>NW_020454328.1:1639875-1668411 GCF_003342845.1 Nothoprocta perdicaria | reverse complement strand
AAAAAAAATACTCTTTCCCTTTGAAAAAAAAAAAAAAAAAACAAAAAAAAAAAACAAATACAGATGATGTTTCTTTAAAAGTCTGCATCTGCAAATCCCATTAGACGCGCATATAAGGTTTCGGGTGATTAATAGGTGCCTGCTCCGCTTTGGTTGGAGGGACTCGGTGTAGGCAGATTAACCCCTCCCTCCCTTGCTCACATTTCACTTCACAAACTTGTCACTCTCCCCCCGGCACAGGATTTAAAAAGTTTCACCCATGTCCAGCGCCCCACTAGGACGAAAGCCCCGGGCCTTGGGAAGCGCTCCGGGGTGATCTGCTTATGGTTTTCCAGACGGGACCATGCGGATGTTTAGAAGCGCTCCCAAAGTAGCACGCTTGCAGCAGCACAAAGCTCATGCACAGACCGGTTTTTAGGGAGCAGCTGGATTTCTGCTTGCTGCCAGCGCGATCCCCACGGGGGCTGCCCCTCGGGCCGGGAGGCCAGCGGCGCGACGAGTCCATGGAGGCCGCGGGCGGCGGCTGCGCGCGGAGCGCCCCGGCTCCCGCGCCGCTCTGGGGCTGCGCGCGGGGCGCCGCGGCCGCGGGGCTCGGCCCCCCGGCGCCCTTCTCCTTCCACCCCAAGCCGGATTTCGCTCCGTACTGCGACTTCGCAGCCTCCTGCCCGGCGGCGGCTCCGCACAGCTTCCCGCGGGAGCGGCGGGCGCCGGAGGAGCGGTGCCCCGCTCCCCAGCGCGCCCGCTGGCACCCGGAGGCCGCGCGACGTCCCCAGCCGGCGCTGGCATCGGCGGAGCCCCACGGGGGCAGCCCCGACCTGCTGGGCGCTGCCGTGGCCGCGCGGGGCACCTACGAGCTGCAGGGTGTCGCTCCGAACAGGACCGAGCCAAAGGCGTCCAGGAGGAGGAAGGAAAACTCAGGTAGGTCTCAAAACCGGGGGCGTGGGACGGGAGCACCGATGAGCTCCGGGGTTAAGAAAGCAAGCCTAGGAAGAAAACGCTTTGTAATTCTTTACCTAGAGAAGCTTAGGGTACGGAACACCAAAAGTGAACTGATTTTGCTTTGCTGATCGCCTGTGTTTGTGCTGGGCTCCTCCAAGTCTCGCCGTGCAGACGTGCTGTCACCACAGCCTCAGCCCTAAGGAGAGGGGGTGATTCCCAAGCACATGCTTGTTTTGAGAAGACAAATGCTCCTTTTGCCATTTATTGCCTGCAGCCCTGACCTTTTCTTTTCACACTTGTCTGCCCAAAGCCATAAGCATGTGGGCGCAACGTGAGCAATGCCCTCACTGCAACACAAAATGCCCCCAACCCATCAGCAGCGGCTGCTGCCCCCTGAGCAGCTCCCCTGGGCGGCAGAAAAAGATCCCATAATTGATGCCACCACTTCTCACCTCTGCCCTTCTTGGCTCCCCATGCAACCCACGGAATTACCTGTCATCCCACTCACAACCTTCTGCCACTCTCCSGGACAAAATACAGTGAACAGGGGAGTGCCCATCACTGCTTTAATCACTGCTTCCCGAGCTTGCACTGCAACTCTGCCATGTGCTTGGAAGGGCCTCTGGCTGCACTGGAGAATTTTCCCTTCCTAGGTGCCCAGAGCCCTCTCTTCAGAAATTAATAGGCCAATAAAGAAAAATTCAAAATCACCTGAAGAGAAACGCTACAAAATAAAATCATTTTTCTTGGTTGGTGCATTACCAGCTAGCATCTCACTAAACCACAATGCAGCATGCCGATGGCTTGTCTGAGGTTTCCATCAGACCTCTGCGACACGCACATTCCCCTTGCTGAGCGGAACTGCAAATTACACCACATGTGTGCTTGCCTCTCAGAAAACCAGAACTCAAGCACCAAGCCAGAAAGAAGCAGCAAATCGCGGAAGGAAAGGACAGCTTTCACGAAGGAGCAGCTACGGGAGCTGGAAGCTGAATTTGCCCACCATAATTACCTGACAAGGCTCAGGAGATACGAGATAGCTGTAAACCTGGATCTCACGGAGAGACAAGTAATTCCCCAACTCCTACCTCCCCAGCCCCCCCACATTTTCTTCCTAATAAGAACTGCTATATTACTCAAGGGTGGACTTTTGTCAGCTCCAAAAGTATTTTAGTACAAAACCTCTACATTCTTTCAAAGCATATTCTTTGAAATTTACCTCAAGGTGTTAATAAATGTGTCTCTGTAGTTTAGAATTACATCCATGAATGACTGGTATCTACTGAGCTGTTGTTTTTCACCAGTCTTTGCTGCATACTGAAGTCSTGTGGTTTGCAGAAGGAATATAGATATTAGGTTAGGTTCCAGTTACCAGGATGTTGCTTAAATGTTACAGGATTAATAACTTGCACTTTTCCTGGGTCATGTACTATTTTGACAGGATAAGAGAAGACAAAAACACAGAGTTTTGCAGAGACAGATATTTCTGTTCTCCCATTGTGATGGCCCGGGTTTCCTTATTAAAGCTTAATGGACAACAAAGGAATTGGTCAAATAAAGCAAATTACAATCCCTGAAACATTAGATTGGTTTGCCTGGCTGTTAAAAGGCCTTCAGGGGTACCATGCCCATTAAACTGACCTGATTAGCCCATACAGAGATGGACCTTGGGCAAAGCACTTGTGCTGCCTTTACTGGTTTCTAGGAGAAACCTCAGTCTACAACAGATCAGAGCGAATTATCCCTGCCCTCATTAGAGAGATGGCTTAATTAGCCTTGGGATGTCCCACCTTTCTTGCAGAATTCCACAAAACATCCATTTATCGATGTGCACGTAGATGCATGGGGTGCGTACCCAGCTTAACTGAGCCAATAAGTAATATTTTGTTCTCTGTGATCCAGGTGAAAGTATGGTTTCAGAACAGAAGAATGAAGTGGAAGCGCGTGAAAGGCGGACAGCCGGTGTCCCCCCAGGACCACGACGCAGAAGATGCAGACTCTGCTGCCTCCGCCAGCTCCGAATAGTCCGTGTGGCCACGAGGAGGGGTATGGAGAGGACACTGCTCATCAGGGGACATGGAGAGGGGACAGCAGCTGTGAAATGGGCTTGCCTGCAAAACCTGCAGTCCTGAGCCCTTGGAAGGGGAATGATGCTTTAAGTGCAGAGACATTTAAAGAACACAGGGGGGGGAAAAAAAAATCCAAGGAAAGGTATGACTCTGATTATTGTCTGAATGAATTTAACTCTTTGGAATTGTCTTACTACGCCAGGTGTGTCTTCGGAATATTAACTAAATATTCTGAAGTTATTTAGAACACTAAATATAAAGCAGGAGCAATATAAACACTTCAGAAAAAAAGCAATATAAACACTTCTGAACACTAAATATAAAGCAGGAATAACACTGCCTAGGGACTCAAATGCTCAGAAGATATAGGTCACCAGGCAAGAGTTCGGTGAGTGGCAGTGTAATGTCATATTCACATCCAACCCTTCTCTGGTCTCTTTTATGCATTCTGCATTTGGAGCCACATTTTCCCTGTGCCTTTCTCCAAACCAGCAATAAATGTTTTGATAGTCACTGAGTTCTCATGGAATATGAGCAGAAAACAAGTGTGGCTAAGCAATAGGATAGAAAACAAAACAAAACAAAAAACACTGCAGGCAAAACTATAAATGCCAAATGCAGCTTGTCTGCAGTGGAAGAGATGGATTTCCCCTTAGGAATACAGAGGGCAGGTGCTTTGCTGATGGTAAGAGGCAGGAGATTTCTTCTAAGCTTATAATAATCCCAAAACTCTATTGCTAAATCTGAAATATATTTCTCAAAACAATCATTACCAAATAGCACATCAGATACAACAAGATTAAGTCTTCTGGACACAGTAGCTATCATTGTTTTATGTTAGACACTTTTGTCTACTTAACCGAAGGAAAGCTATTCTTTCATGACTTTCTTTTGTTTCTGGAAGCTCTCTGAACATACAATATTTCCTTTATGAGTTTAGGACTGTTAGAAGAAGCAGAAAGCAGTATTATGGGGAGTGATTTAGCTGAATTTATCTGCCTTCCTGTTCTTGGTTTGTTTTTCATTGGAGACAAAAAAGCAAGCACACGTGTGTAGATGTATGTCCAAATACATCTGCCAATCAAGGTATTGTCTGGATTTATACTTATTACTCATAGACCCCAAAATCAATATCTGGGTTTATCATGCAGTTATGTGACCAACTTAGCCTTTTTGCCTGTTTGTAATTTTTCCATTAATAGGTTATTCTTTGTGCGAACTTTTTTTTCCCCCTTTTTTTTTTGGAGTGTAGTAACTCTTCAGCCAACTCATACAAATGCAGTGTCATTTCTCTTCAAAACATGTAGACATATTGTGGCTTTTTTGTCATTCCATTTTGGTTATATCACTGCTCAATTACAGCTGCCTATGAGAGGTTTGGAGAACATCAGGAAATTTAACTTTAAAGTTTAAAGTTTAAAGCCACTAAAGCTGAAATAGTCAACCGCCCCTATATCAAATGTAAATAATATATTAAAAAACCCCTTTCCAATACAAGATAATAAGCTATCCTGGCAACGCCAAGTATCTTAACCACACTTCCACTTGAAAATGTTCTCCTTTCAATCAAAACTTGTATTATATTAAGTTTGTTATAAAGTTTTAGGAAAGCATAATGTCTGTTTCTATTTCTTCTTTTTGTTTAATGTATTCTAGGGTAATTTTGCTTTTTTAAAACAGAATTTCACACTATCATATTGCATCATGAGTTTTGAGACTATTGAAACTCATGTTTAAATACTTGAACGGTAAGCACTATTTGCATCTGTAGCATGGAATTGTACTTACTATACATATCACGCATCCATTTCAACTTAATCTGAGGTATTCTTATTGGGCTTTAACTCAAAAAGCTCCACAGATATGGTTAATATAAAGTTACATATCTGGATGATAAATGCATAAGGTCATCGGTGGTCATTCCACTTTGTAGAAGATCTCAGAAGAGCTAGTATGAACTTTTTTTTTGTAACAAATGTGCTGAATTATTTTCAAAAAGCTAAGAATTAATGTGTCTAATATGAAAAAAATGCCCATGCTGCTCTATCTTTAAAAAGGCTATTTGATAGATGAAAAACAAGTGTTTTGAAGTATAGAGTAATGCAAAATGACTTAAAAATAAAGAAACTTGAGAAGTATGACGTTATACAAGGTATTTTCTGCACTGTGACCGCAACAGGGATGCGAACACTGGTAAATGCAGCAAGTTTCAGAGGCACAATCCAGAGACTGCTCAGAGCAGCCAGCACTGTCACCTGCCAAAGTCCACTCATTTCTCTGGAGCAGCCAGCGTGCATCTCTCCTCCATAAGCACCTATAATTAGAGCTCCTAAACTGCTCTTGAACTGATGYTTGGCAAGTAGGTACAAGTCACCCATAAGATCATTTTATGTTGGAGTTTCCTCGTGAAGCTGTTTGCTTATTCTGAGATTCCAGTGTGTCACAATGGAACATTTTGACATCAAAGCATTTGACCTCTGATCCTTTGGTGCCAATAATCTTCCAGGCAAGCCTGTCACCAGGGAACAAAAATCTCTGACCTGCAATTATTCTGCTCAGAAACACACATCAGGCTTTATTCACCCTGGGGAAGGAAAGCAAGCTACCTGGGGATGTTTGGCCTTGCTTCCCGAGACTGAAGCTCAATAAATAATTGGTGCACAGTCACTGACATAGCCCAGGCAGGATCCAACACATCTCCCACAGGAAGCCCCTGCAGGCAGAGGAACCAGAGTCCTTCCCATACAGTACCACAGACATGTCTGTATACAGTTGCCGATATGTGCCGAAGTCCTTTGGGCCTGTGCTGCCTCTTTCAAACACAGGAAGAGAAGCGTTTTATCTAAAACCCAAAATTGTTCTTAACCCCCAATGTTTTCTAGCAGCTCTGTGAGAAGACAACAGCAAAGTTTTAGCTGAACAAACCAAATGCCTGGACTTCCGAGACATGCTGCCCAAATCATGCATGAATAAGTAATTACCATTTAAGAAACTCAAATGAATATCTTACGTGTTATGCAGTCCAGAGCACATAAATAAAGGGCCTCCCAGCAAAATACACTATTCCCTCTTACTCACTCTTGACAAATACGCTTGCAATAAGGAGTTGAATTTTGTACTCTTCAAGATGATAAAGCCATAAATCTACACTTAACTCATAAGGCAAGGTCCTTACACAGCAGACAGTGGCATCTGCCTTCATAAAATACAATTACAACTGGAGAAGCCACTTGCAGCCCTAAGCATTTCAGGTTTATTTTCCACATACCATAGCCCCTGTTGGTGCAAATTTCCGTCTCCCTGAAAGAGCCGTTCTCTGTCAGCATTACAAGCTGGTGAAAGGGATAAAGGAATAAGATACTTGCTCACAACTGCACTTTTCACCAAAGCTGGTAATAAAAAATGTCTAATAAAAACATGGCACTTCCTTTTCCATAAGGTATTACTTAAGTGGATATGACTGTATGTCATCAGGGAGACAGCAGAGTGAAAAATTGGAAGCAACAGCTCTGCTTCCCCTCAAACACTTTTTAAAGCTATGACATATCCCCATTAATGTTTTCTTAAACCACCTACTCATACTTCTCCCTGACAATGTAAGAGGAAAAGCTTGCAGAGATCACAGGCCTGCAGCACAATGGCAAAACTGTCCGAGGCAGCTGGCAAAGGCTGCRATGTCTTCTGCATCTCCTCCAAGACACTTAGTGCAAGGGCCAGGAAAACAAGGTGCTAAGAGAATGCAAGCTAGACAAAACATCCAGAGGCTCCTGCCCAAGGATTCTCTCCAGCAGAGCCGCTGCTCTTCATCCAAGTAAATTTGCRACCCTTTGGGGGTGAATAACTACTCCCTTCCCTCTGTGCACTGGAAGTCTGGCGCAGTTACAGCCATGTGATGTGACCTTCATCACCTGCCTTTCCCGAGCTCTCTTTCCCATGACACTTTTTTCCTGTGGAATAGATGCCCAAGTTGCAGACTGTGGACAGTGCCTCTCTTTACCAGGCGACCTGCTCACCTTTCTCACCAGGCTGGAGGGTGAGGTGACCAGGTCTCTCTTCTAGGTACTGGCTGCCTAAGTGAGATACACACAGGCAGGCTGGACTAGATGATCTCCAGAGGTCCCTTCCAACCTTGAACACCCTGTGATTCTGTGGCCGTCTAGAGCCACGTGCGCTGCTGGTGGAGGCGTGCGGGAGAGCTGACAGGCGGCCCCTTGGCTGCCGTTTCCTTCTCACAAGTCACCACAGCAATCCTGCTGTTTTGTCCTGAATTATCTCATCCCATCCAAGGCCAAGCATGGTCGTCTCCAATTCAGTTTCTCCTGTGCGTTTTATATTTGCTACTTYGGTTACAAATATTTAAGTCCATTGCTTTCTGACTGCAGGGAAGTCACACCAAAGCATTAATCTACGCTGCAGAAACAACAGTGTCTATTGATRTAATATTATTTTTTAAAAAGAAACTTGCCATTATTCCACTCTCTTCACTGAATATACCTTATCATATGACTAGCAAAGCCTAATGTTTGGCTAAGGAGTGCAAAGGTTAACACACACCAGATGTCAGGGAACTCTCTTTTTGCAGGAGCTGTAGAACCGCTTGGCAGAAAATATCTCAGGCGAAAAACCTGGGGCAGCAGCAGTGGAGGTTTCTCAGCATTTTACGTGGTAAAGCCAACAGTTTGCATACAACCTAAAATCCTCCTGCCTTCTCAAGGTTGCTGGGGCTGCCCTGTCTCGTGCATTTTATCAGGTACATTTTATACAGCACGTTGGTGTATGGGTGACTTGGCTGCCTGCACCTGGGGATGCGTGCCACCAAGAGCAGCGCTCCTATTACATTTCATCAGCCACTATCTCATACTTCGAGCGATTTTTATCCCCAGAGAAAGCAGACAGCCCCTCTGAGAAATATTATATGTCCATGCTGATGGCTGGACTCCGAATCCTGCATGCCTGCAGCCCGGCTAAGCACCCAGACAGGAAACCCACCGTCTCGGAGCGCCTGCGGCAGAGCGCTCCCGTCTGCCTGCCACGCGCCTGGAGCTGGCGCAAGGCAATCCCAGGGTCAGGCTATCGCCTTTCAGGCTGCAGTTAGGATGGGGCAGCAGCCCCAGCATCTTGGGGACAGGCAGGTGCAGCAGAGCCCCACGGCCTCCTTCCCCCAGCCTCCCCGCACATAGGGCTATCTTGCTYGAATTTGCACCTGGAGAAAGGGTTTGCATCCAGGAGCAGGCTTTTCCAGCATTGTTCCCTCCTTCTACACTTTAAAAAAAAATTCTTTTTTCTCCACTTCTACACAGGGTGAATTAGCAGCCGGTTGTCTGGAAAGTCCTTGAGGACAGRATTGCGAAGAGATAATGGAAGGGAATAACAGGGAAGGATGGTGACTTCATGCCACGAAGATTCGAGTCATGTTTCTCTTTCTTTCCTGTTTAAAGCAGAAAATGTTTTTCAAGACCTCTTCAATCCTGCTTAAGCAAGAAGCATGGCACTGACATGGACACACAGGATTTCACACGTCTTGTTCTGCTAACTCCATGAGCAACACCCATCCCATGAGCAGCATCCCATGCCAATACCCTCCATTCATCTGTCACCCCAGCCCTTAAAAAGAGAATTTCCTACACTTGGGCACTTACTGCCTGGTCCTGCAATGCTATGGTAAAGCTGGTTGATAGGAGAAAAAGATATAAAGGCATCATTTCATACTTTCAATTCGTTCTGCAGCAAGACACATAGTTTCATATAGGAAAATTTCTAGTTTTAAAGGTCTAGCATCAGGTACTTGCATCCAGGCTACTCCTGCCTCCAAGTGGCCTTGCTTTGGCTGCTCTGAGTTACAATACTCTTCTTAAAAGGGTCACCTTAAAAAAAAAAAAAATCCATAAAAGGGGAATAAAAAATGAGATGAGAAATTATCTGTCTCACGGGGAAACATTTTAGACACATCTCTCCCTTGTTTATTTGCAGAATACAACACAGACACAACTGGGGTATGTTTTACATTATGCAAAAGAAGAGTTTGTGGCATTCCTGTCTGCACTGAAGACATGTTTATACTGTTGGGTTCCATTACGAATCTGTTTAATATCCTATGAATGCTCCGAGTCCTTTGCACACTCCAGGCAGGAAGTCTTTAATGCACACACTGAGAAGACATTTCCAACCATTCAAACATTAGATAAAAGTCATTTTACTACAAGAATTAAATTCTTCCTTCTCTTGTATTTTTGTAAGATTTCTTAGAGGAAAAAAAACTTCTAATTCTATAGTAGAGCTGCTTGCACTATTAGAGAAAGACATAATGGAAACAAATTTAATGAAAAATATTCTCAGCCATTTACCCTTGGTATCGTATAGTACCATGAGACTTCTGCAGTGATCACAGCAGTCCTTGCCTCCAAGGCATTTTGCCAYTTAAAACAGATAAGAAAGCAAAAATAATCTCCATGTGCCCTGCTGCTCTAACTGGAAATCAGGGCTTGACAGACTTGTCCAACACACAAAGAGCAGCACTGAGAAGTGGCCCTTTGGTAGCCACCAAAGTGCAGCTAAGCGGCAGTGCTCTTGTTACTTCAGCGAGCAAGGAGCAACTCAGTGCTCCAAGCCTGACTTCATCACTGTTTACACAGAATCATTGCTTTCATATTTTGAAGAGTTCTCATCCAGCAACATGGTGAGAGAGCAGACGGAAAGGAAGTTGTGCCTMAAACATTCTATAGATGAGATGGAACCACGGTTTTGGGTCAAATATTCTGTGGTCAGTGAAAACCTTGCCCTTTGGAGACCAGCACTTGGGTGTTGAGAAGCTGCAGTGGCTTTGCCTCCTTTGCACTTGCTGAGGACAACGCTCACCATTTGGAAATAATGTAAAGGTAATAAGGGGGGATTTGAAATCTGCATATAAGATAGAGCATGAAACTTGGATTGAATTTTCACTTTCCTTTGCAATTTCTAGGGCCAACTTGAGAGGCATTATTTTAGGAGAAAAAAATAGTTTTTTTTTATTACCTTCTTCTCTCTGCTGAAATTTCCCTGCAGTTCTGCCAGAATCAAGATGAGATGATGCCAAGAAAGGGATGAGCTCATGGCATTTAAGAGTATGAGGTTTTACAAATAAAAATGACATTACTCTGTTCAGAAGTAGACAGTGATATATAACAGTGTCAAATGACAAGTAATTTTTGGCTACTAAGTTCAAAATAGCCTACCTCACTACCTGCCAGGTTGGCTCAGCATGCATTGATGGCATATTTATTCTGCCTGCACCTGATTATGGCAGAATGATGTTCAAACATGATGAATATTGGCCTTACTATCATGACCTTTGCTCCCCTTCTGCATATTTTTAAATCAGGTCCTTACTGATGGCTGTAATTAGTCTCACAGTGACAGCAAAGCTTGCTATTATAAGGGCATGTGCAAAGATGCCACGTGCACTCTAAAGTCACCTTTATGCAAAGATTAAGCYTGGAAATGCAAAGCCTGGGCATGGGCACAGAAGCAGCCTGGTGCCTCCGTTGAGCCCAGGCCAGGTGCTGGATCAGGGCRTGCAAGCACATCCTGCTGCACTGCTCAGGACCAGCTCTGTTCTCTGGAAAGGTCCCAGCTGTGGTCGCTCCTCCCGTGTGTTAAGCTTGTTGAGCACTCCCTTTAGTTTTCCTGCGTGGGAATGCAAGCAAATGCCAACACGTTCGCTGTCAGAATGAGCTGTATGTTCAAACTGCTGGCTGTCCACTGCCTGTGCAGTAGTGGAGGACACCACTGGACACCACACCCCTGCCATCTGTCAGGAATTATATAAAAAACCCATTATCTATCCACATTCAACTTGCAATTTTTATAGCCTTTGGACCTTCACTCTTTCCCTTAAAAAAATAAAATAAATTCAGAAATTCAGAATACAAACTCTGTTATTTTTGCCCCTGTTACAGTTGCAAAATATCATTCTGCAGAAACTTCCCTTTTTGCCATGCTTTAGAACAGCTATACCATATCCCGAGGTCTAGCAGTATGATCCTAAAGGAACTCAGTGATCTGCTCCAGCCCAGCACACAAACTGCCTGCGAGTTAGGGACATTATCAATGTTGAGCCGCAGAGATCCTGCCTTTATGGAGGGTCATTTCCTCTGCTAGATCTTTTCTCAAAAGGGCTTATGCAACTGTGGGTTGATTTTTCATCTCTTCATGTTATCACATGGGCTTTTGAAAGAAGGGCTCACGGGCATCTAGGAAATTCCTCCTACCACTAATGCTTACAGAACAGGTCTGATTCCCCTTCCACAGGGATAAAATTTCACCRATATTGCATTACTATCACACTTTTACAACTTAATATCCAATCAACAAGATGCGCCCCCCATTCTTCACGTGGAGAAAATGCTTTTTTTAAAAAAAAAAAAAAAGAAAAACCTACACACAAACTAATGAGGCTTTCTGCTATCCTTTGATAAATCCTTTAAATAYGCTGGTAAGCATCCCAATGCTCCTGTTTATAGAAGGATACGCAYGGCTCCATCCCTGCTGCCCTTCCTGCAACACAACTGGCCCCCTCCCCAGGCCTGGCCCAGCGGTGTCTGCTCCAGTGTCTCCTTGACACAGAATGACCTAATTTGTTATGGCTGCTAAGAACTGCGAGAAATGAAATCCAGGATTTGTAGTTAATTGGGGTCAGGTTGAGATGATTTATGATCCGAGGAATGTATTCATTCTTGACATTATCATGTGAACAACAGTATCATTTGGGCTGAGCCACTTTTGGAATCAAATTACTACCTGGATTTCCAGAAAATGAGAAATGGTGCAGGACAGACCTGAGGAAGAAGGCAGAACGGTGGCAGATGGGGCTGCGTTTGATCTAGAGCTGGGCACCGTCTTTCCACAGACTGTCAATCAGTTAAACCTCCAGTCCTGATTTATCATGATTCAGGAGAGAGATGCTGCCAGCAATGGGCCCTTGCCAGGAAAATTTCATCTGTCTGGAATCTGACAGGAAAAGAGAGGTTTGGAAATTTCAGAGGAAGCTGGGATTTGTGCTAGTTACAGAGCCTCTGTTTGTGCTCTCTCAGCTGGCTCATGTTAGCAAGTTAGACTCACTGAGAAAAAGCGTCAAAGGTTTTTTTCATCACTCAAGACCCTTGAGCTTGATCCCGAGGCAGCAGGCTTCACAATGCGACCCGTGACCCCAAACAGCAGGAGCCTTCAGCAGGTTTCCCCAGGCCTTTTGCTGTATATCTTATATCAACATCTGTGTTTTCTCTAGGGGCTTGGAAAAAAAAATACAGAAAAATTACTCTACTTTCTAATCTAAGGCACTTCAACACACTTCAAAAGTTAAATACAACATGAAAATAATTTAATTCAATTTAATTCTAATTTCCTTTTAAAATATTTTCACTGCTATTTGCCCTTCTCTTTATGATGTCTCTTCTCTATTCCTGCTAACTTCAGGTTCTGTTCAGGCTGCATGAGATGCAGCTGCCTGCAACTCCAGTACAACCAGTGGCTGAAGGGGGATGCTGGAGGCTGCTGTGCCCTGTCGCCCTTGACGCCAGGAGTTCTGGCCYGGAGGTTGTAGTTGCAGGAATCCCCTGGGATCCTGTGCTCTGACTCAACTCCATCTTGATTACAAATACCTTCAACCGCTGGCTGAGCTGTAAGTGCATTAACTCTTTATCTGCCTGGGCCCCTATGCTTACTGCAATTTGGTCTTTCGAGCTATTCCACATTCCCAAATATTCCATTATTTGGGGCATATGAACCCCAAATACAGACAGCTATGGGGGAGTTATTTSTATTGAGGCATGCAATCTCCTGCAAAACTTATAAATTGCTCATTGATAGTGCAAAACCAACGTGCACTGAATGATCTGCAATATGTRCCATAGACTCCATCTAAAGGCACATACTGGAGAAGCAGAAGAGCGCAAGACTGTGGGTCATCCTATGTTCCTCCAAAGGAGCTCCAAGCAATTCCAGCTTCAGTGTATGGAAAGCTGGAAAGGTAACCAGATTCTTATATATCTTCCTGCCTTGCTCTCAGCTGTGAGATTATTAGTGAGTGGCAATAAATACATTTGGCAGTACTGTTGGCTACCTGTAGTTTAACTCCCAACCAGGCAGACCAAAGTAATGTGGGGTATTTATTCAGCTGTGCCTCTTTCTATGTCCTGGGGAAGAGAGATATGTTTCAGGCTCATTAATCACTTCATTCTTTGGTGGAGCAAACAGCAGGAGCCACGGGGGGTTGTCTTTGCTCAGAAGGTTCTGTAACACGGGGGATTTGCTGAAAAGGATGCCCCCAGTAAAAGAGCATTAAGATCCTTCACTGGAAGGAGGGGAAGATGAGCTGGGGTGACTAGCRTCTGCACAGATGGTCAGGAAGATGAAAAACAGAATTAAGCAGTGGTCCAAACAAGTCCTTTCCGTCCCTCGCAATACATCACATAGCACCTTGAGTGCTCTACCATGTGCTGCACCCAAGATGTTGGTAGAGAAGCCCGTCCTAGCGCGCAGACGTTGGAATGGCTGCGGCTSAGTTGTCCCTTGCTGCTGAGGCTGCACGAGTTCCCTGCAGGACTGGCTGCCTCCGCATCTCACCCTGTTCTAGCAGCCTCTTACAGCCAAACAAGCACCTCGAGCTGACCCAGCTCTGCAAGAGGATCAGCTGCGAGAGCAAACCAGAGCTTTGCATCAGTGAGAAAGCTGTATGGAGCCTGTATGGAGGAGAAGTTGCCTGCAGTTGCCCCACCACTCGGCAGAGCTGCCCCCTTCCCCAGGTGCAGGGAGGCCAGACCCCTATTTCCTAAGGCTTTTTTTAACCATTACACACATTTTCCTGCTACCGGCATCCCTTCAAGGCCAAGAACAGGCTGCTCTGCCGGGGAAATGCGGGCTTATTTAAAACTGCTTTTGAGTAATCAATTTAAAATGCATTCCAGCTGGAATATATACATTATATTCACATATATTTAGATTTTCAGTATGCTGGAGAGCAGTTTGCTTGGAAAAGATCATGAACCTCACCCCATCCAGGATTTCATTCAGAAAACATGTAGTGCTGTAGCTGCATGACTCACTTCTTCCCTTCACTAAGCACCAAGATCTCCTCTGGCAAGTAGAAGTTTGGCTAAACTCCAGCTCCAGAGAGTTTATAAAGAAAACAAGCTAAAATCTGGTAAGGGAGGATGCTCTTTTCAAAAATTTCAAATCAGGAGTTTTAATGCAAATTTGCAGGCAGAAAAAAATCTTGTCACCTGCTGGAGCTCTGTGATCTGCTAGGCCCAAGGCACTTGCTCTAGCAAACACATTTTCTTACCTTTTAATTCTACAGATTTTCTTAGGGATATGTAAAAAGGATATGTAGAGATTACATGCATTTTTTTCACCCAGTGTCTTGATGCTTACMAATTTTTATGCTTATTTGTAATAAAAAGTAGTGAGAGGCAGCAAGTGAAAAGGAAAGTCCAGGGCTGTGGGAAGGCAGATTTGCTTTATCACTTCCAGGATTAATTATAATGGAAGGAGTTTGATGGCTACTTCTGCTTCCAGAGGGTTGTTCTAGTTTTTTGTGATGTTAGGTATGTGCAAGAATGAAATCTGTAGTAATCTATCAGGATCTAGATAGCTAATTTTCCTAGATACCTGGTTTATTTTGCATGAGCCAATTTTTTCACTTATTTTTTATGTACAGAAAATGTGGCGGGATAGTGGAAAGGCAGGAGGAAAAAGATATAACCTAGCGTYTTCTCAAAATACAAGTTAACTGAGCCAAAGAAGAGTGCCTTAGGAAGAGGCACACCTTACTTGAAATTGAATGTACACAGTCTTTTTTTTTTTGAGGTCTTTTTTAATAACATCTTTCAAGATGTTTTTCCCAGTTTTGCTCAAGTTAATTATGTTCCCATGTCTGCTGGATTCCCATTTAGTTTCTAACCTAACGGAGCAATTTCCTGAGGAGAGGCAGTAGCAAGGCAGAGCCTCTGCTTTTTGTCTTCTGGCCTTCACAATCAATCAGTGCTGTCTAGAGCCGGCCGCGTGAGCTGCCTCGAGAGCKAAGAACAGCTCCTGTGAGAGGGGAAAGAACTTGCAGGGGGAGGATTTACTTCAGTTGTTGAGTAAGGCAGGGGGGGTTGGGTTTTTTGGGGGGTATTTTCAGGTTTTGTGCCAGAAAACCCCTTCCTTTGTAAGGCTTCTTGTGGGTTCACCAGGCTCGTTGCACTTTCCCAGCCAGKCTCAGGGTGCCCTGCTGATCGCCAACCCTGTGGACACCTTCTCCAGCCAGAGAGCCTGTGCAGGGAGTTAAGGCGTGTTGTGGACTGACCAGGTAGCGGTGGGAGAAAGGAGTTCAACGACCAGCAARTTGAACTCATCACTGCACCAGCAGTCATCCTTATCGGCGCTTGCATGTCATAGAGCCAGCTCTCCCCAGCTGAGCCCCAAAAGCCAAACCCCTGGTCGCCCCACTTCTCTGGGCATTCCCCTCCATCCGACAGCATCTACCAGGAATAAGCAAAGAGCAAGGCTGGGGCCAGGCTGTCGGTGTTGCCCTCCGCCGGGCTGAGCAGTTCRGGTGGCTCCAAGACAGGACTAGGAGGGTTAAAAGTCAGCTACAAGTTTTGTGGCTGCTTTCCAAAAGGTTTCAGTTAACACCCAAGGTCTCCTGATGGCTCACTCACTCTAATAGATTTTTCCCATTGACTTCTCGCTTTATAGACTATCATTTCCTTTTCTGCAAGGGAGCTATTTTCTGGGTCACTGATCTAACCAACTTAAAAGGGATTTCATTGATTACATTTTATTGGTGGTTACTTCAGCCATAATGGGCTAAGTTGCTGCTACTTGCTAACAGCTTCGCTTCTTGCTTTAGGACCCTTGCCTGCTCTGCACACCTACGAGTGAAGTCTAGGCTGCTCTCTCCCACCTTGGTTGGGCACTTCGTAACTCCCAGCACCTTCATTACTTCGTTATGAGTAAATACCTTATTGCTGCAAATACCTTATTGCTGCAGCATCACCATGCTGGACACTGACCACCTCTGTGCTCACACRCATGTCCCCTAACCAAGGGCTCAGTCACTGCAGCCCCACTACACATGAAACCAGATCACCACTTCCAAAACAGGACTGAGGGTTTGCTTGGCTGTTTTTGTTCTTCTCCTAGGGCAGACAGTTTTCAAAAACAGAGAGAAGTGAGGAAGAAAGCACAGAAAGGGGGAGAAAACAGAATCTGCAGCCATAGCTCCCATCATACTCCTATTTTTCATCCTTCATACAATTGTCTTTAAATCCAAATGAGGCAAAGCTCGATATCTTAAGGTCATACTGGTTAGAAGCACAAACTGGTAATTAAAATAGACATTTCTTCAGCCCCCTACAAAAGGGGCATAACAGCCTGTGTGACTCCTGGCCAATGGAGCTCCACGCACAAGTCTCTCAGTGTAACATYCAGGAAACTGCTGCTACCAATTGTGCTATTAGAGCAACGAATGTGTTAAACTGTGTTATTTTATAAAGAAAAAAGGATTATACTTACAACCTTCTTTGCAACAGGAGCCAGGCAGTAGGGGCCACAAGCAGGACTCTACCCTGGCAGCCCCTGCTGTAGCTGCCCTTTATTTGTGCAGTGCCAGCAGGACAGACACTGGCACCTGCACAGGGACTGATGGCACCCACTGGGTGCTGCCCATTTTGGGACTCCAATTCTAGAGCACTTCTGCTTGCCCATCACTGTCAAGAGTAGCAGTAAATATAACCTCAAAGGATTGGGCCTCAGAAGCTAAGGGGAAAGACAGGGAAGTCYTCTGGACTTTGCCACTCCCCACGGGATGCACACAGGGATCACTGAGGGCACTCCTGCCTGCTCCCTTCTYCCCAGAAGATAATTTCCCTTCTCTGAACTTAGTCTCCAGCCATCCTGAGCAGATTCCTCTCTAGCTGCCGTCTCAACTGCCCTGGTACATTATAGCAAGATGACAATCAATTAGCTGCTCACTCTATTGCAATAAAGAAGCCACCCAACCTTATATAACTCTTTTTAATTGTTTTCTTACATTATAACATTTGGTTAAAGTTATTCTGCCATAAGTTATATCATTTAATTTCTCAAAGTGCTAATATTTTAATTACTTCCTTCCTGAGACAAAGTACCTGGACTGTCTTCTGTCATTCAGTAGATTATAAGAAGTTGCTGGCATGAATACTTAAAAGGGACATTTGTTCCTAGAATCTTACAGAAAAAATGCTTTTCCCAGTCAATAAGTTGAGCCTAAAGCAGCCACAATGGTGTGACATCCAGATGAGTCCTCCTGAGCTAGGACCACATTGCTCTCTAAAGAAAGTCACCCTGATCCAAAGGTGCAGCAAGTTTTGCAAGCAAAGCTCTAGGCGTTGGGGGAATTTTCCTGTCCCACTAGCACAGCACAACAGCATCCTGACATTAGACGGTGGAATTACAGTGACAAATACCCACACTACCACAGAGTTTCTTGCAGATTGCAGAGAAACGTCAGGCTGGGAAGAGCAAAAACAACACACTTGCAGTTTACATCCCTTAAAAAAAAAAAAAAAAAAAAAAAGAATTTGCTCACAATAAAGTACATCACACATTTCAAACTCTGACCGATAACCTTTGTCTGCAATGTAGACTTCCCAGGTTTTCTGACAGTCTGTTTCTAGGAACACGGTGGCTTATGCCAGAGCGGCCCTGAGGCTCCCCCGGGTACAGCCTTGCTTTGTTCCTGTCTCGGTGTGCGTTAAGATGAGGACTCTGCCAAGCATCCTTCCAGGAAACTGCATGAGATGTCTGTCTTACTCATTGCAGCAAGTCTTAGTGATGCAGTCTACAAAACAAAAGGACCTAAAGCAGCGTACAATTTAGCTATCTAACAAAGCTCCTGATCTCTGGATGTAATCACCACATACAGAGTTATCTAAGCATTTCCTTAGGAAGAAACTATGTTGTTGRAAGGAGACCGTTAGCTTTAATAGTCATAGAGGCTTACAGCTTTGTTATCATCATCTTACAAAAGAGCAGTCTCTAAAGCAAGCTCAAGAGGAACAGAGACAGCACTGCCAAACAAGCGAGCCACATAACTTGGTACTTGTAACTTCCACTTACCTTTTGCAGATCTCAAATATTCTTTAATAGGAAGTCAGCAGCTTTCCCAGGAACTTCACCGCTTTCAGCATTCTCACATGCCCTGGTGAGCACCAAGGGCACATAGATTACATTAAACAACACTTGTTTTTAACCTTTCAATCTTAGGAAAATTTAAGGAAGGATACATACAGATGACTAGGGAGGCCACAGGGCAAAGAGAAAGGTATGGAAACAGGTGGGCTCATTTAAAGCATAAACAGCCCCTCCTCCCCCCTTAAAGGCATGCTTGTCTCCATCTCTTTTATTGTGGTTTAATGATTCTTTGTTCTTAAAGCAAAATGTCCCTTTTGTTTGTTTGCTTCCAGCCTATGAGCTCATAATATAATTGAAATTCTCAAATAACTAGACTAAACTGGCTAGGCCAGTGGAGGGAAAATATATTTTTCATTTTTGTAATGTTTGTGCTTCTGTTCTCTTTCTCCCTGGATCGCATGCTGCAGCTCAGAAGCAGCCGTGTGAGCTCTGCCCGGTGCAGCCAAAAGGTTGCCCAAAGACAAAAGGATCACAAGAAATCTACTCACACTACTGTCAGACTCAGCTGCTCAAATGTGAAGTCCCCAAGTCTCCTGAAATTCACTCAAAATTATGATTCTTTTTAAGGAAAACTTTAGCATTTTAGTTCCATATGYCTATTATTTCTAACCTTCTTAGCACTGAGGCTCAAGCTTTCCAAGTTTTTGCTGCTAGAAAATTACAAACGAAAAAGATGATGAAACCTGAAACTGCATTAGGAGCWGATTGCAGGGGTGTAAGAGCTATTGTAACCTAAGACTTACAATAAGATTTAATCTGGAAGCACTGAGTTCTTGGTAATTTTCCCTTGAGCTTCCAATATGTCCAGCCCTGATTAATATCATCTTCTAATTGGGCTGTATAACATTTTGCACKGGCTCAAAAATAACTTTAAAAAAGTGCAGGCTTTGTTTGAGATCCTACATCTGTGTAGCCCTCGAAAAACTTTCATGCAGTTCTTTTTTTCTGTAGAGTACTTTAATAGGCCTGAGGAAAGTTTCATGTATCTTACCTCATGTATCTTACAGTCTCAAGTAAACACATCTATGTGAACACGTATGTCACRTTACAGAGAGGTGCCAGTATATATTTTAGAAGGACTCCAGTGAGTGTGAGAGCTGTTAGGCCTGGTCGTGTGTCATTCTGCGTGGGAGCCTGAGAGAGGCAGCGACACGCACTCGTGCCAGGCCAGCTCGGCGCGGCTCGAGCTCCCTCGCAGGCTTTCATGAATGAACTTCGGGAGCTTTTTTATGAATGGGCGCTCCGCTCGTGAATGAATCCCAGAGCGTTGCGCTCTGATTGGCCCTCGAGGCCGAAGCGACGCCCACTTCTCCCTGGGTGAGGGCCAAGGGGAGACGGGATTGGTGGGCATTCCCCAGCCCCGCACTTCATTCACAAAGTCAATGAAACAAAGGAGTGAGGGAGGCGAGCCGTGAGCGAGGCGAGTCGCCAATGGGAGGCCGCCCCCGGGCGCACGGCGGCCGGGGCGGGGCGGCCGGGGCTCCGCATGGGCCGCGGGCCGCCGCCGCTGAGCGCGGGGGCTCCGCCGGGCCTGCGGGCGCCAGGAGCGCCCTGCGCGCGCGCGGGGGGCTCCGTCCCGCCCCGTCGCCCAAGTTGCGGGAGCTACGGCGCGGTCGCCGGCACTGAGGGGGCCGCGGCGCCTTGTCCCGCYGCGGCCGCTGACTCCGCAGGTGGCGGCCGCTCCGCGGTTCCCCCGGCCGCTCTCACCGCCAGCCTTCCGCAGGTGCCCTCAGCTCCGCGCCGCGAGGTAGCGTATGGCGGGCAGGATGAAGGGCTACCTGGACCAGGAGGTGCCATTCACATTCCCGCAGGTGAGTAGGGGACCCTCCGCATAAGGGGGCCGCGGACGGACCCGCTCCGGGCAGGACTTCCCGGTCTCATCCCTCTTTCCGCTGCAGCCGCCGGGCCACGCGGCTACCGGCCGTCGAGCTCAGCCGGGAGCTCGGAGGAGACCCGCGGCCCCGGGCCTGGCGCCGGCGCAGGAATCGGAAGGTGAGCTGGGGGAGGGGAGGGGAAAGAGGGAAGGAGGAGAAGGCTCTGGGCTGGGATCGGCCCCCTCCGTCGAGCGGGCGCATCCCGTCGGCCGCCCCTCGTGCTGCGCTGAGCAGCCCTCTCCCTTCTCCTGCAGACCTCTTCCAGGATCTGAGCCAGTTCCAGGAGACTTGGCTGACAGAAGGTAGGCTCCTTCCCCCGCTTTGCTGGGTTTTGGGATTTTTTTTTTTTTTGGTTTATTTTTTCGCTTGTTTTTCCTTACCCGTCTTTCTTTTAGTCCTTTGTCTTTTTATGTTTGTTCTATTCTTCCTTTGCTTTGTTTGACTAGCTCCAAACAGTAAGTATTTTTTTTTTTTTATCCTTGCCAACCTCTGGCTTGTGTAAATGAAGGATCATGAATCACACTATTGTGCTGGGTATTTGCTTATGAATGGAACTTGGCTGTTAGCCCATTTTCCTAGTTAAAATTTTTGTTTCAGCCCCAACTTGCAACTGCTGCGATTTTGTGCTAATTTGTCACTTATCTTTGTTAGGTGCTAAGGCATGGATGATTCCTTAAATAATAAACCATTCTTTTGATCTGAAGATCTAAGGAATGTCCTTAACATTTTTAAAGAAAATTCTCTATTGGGACCGTTCTGGATTTTCTTTGTCTTTTGACACAACATTCGGCTTTGATGTTTAAATTATTTTGCCCTTTGACTTCAAGGAAGAGAAAATTTCAAATCCTAGGAGTTCTATTAAATACAATAATGTTAAGCAGTCTGATCAATTTGCTTTAGCTTCAGCATCGCAAAATGCTCATCTCCTGAAAGGTTCAACATATATTATCCAGTATAAAGTCTAGATAAGTATGAAATTAGTGTGGTAGTGACTTTTAACAACTATATTACTATAGTCGCCCTACAACTATATTACTATAGTTGTTATGGGTGGTATTTTGAGCAAAGTTATTTCCCCGAATTTTGCCACTAGGGAAGGACAATCTACCAAAACATCCTTCAGAAAATAAAATCTTYAAAAAAGGTATTTGCCAACTGAATAGGACTTTAAAAATGTTTTGTATTTATTTCGAGTTGAAAAGAAATACTTTTGGGCAGTTTTAAGGAGTGTGAGGGTTATAAGGATGCAAAAGCAATGTCTGGAAGCTATTCTAGAATTAAAATATTCATCTAGCTTAGAACACAGGACAAAAACAGGTATTAGTTGCCACTCATCTAATAGAAGTGCTAAGTRTGCACACTGGCTTTAGACTAGTTTCTCTTAAATGTCCAAGCACCTTGAGCTGCCAGTCAGATAGAGGTGCCTCAGAATTGGATTCCAGAAGTTCTGGAGCCGCCAATTCAAACCAGGGTGTCTCGATGCTCTTGTCCTGGTTAAGCTTTTTGAAGTGAGGAGGTTCGTAGTTGGATTGGGGCTTGACCCCGGGGATCCAACAGCAGCTGGGACTCTGTCCTGCCCAGTTTCTAGCTAGGCTGATGCAAGGGTGTGGAAACAGCTTCTGTTTGCTCAGTGTGGAGATGCATGTTTGTAGACCGCTGATGGTCAGCGGTGACAAACAAGATTAAAAAAGAAAAAAAAAATCCTGTGCTGGGCTGCTTAGTAGAGTCTCAAAAGATGGGACCCAGGAAGGGCTGGGGTAGAGGAGGTGCCAGGCTGTCTGGACACGTTTGGCCACAGCAGGGGAAAGACCAAGGAAAAGCAGCAAATACAGAAGGGAAAGAAACGGGCAGGCTGATAAGAGTCGATCTGCAGGCAGAGGAGCTGTATTCCTTAATCCCAAAAGGAAACAACTCCACTCACTAAAGTGCATCCTAGCAGAAAGCTCAGACCTTCCCTGCCCAGACTGATGTCTGCCTTTCTGTTAATTAYATCACAAAAAGTGCGCCGTCTAATTCCTCTCCTCTGTGCTCCCCCGGCAGCTCAGGTTCCAGACAGCGATGAGCAATTCGTGCCCGACTTTCATTCAGAGAACTGTAAGTAGCAGCGGGGCGAGGGCAGCGCTCAGGGGAGGAGGGGAGGATGCGGCTGAACAGATGTGGCCGCAACAGATGTGAGCGGGGCCCAGGCACTCGTTTCATTCCTGCCCTGTTGTGACAAGGAGAACAAACAAGGGAACTGTCCCCATTCGGCAGGGCAAATGCAGATGTTGAGGGGTCCCAAAGAATGAACATCATTACTGCTGTGTCTGTGACTAATTAGGCGTCGCTGAACATCCCTGAGAAAAAAGCATTGCTATGACAGACAAAGGTGAAAACCTGTGGCGTTACCCCCTGCCCTGAGCGAAGTTTGGTGAATAGTCCGTGGGATGGAGGGTGCTGTGACTGCCCTGGGCTCTGCTCAGCGCTGCAGCCCCTGGCTGCGCAGGCCTGGCAGGACGGTCCCTTGAGGCTGTGGCCCTGGCTGCCGCAAAGCACAGCGCAAGGCCGTGGTACCCCAAGAACTCCGCTGGCCACCCCGGCTTTTCTCTTCGTAGCAGAATGACTGCACGTGTTTGCACTGAAGTGTACCAGTTACACCACGGACATTTGCYCTGGGTGTTGGGCAAAGCTTTCCCCGTGGTGGAGCAGCCGACCGTTGCATGGGGGGCAGGTGCCTGTGCACGAGCCGTGGGCACCAATGYCCTGCAGTCCTGCCTGCCCTCCTCACGTTAGGCCTGTCCTCACCACATCCTGCATTGGGATAGCTGTTGGAATAGCTGTGCAGTGCAAGAAGCTGCAGGACTCTGGAGCTTGGCAGGCATGCCAGGGCTGCAGGAGACGTTGGACCCTTCCCTGGGCTGTTCACGTCTGGCAGCTCACGAGAGCAGAAGGGTCCATTTGAAGCTGTTGCGTCAGCTYTTACCACAGTGATGCCCCTTTCCTCCTCTTTTTTGTTTTGTTTTTCTTTGCAAAAGCGTTTTCCTGGTTGTCCCGGTCTACCTCCCTCGCCTGGGGTTGGCTCTGCAGCACAGCTGGCTTTGCTCTGAGTCACACAACTTGTTTCTTCCTCTCTTTGACCTGGAGCCGAGGGCTGGTCCCATGTTTCGCTCCGAATGAATGAGCCAGTTGTAATGCGATAGCCTGTTCCAGCTATTAGGGGCCGGAAAGAGTTGGCCGCTCCTAGCACATTTAGCTCCTTGAGGCTTGAATGGAGTTCAGTGTACTGGACAAAGCAATTTTATGTTTTTCTCTCCTAGGCTCAGTTGACACATCAGCAGTTTCAGTGCGGTTCAGCATATCTGGTTGCTCTGCGCACTGAAAAGAGCCGCTGCAGACAGAAGGGGAGCTGATGCTCCAGGCATAGAAAGCCACTTTTATCTTGCTGCTCTGTCCTAGGCCAGGGCTGCTTGCACAGATGCAGAACTAACAGTCTTTGGATGCCAAATCCGTGGCTGGTGTGGGCCTGGCTTGTCGAGGGGGCGGACTCGCACCCACGTTGTTTGGATGGTGCCAGGAGCTCTSTATGAACACGCCACTCTGCTCCAGCTTGGCTGTGTCCCCAGGCAGGAGCGGGAGCCAGAAACAACGGGAGCCTCGGGCAAATTGGAGCTATTCACGGGTCAGGATGCGCCTGCAGAACGGCGGCCGCAGCGTCGGGCATGGCAGCGCCGCGTCCCTTGGAGGTGCTGGGAATTAACTGGCAAGCAAGAAGCAGGGCTTGTCTCCTTCAGAGTGTGACACGGAGAGCAAGTCCCGCACTTGTGTGGAGAACAAGCCCAGACCTACAARCTGCTTCTCCGGTTACTTTCCCAAGGCCCGGGACCTCTTGACAGCAGTAGCCGAGCTCGTTGCTCAGAGGCCAAGGCATAAGATGCTTGGTGAGTTCTTCAGCCAGCGTAAGCTTTTCTGAGCAGCTAGTGAAGGAAGTTTGACTCCCTGCTGGATTTAATTAAGCCTAAGAACTAATAATACCCACATCCTACTTCCTGGTCCTGTAAACTGCAACGCGCATGTGTTACTTATGAAATCCTAAGCAGCCCAGAGATATTCCTACTCATCTGTATCGGGCCGTGACCGGCGACTAGAGCACTGAAAACAGGGCAGAGCCTTTTGCCTTTTTCTTTTCCATCACTTGAGTTTTGGATGAGCAGAGGGGTTAGGAGGTTTCCCCCAGTCCTACCTCCAGAGATGCTGGACCATTAGCATGGAAGAGATCCAACACTGGGAAACTCGTGTTTGGAAGTTACCTTGGCAGCTGCTGAGCACCAGGTTGGCAACCTCCCGTGCAGGAGTTGCAGTCTCCTGTAGCAGCGCTTGGCCTCTTTCCTGAATGCTGAAGTACAAACCTGATACAAGTTGTGAAATGAGCTCCTTCAAAGGGAAGGATTTCAGGTGCTGAAAGTACCTGACAACTCCACGTTCAGCTTTGAGGTGTTTTGCAGTGAAAGCAAGGGCTCATTTCTATTCTCTACTGCAATTCAGTTTCTTTGAAAAGGAGATTTGAGCTACCTGAATTGGTTAGGATCTTCTGAAAATATTACTTAAGGCACCTGAGTACAAGCTGATCTGGTGAAAATCTATAATAATATGCAATATATATAATAATGTGCAATATATATAATAGCATTTTCTCACAGACAACCTTCAGGAGCTTGTGTAGCTCTGTCTAGGAAAACCTTAAATCCCTAATCCTACAGGAAAAACCATATTACTCTGCAGTCTATAGCATGGCATTGTATTAGAGCGTTGTAATTAAGTGCAATGATGCCCACAAGACAGGATTGCCAGGTGCATCAATGAGAGAGTATTTTACATTACCCCACTAAATGAAGGGTAGAGCTCAGGAAACTCCAGTCAACTCCTCTCCCTCTTGGTCCTTTGTCTCAGAGCCAGTGGAACAAGAAGCAACGTGGTGGCATCCGAACACATTTTTGGCTCGCTGACACAACCACTTTTCCCCAAAGAAGGAAGGTTTTAACTTCATCTTTCATTTCTCTCTCACAGTAGCTTTCCACAGTCCTCCTGCTAACGTTAAGAAGGAGCCCCAAAGTCCCTCCTTGGACCCCACGCTGTCCTGCAGCCACAAGCAGCCGTTCCAGTACCGCAATGGCGAGCAGTGCCTTTACACCAGGTAACGGGGGCGCAACGGGCACTGCCGCGAAACGGGGAGTCCTGCTTCATCCCGGGAGGAGGTGCGAGCGCTGCAGCCTGCTCCGGGTGCGCTGGGACACAGAGTGACCCGTGGATCAGCTGGTGGCACCTTGCTCAGGTTGCTGTCCGCTGCAGCAGGCAGCTCAGACCCTCCCGGGATAGATCTGGGTCTATCTCTTGGGTCTTGCTCTGCGCTGCCCCTCAGCTGGTGCCAAGAGCAGACTTGGCCCTTGTCGCACGCCCTTCCCTCTCCCCATTTCTTCTCTCTTTCCCAAACCTGTCCCACCAGGGGCTCCTTTGCCGGAGCTGGGCTGTGATTCCTCGCATCGGGCGCCTGCTCTAGTGTTCTGCTGGAGGGGTTGTTGCTGCCGCGCAGGGGAGCAAACGCTCGGAAAGGAAGGGGATTCTGTTCTACTTCTGGCCTAAGGGGTTGGATGGGAGGGGAGAGGGGCTGGCACATTCCCCCCGATGCTGCCACAAGTCCTTCTTGGAGACTTATAATGCTCCAATGCGTGTTTGCCTATCCCAGTGCCTATGACCAGAGCAGACAAGCTGGAATCAAGTCCCCCAACCCGGGAACGCTGCTACAGTCACCGCTCCAGCACTTCCCCAGGCAGGACAGGAGCTTCCTGAACCCTGCGGGGCCCCACTCCACCTCCAGCTGTGGATACCTCATGGAAACCAGGTGAGTGATGCCACGAGGAGGCTGCCGCCTTGGTGGGCTGGGGAATAGAGGCTGTGGCATGCAGATTAAAGCCTCCAGCAATCCCAGCTCCCTAGTCGGAGCCTCCGTGCGGTAGCCCGAGCTCACCCCAGCCGTCCCGCGTCGGGGACGGCCGAGCCGCAGCGGCTCTCCCTCCTTGCAGCTCTGCCTACCAGCCCGCCGGGGAGCTGTGCCGCTCCTTGCCCTCCTCGCAAGGCCTGGCCCAAGAGGCTGCCTACCAGCGCCAGGAGCTGCAGTACCCACCTCAGGGCTTCAAGCAGGAGTACCACGACCCGCGGTACGAGCAAGCRGGCCAGCAGCGGGGCGGCCGGCAGTACCCGGCAGCCGTGGTGGTCAAGCAGGAGCAGGCGGACTACGCGTACGACTCAGGTAGGTGGAAGGACAGGAAACGGGAGGAAGGGGCTCCTGGTTCTGTAGGGAGTTCAGTCTTCAGTAGCCCAGCGGATGGTGCAGAGCAAGCAAAGCAAGGTCTGCGTTGAAGAAATTGCCCTGGAAGCCTCTTGTGAACAGCACCACAGAATCAAATGTCTTGCAGTCTGTGCGGAAAAGCCTGTCCTGGGTCCCTGCAGCAGGRTGTTTGATGCCAGGTCATAGAATCACAGAATGCTTAAGGTTGGAAGGGACCTCAGAGGTCATCGAGTCCAACCCCCCTGCTCACGCAGGGTCACCTAGAGCACGTGGCACAGGGCTGCATCCAAGCAGGTTTTAAAGATCTCCAGAGGAGACTCCACAACCTCTCTGGGCAAGGTCAGCGGGTGCAAGGGGTGCACTGCAGAGTCCCTGGCCATCCTGCCCCTGCCTCCTGGCCCCGAGCTTGTCCTGCACGGAGGCAGAGGAATTTCCTATGTAAAACGGAGGCCTCCGAAGCTGCTGCTCTCCCAGATAAGCTGGTGGGTGTCAACTTTCAGCACCGCTCGCTCCTCATCACAGCTGACATCAGCCRTGCAGGAGATGCCAGGCAGCAGGTCACAGTCAGGGACAGACATACCCCGCGCTGGAGGTTTCAATGCGAGACAAATCAGCCCTCTTCTGGCCAACAGCTCTTTGCTTCTGTGGCCAGCCATAAGGCACAAGCCCAGAGCCAGGTCTGCTTGGGCTGGACCAAATGCAGCTTAGCTGGTCTGCGGCTCCCAGGTGTCAACCTCCGCCYGCTGTTTCTCAAGGGCCAGGGCACATGGAGAAGGTTTTGGAGATCTCGGAGGATCTCAATGAGCWGGGGGGGAGTTATAAATTGCAAATATAGCCCTCTAGACACCAGACAGATCAAATAATTCTCTTTTTTTTTTTTTTTTCCACAAGGGACAAATGTTATTTTTCAGCAGGCCTGCCCMGACTCTTGCTATTCTAGCAGAGCTTGTGCAATTATTCTGTTCTAGTAGGCACGTAGCTTCTGCTTTCCTGGTGTTTTAATGGTCATTTTGAATTTGTTTCCTCTCAAATAAATAAATGCACAAATAGAAAGCTCTCATAGGGGCAGAGGATGCTTTTCTGTGGCCCTGCTGACAGCACACTTTCACTGGCTCTTTCTGCCTAGACAGAAGAAAASGCACAAGCTGCAGACGAGCTCCTGTGAGCATGGTTTACGACTGTAATAACACGCGATCCATCAGCCCAGTCCCCTTCTGCCCTTAGCTGCAGCAGAACGTCTGCCTAAGGCAAACACAGGCAGACAAGGGAAGCGTGAGGTAAASCTTCCCAAAGCTCCCAGTTAGCATTTCCATTTCAGTTATAGGTGGAAAATGGGCTTGATTCAGGAAAAAACAGGACACAGAGGTTATATTACAGTGCCCAGCAACAAAATACACTGTACAGAGGACTTGAAAAGAAACAGAAGATCCTCTTTAGACTGAGATTGCTTTAACTTTCATGCTTTCGCCATTGTTCATAAGAATTCCCTACTTTGCTGTGAAAAAAACAGGCTTAAAATACCTGCAGTGATGTTTCTGAGATGGTCTAAGCATTGAGCTGTTGCTGCTGTCCTTTGCTGTCAGCATAGTGGCCCCAGGGAAATGCACAGCCTCCGTCACGTGCAGTTATCTTAAATGTTATCTTCAAACCTTCAAGTTATCTTAAAGCCTTCAAGTTCAGTTATCTTAAATGAAGCTTTGGAGGTAGGGTTTTTAGCCGCCCTCTGAGCTTTTGTATTGAGAAACCCCCCGCTGCTCTGAGGGACACAACATGTGGCAGGGTCCCAGGGGTGCAGTGCTGCAATCACGACAGGGAGGAAATGCAGCTGAGGTTGTGGTGGGATGGCCGAGCGCCAGGAAGCTGCCTGGGGTGGCACCAGCCCCTTGGGAATGGCATAATTTGGATGGTGGTCTGGCAGCTGCACTTACCTGCCTGTACCTGTGCTTTGCAGTAAAAACAGCTTGTTAATTGTTCTGTAGATGTTCCTGGCTGTCCTTCCATATACGTGAATGCTGAGGGTTATGCAAGCCATTCAAATACAGAAGGCCCATTAGGTGAGAAACTTGGTGGCTTCCTCCCACACCTGCGTCGCGTTGCCCTGCAGCACCAGCCTTTCTGCCCCTCCAACGGCATTTCTCCT
>NW_020454328.1:1559543-1639735 GCF_003342845.1 Nothoprocta perdicaria | reverse complement strand
TCTCTCTCTTTCTCTCTCTTTCTCTCTCTTTCTCTCTCTTCTAGGCTACAGCTATGACAAGCAGATGAGGTCCTTCGCTGACGATGTCTGTGTTGTTCCAGAGAAATTTGAAGGTAAAAGGAAGAGTGGCTTCCAGTTTGGATGGTGGGTTTGTGGCTAGAGCCTCAGACCAGGGTAAACGTGAGGTGAAATGGGAGGGACCCTGCAGCTTCTCCTGGCACGGCTTGCAGCCACCTTCACCTTCCTACAAACAAAGCACAGGGTTGTCATCCTTAGAAATACCTTGTTTGCTGTCAGCAGGAGACATCAAGCAGGAAGCTGGAGGGTACCGTGAAGGACCACCCTACCATCGGCGGGGATCGCTTCAGCTCTGGCAGTTCCTTGTGGCTTTGTTGGATGATCCAACGAATTCCCACTTCATTGCCTGGACGGGCAGAGGGATGGAGTTCAAGCTCATTGAGCCAGAAGAGGTGACACCATTTCGCTTGGCTCCAGGTTCATGGGGGAGCAGCCACCCCCTCAAGGCTGCAGTAACTATCCAACAGCAGCTGGGAGATGTGCCGGCAGTACCTGTTCAYGTCTTGCCCCTGTGAGAGATGCATTCCGGCTAAATAATTTCCGTTTGATTCTATTATAAACCCACCCTCAACGTCTGTATGGGCTTTGGTGCGGTGTTGTTCCCTTGAACTGGATCTGGCTGATTCGCTTCTTTTCTGCCCTGGATTCAGAGATGTTCACTCACTCTGGTACTTTTGTTCTGCAGGTAGCCAGGCTGTGGGGCATCCAGAAGAACCGTCCAGCCATGAACTACGACAAGCTGAGTCGCTCTCTTCGCTACTATTACGAAAAGGGCATCATGCAGAAGGTCAGTTTGCGAAGCTGCCGTCATTTCTGTGCCTTTCGCGATGAGAAGCTTGCGATCCCGCCGGGTCGCGGGTTGGGGGGAAAGGGCTGGAGCCGCCAGCRTCGCTGCTCCGGCCGAGGAGCATCGCCGGCTGCCCGGCCCGTCCCTCCCCGCAGGTAGCCGGCGAGCGCTACGTGTACAAGTTCGTGTGCGAGCCCGAAGCCCTCTTCTCCCTGGCCTTTCCCGACAATCAGCGGCCGGCCCTGAAGGCGGATTTTGACCGGCACATCAGCGAGGAGGACACGGTGCCCCTTTCTCACCTGGATGACARTGTGCCTTACCTGCCGGACCTTGGGGGTCTTGCCCCGCAGCTCTACAGCAAAGGCTGTGCCTACTAGCGCTGCAGGGAGCCCCCCAGGATGCCCCACGTGTGTATATAAGGAGGTGTTTGGTTAGTACGCGGGCAGTATAGGCATGTGCCCAGGTCAGCCCGGGGCTGTGCTAGACGGGGGACGCCTGCAGCGGTCAGGGCAGGGGTTTGGTCCGTCTGTGGATGCTCAGCTGGCTGTTATCAGGTGTGCACGCGATGGGAGCCGGGGSGTGGCGGGGGGCTAGCACTGGGCCACCAGGCCCTCTCCGAGCAGGGAAGCCCAGCAGCAGCAGCTGCCTGGCCCCATCTCCAGCCAGGCCCCCCGAGTCCTTCCCTTCAGCCAGGGAGGAGATGGGGGTCCTGCCACATCTGCCTCTCCTTGGAGGATGCTACAACACTGCTGCTGCCCGCACTCCTCCAGCGCCTGCCCAGAACCTGTACAAGCTACCGGCAGCAAGGGACAGAGGTGACCCTGCCGGTCGCACCGCCACCAGGACAGAGGTGCCTTCGTCCTGCAAGGGCTGCAGCGCAGCGGTCACCAACCGCTGATAACCRCGGCGTGGGAACRGGGAATGTGGGTGTGAGCTGGCTCYTGCTTTAGCTGCACCGAGCCAGGGCTGCCTGGCGTTCAGGGCTCGCTCAGAGCAGGGTGGTAGGAGGAATGAGCCAGGATTAACGGAGTCCCGGAGCTCACGGCTCCGCCTGCGTTTAGAGGAACTGCTGCCCTGCCCCGCTTGGGGACACAGCTTAAAGCCAACGTCACCTTCGGGAAGGGGGAGCGCAGGAAGCAGCTGCCAGAGCCTCCAGTTCATCCCAGCATCCAGCTYGCCTCTTGTCTGGTCCTACCCCTTGGCTATTCCAGCTCAGTTGCTTCTTCAGCAAAGTTCCTGACGCCCTCAGCGTGCCCATCCTGGGCGTGCTGAGAAAGCKATTGTGGGCAGGAGAAGAACCTGGTGGAAGCGCGTTCAGGAAATACTTTACAAAATAACCTAAAGCATACAATGTCCTTAATGTCTGAATTTAGACTTACCGTCCGCAGCTGTTTGCATGTTCGAGGAAAGCCCTGGCGTGGTGTTAAAGTGGACATCCCTGCTGAGCAGTGCAGGGCATGCAGCTTACCTCAACTCTGGCTGTTTTCTTCAGGGAAAAACCTCTCCACAAGCACCACGTCCCYGTTGCTGGGTCCCAGTGATTCTCCCCTGCATGGCTTCCCTGCTTCTTCCAAGGGATGAGGGCCAGGAAGAGCAGCTCTGCTGGCCCGAGGGCAGCCCGGAGGCTTGGTGTCCTGGCAGCTCCTGGTGCTCCCACCCTGCCTTGCTCCCACGGGCCATGCACACTTCCACCGGGGACCCAGGAGGGCCATTAAAGGCTTCCTCATTGGCATAATCTGTGTTTATTATTTATAAGTGTAAAAATACTATAATTAATAAATTGGTCTATATCTTTGGCCTGTGCCCTGGGTTGTCTTTCCTCCTGTTCTGAGATTGCTCTATCTTCCTGGAGCTTTGTGTAGCCTCATCCTGGGAGCGCAGGGATATTCATCGATTTTCTGGATCTTGGAGGAGCTCAAGAAGCRACCACTGGGTCCCTCCACCTGCTCCCGGGCAGTCAAGTACAAATCCAGGACTGTGACTGCAGTCCTCTGCATCTGGGGGAGAGCTGGACTCACCTGCAACCCTGGGCAGGGGATGAGATGGCAGGAGCTCACCTGGCTGCTTCTGCTGCTCCTCAACTTGGATCCATGCAGGTTTCACCCTAAAAGCATGTGATATTTTGTACCAAGTTTACAGGTTTTTGGCCATTTGCTTTCATGATTCACTGCTGAATCACTGGGAAGCAATATCTGTTATGAGCTTCCCAAGCATCCTCCGTTAAGCRAAGAGGGGTATTTCTCCAGGGCATTGACAACCATTTGGGTCTGAGAATTTTATCACAAAAATCCTTAAAATTACATGGGCTTAACATCAATAACAGCCGTTCTCTAGTGTCCCTACGCAAGATTTGCTTGCGGGGCTGGGACAGGAGAGGCTGATCAACACCGTCACCAGTTACCTTCTCTGGACAGCAACAAGTCGTTTCTCTGCAGTCATCACTGCAAGCACAGGTAACTGCTGTAGGAAAGCAAGAGGCAGATGGGCCGCTGGAGAGAACATCGGTCCAAGGCTGGCTGGTTAGTTAGAGGGTGGAAGAAATATTGGATTTATAAATGCTAAAGTAGATCTAAAGGTTGTTGCTGCATGTTGCCGCTTTCCAGGCTACAAAGGCAAGAAAACCCAGTGAGAGTTTGGGGTTCATTCTGGAACACCCTGCAGTGCCATGGGACAGCGAGAGCTGTAGCTGGCAGCAGGAGGGCAGAGCTAAAGGCTGCAAGAGGCCAGGGAAGCGGCGTGAACACAGGCTCYGTACGGCTCTCGTGCGCAGCACACGGCAGGAGCGAGCAGGGTGCTGCCACCCTGGAACTTGGGGAGCATTCGGCTCTTCCCAAGAGGCAAAATGTGGGCACAGAGCAAACTCGCTGTAGGATTTTGTTCRTAAGGACCACAGCCAAGAGCTTGCTTCGATTTGTTGGTTGGTTTGGTTCCTTCCCTCCCCWTTGGAGCAGTTGCTTTTGCTGCTGTTACTTCTGCTGTGGCAACAGCACAAAACACAGCAGGAAGCACCATAAATCTATTACCCGGAACACGATTCCTTTCTGGTCATACTAAATAATTAACGTGCAACATTACAGCAGGTCCTGGCTGTGCCCTTAGAGCACGCTGTTTAGGGTGACGGAGTTAACCCCAGCGCTCACCGGTTGCCAAGCAGAGCCAAAGGTCCTCAAGAGCTCCAAAACTTCCCCATTGCAACTTGCTGAGGATAAACAAGAAAATATTTGTATCAACATATTTCGTATTTATAACTCTCAGTAGRGAGAAGGAAGAGCTTTCTTTAAGGGCAAAGCAGTGCATGGAAAGGGAATAAAGAGTTAAGAGAAGCGTACTGTCTTTTTGAGGCCATATCCAACATCTACCGCTATTACCAGGCAGCTTGTAGAGTCGAGTCGGGATGGGACAGACTTGTGGCCGAGCAGCTCCAAGACCATCCTCAACCGTAATAAACCTTCTCGCCCAGCCTTGCATCTCCACTCCCACGGCAGGGCCAGGCCAGACAGAAGATGGATGGATGGAGGTTACAAAACAGACACGTATAAAACATATTTGCTAGAATCAGATACTCACCGTATTCCCAGCTGGCCTAAAAACATTGCGTTCATTGATTCATAAAAAGATCATTGCATTCATTGTATTCATTGCATTTATGAACATTCATAAATGTTCATAAAAGAACATTGCATTCTCATTCATAAATGAGAAATTGCAAGAAGCTGCTAATGCACCAGTATCGCCACCTCCTGCAGTTGTCACAGAAAGCTCATGAAAACCAAATTACTAAACAACAAAACCCTCTTTGTGTAAGCAGCACATTGCTGTCACTCCAGGTCTGGTAACGAGCCCATTAATGAGGTTAAGGTAGTTACTCTAACAGATGGAACATCTGTGGTGCTGGCCGTAAAAATCATATTTATCTTTCCTGAATTAAGGGCAAAAGGTTGACTTTGGGCGTGTGAGAGGGAGTGTGCACATGTACATGCAAGTGAGGGCTTTTTCTTTCTCCAAACCCTTTGTGACAGCACATGGAAACCAGGCAGGGGCACGTGCTGCTGGGGCTGGAGTCCCTCAAACAGAGCCCGTACCCCACAGCAGCCTMCTGAGTAAGGATGCCCATTTCCCTTGGTTTTCCTGGGGCTTGTTCCCTGCCAGCAAGGACAAGGTTAACATCAGTGCCTACTGTTTACAACCCAGGTCTCTCCTTGAACACTGGAGCTGGGAATGCTGCGGGAAGCAGGGAGGGATCCTGCGGCTGCGCTGCTTCTCGTGCCTGGCAGCGACCCCAGGGCAGCAGCACCGCAGCTGGAAACAGCAGTTTTGCTTTTGGTTGCTCACCCAGACACATGCAGGTATTGCGCCCAGATACGTCCTTACGTGATTCAGGAAGCTTTTAGCAGCCCTGCTGCCTGAAACACTCCAGATTAGACACATGGCCTCAACTGGCAAAACTCCTACGTTTAAGAGATGTGTGCAATGTGGATTGGAATAAAACTGTATGCAGTTTTAACTTGAGGTGAGCCAAAAGAAGAGCCTACTCTTTAACCAGTTAAAATAATCTAGTTAATTCAGTCCGGCAAGTTGGCACACACATTCACATAAGCATTGCCCCCGCCAAGGAGAACATTTTCCTCCAGCAAAGAAGCAAAAGGCCAAAATACCTATTTAGGTGACATAAGTATTGCCAGAACAAAGTGCATCAGGCTGCTTCTTTTCTCTTTTTGGTCTGACAAGATAAACTAGGAAAAAAAGGCAAAAGACACAGGAATGTTACTGCTCTGAGGCTACTGAGCCTATCAAGTAGACAAACCATACTTAAAATACTAGACAAACCATTCTTAAAACAATGTGCAAATACTGCGAGGCTGTAAGCCAGCATTCTTTTTTCCCCAATCTCATTTTGGAAGTTGGGTGTTCCCAAACAACAGCTGACATCCAAATGGAAAGGTTTCCATAAATGCATTAGGGCATATTAGTGACAAATTACACCAAAAAATAATTTACACAAAAAAACCCCCAGGATTTGGCTTAAGGAAAATCTTTCTCCTTCAGGCATTATCTCCACCAAAAGTCAAAAATAAGCTAAGCTAGAAAAGCAAATACAGACGGGAAAAAAAAATAGGAATACAGGTACCTCCAAGTGTCAATGTTGTCCAGCTGGTACTTCCAGGATGTGGATTTTTCCTTTTACCTCTTTCTTTGCCTTTTCTGTTTGACATCTTCCATATTCCTTTTGAATGTCAAGTGTAAATTTCCATGGAAAAGGGACATGGAAGAAGTAACAGGTGCAGCTGCAGAGTTTTTGGAAAAAAAATGCTTTGAAGAATAGTCAATATGACAAGAGGCTTTGCATCATGCCATTATGAAAAAGTCTCTGAACTTAAAAATAATAATAATTTTATTAAACTCTATAAAGATGCAGTGCTACCAGCTTGCCCCTGGTATTTATAACATAATAAAACAGTATATACAACATCCCTGCCCTGTGTACATAGTTACAGAGTTCAACTGTATCCACTTTTCACTGTGGATCACTTTTCACTTTTTCAGTTTTCTTCAAAACACTCAGATGCAAAACGAAACCAGCCAATTTCATTCTACTCTTTTGAACAGTAAYGAGCAAATATCCCAGCTTTAAGAAATCAAAAAAGTGCATCTCCAGCTATGGAGTCAAATACAGAATTTCAGTTCTCCTTGTAACAAGAGAAAAAAAAATAAAAAGGAGGGGGAATTTATAGATAGCTTCCACATGACACAGTGCACATGGGCACACTCAATCTGTTTTTAATACGGAGCTGTTTCACTGTGTTTTACTGAAGTGTTAGCTGTAAGAGAAAGTTTCGTATAAGGAAAGAAACAAACAAAAACCTCAACAGTTGTGATGTCACTGATCATTGCCAGTGGAAATAAAACATGACATATTGAGTAGAAAGCCTAACCATCTGTAACCACTTAGGTTTATAAACAGAGCCGTGCTACACAGTGGATGTGGTTAATTACCATTTGATATACTATCCTTCAGCACACAGGAGATGGCGATGAAGGATAAGACTCRCAGTCTGACCTGTGTCACTGTCCAAGTATAACACATGCTCTATTAAAGTAGCTGAGGTCTTTTCTACCCTGGCTTGCATAAAAATAAATAATTTTTTAAAAACAAAGCACAAATGGATATGAAAATGTTTAAGAGTGTAAAAAGAACCACTGTTGAAAAGCACAAGCTGAAATTAATTCTTTTTAGCAAGGTAACAAATCTAACCCACTCCAGACTCTGTCTGGTAATTCAGAATACAATTGGGTTGGTGAACAAACATTTTTTCATCATCATTTTTTGTTGCTGTTGTGCTCACTGTATAAAAAATTCTCTCTTATAACGGGAATGACTAAGAAATGTTCTGAGAATTGTTTGTTAGATGATGCAATACACCAAGGAGACCCGGAACATTTGTCAGGCAGCTGCAGATTGGAGGCAGCTGGCGTGAGCAAGTAACGCCCCCTTGTGCTTTTGCTCTAAAAACGTTTATTTTCTATTCATTTTGCAAGTTAACAGCTAATTGCAGGCTTCCTAAAAGATATTCAACAATGCAAAAATTGCAGTCCCACAAATATACAACCAACAATAGTCCGTGTCAGAACTAGGCTCATCGGCGTCTGAACGCACGCGAGATCCTCCAAGCATTGGGCTCCTCGTAGCGATTGTACAGGGGCTCCAGCCGCTGCTGCTTCTTCTGTTTGCTCAGCTTGGTTGGGTCAGAAACCTTGAAGAAAGCAGGYGCAAACTCAACGAGCCAGCGGGGATCAATCGTGGTCACTTCACGCATATACTCCTTAGTGGTTAGCACCAGTTCGTGATACACCACCCTGTGAAGAGAAGATAGAGCACTTGGGAAATCACTACTTCCAAACACGAGGAAGCAGGGCGAGGGCTGCAAGATCCARGCTCACCCTTGATGTTCTTCCCTTCCCTGAAATTGGGCTCCTTACAAGATCTAATGTGGGCTCCAAAATAAAAATCCAGAAAAGCTGTCTTCCCCCTCTCCCACTTCACATCTATTCTTCATCACAGAACTGCTTTGCTCCACATAAACAATTCCTATTCTCTCAAAACGCAGTGTTTTTAATTCACTTTCATAAGACAGGCACACAGAACTGCAGGCTCCAGTCCTGAGCTTGATTCTAAAAGTCCCTCTTCTGCATAGACAACATTTGGCAGTAGAAGGAGACAAGGACTTGAAACTATTCTTATTCTGCTTGCTGCTGACAAAGCAGAAGCCTAGAGCTTGATTTTTTTTTTCCCCTAAAAATCTACCACAGACTTTTCAGTTATAAAATCTGAACTGAAATGGAAAATGCAAGCGGCATCTCCTTCTTTACCATTCTGGCTGCCGGTTGAAAAGGGCACTGGATGGGTGAATATAGACTACTTGTTGATCAATGAGTGTCCGATAACCCTCCTGTGGATCCTTCTTTGCTGCGTTTCGGAAGAAGCCGCTACAAATGGCCTTCTGGACTCGAACTGTTGCCTTGCCACAGGACACCACATCCAGCTTGTGTCTATCAAACAGAGAATACAAAAGAAAAAGGAGAGAGATCCCCAGATGTGGGTGCTGCTACCACCAGATCTGCAGGTTTTGTTTAGCGGCTACATCATAATAACATTAAAAAACACCAGTACTTATCCTTCTGGGTGTGCTCACCTGTCCATAATGCCCAACATCTGCTTGCGGATGTCCTGCGCCCTGCGTAGGGACCGAGCCTGGATAAAATTTTCATAGCACCAGGGATTTGAAAACTTGTTATTTTTCCAGGAATTGTACACAGCCAGTAGAGTGAGATGGTCACCTTCTGTCTGATGGAACTTGGCTTTCTTTTGATCAGCAAGAGCTTGTTTATCCTAAGAAAATAAAAAATATATACATATAAGAAACCTGTGTCTTAGAGACCATTCTTGTGTAACAGAAAAACGACACCGGCTCCTTGTCAGAAGCAGTTTTAACTCTACCAACCTACCTGCCTCTCCTCACTTCTCCAGTCTATAGGTACAATATGAATCAAATTTTGTGATTACATACATCGAAATTGAAGTTAATGCACTAAACTACAGCTGGATAACATAACGAAGAAATAATAGATTCTAGGAGACTCTACTGTGGAAGAATTACACCGCACGGCAGTTTGCTTCTTGCTGAGATGAAAAGAGTCAGCACAGGACAGGATTGTGATGAAAAAAATACTTTGTTTATCTGGAGATGGAGAAGTTCTGCTCTAGCAAAGCCACTCTGAACTCAAAGGCAGAGACAAGCCGGGTTTAGAGTTGTATGGGAAGGAAAAAGAGGATGAGAAGTTTTTAACTTTCACCTTTCCACCCACAAAAAGACAGCCAATCTCCACAGCTACAGGGTTTTTAACCAGAAAGTATGGCAGATATGCAATGTATGAATCAACAGCTCAAATCAAGATACAGGCTTGTTTTGACAAGCATGCCCACTCACTAACCAAGGCAGGCAACCCAAAATAACATCCAAAGAGCAGTGCCTCTCGGCTGCATTCCTTACCTTTGGCCTGTAGAACACATTTTGAACAGAGAGCATAGAGACTATTGTTAGCATTTCCTCACTGCATCCCAGATGTACGGACATGATCAACATCTTGCACAACATGGGCTCCAAGGGGAATTCTGCCATCTGCAAGACACTTGTTTCAGAATTYCAATGCAAAGCCTTGCAAAACTCTTGAGATATCTCAGTGCAAAAAATGCCACTTATCTTTCTTTAGCGTTTCCCCAGCAAAGCAATGTGCTCTACCCAAAATAACTTCATTGAACATAAAACAAATTACCCTAACTACATACACAACCACAAAAACTATCCCAGTATTACAGGAGATTTTCAGAAACTGATAAAAGCAAGCTTATAAATAACAAGAAAAAATCATCTGCTACTTAAAAAAGCAGAAGTTATATAGCTGTGGTAAGGGCAGAAATACCAACAAAACATAAGGACAAGGGAAAACAGAGTCCGACAAGTCCCTAAAATTATTCCCATGTCATCCTCTAAACATATGCAAACCAAAYAGGACCAAGAAATACCCTATACAACCTACCCTGCGCCCAAGTCGAGTGAGCAGCCCTTCATCATCCAGGGCTCCCAAGGTGTAGAGTTGTTCCATGGCAGTTATRAGAGTTTCCATAGGGGGAGCATCCATAAAGTCAAAGGAAAGCAAATCATTGATCCCCATAGCCTGAAGAGAGAAAGTAGGGAAAAATCAAGTTAAAAACACTGGAAAGACAGAGGAAATCAAAATCCAGGTGAAGATACATAAACATCAGTGTGACACTAAGGAGCTTAAGCCCGCTCATGCGCAGGCCCTTATCTCAGCCACAACCAGCACCATGAACATTCAGCTACACTCTAGCACCTGAGATAGCTCTGCACTGGCCCATAGCTTTCACCAATTCCCTTGGGATGTTTCTTGGGTATTTCATGCCTTTTCCAGACAGGATGATCCACTCTAGGAAATACATGGTCTAAATCCTGGGTTTGGCTTAGTGCCTTTTAAGCCAGAGTGGTGTGGCAGCTGCAACGAACACTAAACACATCTTCAGCCTTCTTCCCTATCCTAGAAAGGTGGAAAAGAGCAACAATTTCCCTAGCAGCTACATACTGCGCTAGATTTAGTTTGCAGACTCACAGCATCAACACTTAAATGCACTTAAACATGTACACACTTAGAAAATGCAAAAGCGTGGGGACCAAAATGAACTGCAGAACCCCACACCTTATATCCTGTTAGCAACATAACTGAATGTGAAATGGCCATAAGATTCTTGCTTCTCAAAATGCTTGCAATTAACTCTCGTGTACAGCTGGGACTTTTAATTTAGGTCAATATCGAATGTTGTAACAGTTCCACAGAAAGGTGCATGAGCAAGTTATAGCGTCCGAGACCTGCATGTGACACAGTACCCCTTCCAAGGTACAAATGTTTATCGGAAGGAGCTGGAATTACTGAGGTATTTAAAAGGCCTTAGTTAGAGAATAATTTATGGAAAGCCTTTGCTGAAAGTCAGTAAAATACCTACCTTCAGGGAGAGCACTGTACTGGCCAGATTTGTTCTCTGGATTTCAGGCACATTGGTGGTTAGCATTTCATCTCGATAAGCACGCTCTGTGTATAGCCTGTAGCATTTTCCTGGTCCTGTTCTCCCAGCTCTTCCTGCTCGCTGCTTTGCTTGAGCCTAGAAGGAACAAGGCATCTCAGCAGTGCAAACAGGTATATATGAAAACAAGTGAAAGAAAATGAATGATTGTTTCTTTCTTTCTTTTTAATTACTCAAAAGATTTCCAGAACAACCCAGGGAAGTATATATTCCCCAGCCACAGTCTCAGGCATGATTCAGGGAGATCACAAAAGCTTGTTTTTTTAATCATTCTCTCACTTTGCTTGCATATGCTTGGACCCCATATAATCACATTACACAATAGCAACAAGAGAAAAAAGGAAAAAAAGAATCGGGGAGGGCTGTGGGAGGATGTCAAACACAAAATACCTACCTGTGAAATTGGTGTAACAACCAGCTGGTCTATTCCAGTTTTGGAATTATAAACTTTCTGCTTCACAAAGCCCGGATCAACTACATAATATATTCCATCAATAGTCAGAGAGGTCTCAGCAATGTTAGTGGCAATGACAACCTGCAAACAGCAGTTTAATTAAATAATGAGTTTCATACCAGGGAGTCAAGCCAAACACGCTGCTCAACTTAAATCAAGCACTCAACATGGTATGATCAGTTTGTTACTGAGGCAAATACTATCAGTTTTATACTGAAAGGAGAAACTGAAGTATAGAAAACAGTACTATCTATAGCCAAAAACTATCAGTTTTTAAACCGACTCTGTTACATTAGGAAATACAAGGAGAGATAATAATAAAACTAACAATTACGAACAAGAATAAGGTCATTATTTTGTAAGCAGATTGCAGTATTTTCATGGAGAATTTCTGCTATACTATAAAAAAAATATGTTATATTCTATACTACTAAAAAGTATGTCCTGAAGATGATGCCACATTTTGTTGAAATTACCTTTCTGCTTCCTGGTGGGGCTGGGTCAAAGATCCTGGTTTGCATTTCACTTGGCAAAGCTGAATATACCGGCAAGATGATTAACTCTGGAACATCGGGTCCTAGAGATTTCATCCTCTCATAGAGGATTTCACACGCAGTGTCAATCTCTTCTTGACCAGTCAGAAACACTAATATGTCACCTACACRAGGAGTAGCACATAAACAAAATCAGTTTTGCTCAGCACAGCTCCTGCATTACTATTGTTCATCTCTTGCACTTAAAGCAAAGGTCCCCAACTCTTAGCCCTATTTTACTAGCATATTTTACTCTTCACTCCACTTCAATTTTGAGCATTTTACCCACTGYTGTTGCAAACAACACAAGGTAGTGCAGAGAACAATATTCTGCTCGTGTTACTGATGCTTGATATGCGACTCAGAGAAACTCTGCTCCTAGGCAGAAAGAATCCCTGAATAACCAGTCATCCTGCAGCATTCTCCACTCACCTGGTGGCTCTGTTAAGTGGATCTGCATTACTGTAATTAAACTGGCATCCAAATAATCTGTTTCTGGCTCCTTGGTATACAGAATTTCTACTGGATATGTTCTCCCTGGAATTGTGAAGATTGGAGCTTCATAGAAATACTGAGAGAATTTCACAGCATCYAGTGTTGCTGACGTCACTATCAACTTCATATCCTGCCGTTTCTGCACTGTCTGCAGGAAAGAAAGTTCTCAGGTCATTAACTGCCTTTAGCATTTTCAACATACAGAYTTTGAATTAAATCAAAGTTTAAGTATCCTATAGCGCAGAAAGAAAAAAATGCCAGTCAAATTAGGAGTGTTGACAGACTTTAGAACTGCTATAGAAAAAGAGCAGCCAATTCTAAAATCCAGAATTCTAAACAACCTATTGAGGTGGTATTTCAAACCATAGCAGTATCTATTGCAGAATATCTTTGTCAGAACTGGAGGAGCAAAGCAATCCTCAACCATCATTAGGGGCATCCTAGAATACTAAGGTTCATTGTTTCTTTTGAATTTTCCTTTCCTTGCCTTCAAAGCATTCAGACTAGGGACATCAGTTTTGCCTCAAAAGAGACTCTTAAGGCACATGAACAAACTTGGTTTGGGTGATTTTGGCTTCCCCTTTGGGCCCCTACATATATATAACATACAGAGAAATACAAGACAATAAGAATCAAGGCTAGTACCTTCTTCAGGAGTCCAAAGAGAACATCTGTATGAATGGTCCTCTCATGGGCTTCATCCAGCATGATAATGGCATACTGSGTCAGATCAGGATCTATAAGGCATTCCCTCAGTAACATACCATCTGTCATGTATTTGATGACTGTTTCAGGGCTAGTACAGTCTTCAAACCGAATAGTGTAGCCAACCTGGAAAACAGAGTTGAATACAGAACAATATTGCATTCGTTCTACATTAAAATGGAAGCTGCAGACTACCAATTCCCAATTTGATTACTCTATCAGCTCATTTCCAGTCTAGCAGAAGAGAGACATGTGGACACACAATGTAACTCTGCTACTGATTTTTTTCTGCTTTTCATTGTGGGTTTTTTTTCCTAGCACATCCTTCAACATGGAAATTCACCTCTTGTCCCAGACAGCAGCCAAATTCCTCCGAGACTCGTTTTGCAACAGACATTGCAGCAACTCTGCGAGGCTGAGTGCATCCAATCTTTCCTCTTGATGTATACCCTGCCTCAGCCAAGTATTGGGTAATCTGTGTTGTTTTTCCAGACCCTGTCTCTCCAATAACGATCAGAATCTGGTTGTCATGCACCGCCTAAAAAAAGAGCACATCAGATACAACTTGTTAAAAATCATAAGCAAACAAACAGAGGCCTCTAACCAGTGTATCTCTGTGACTACACTGAGCACGTATTTTTGTTTTAGCTGACCTAGATGAAAAATGAAGTAACTGCTCATTAATAATTAATAATTGCTATTCTTACTGACCATTTGTCAGCTGCAAATTGCTTAACCACCCAGCTGACATTCCTTTGTGATCYTATTTTCCTCTTTTCAATTTTGACTTATATCAGTAAATAATCAGAACGTTATTCAAATATATACACATACATATAAAGTCCTTAAAAACACTCTGTTTTATACATAATTTTAAGTAGCTATTCATCTGTCAACAGGCTAAAACCAACACAGTAATATAAAATTACTCCTTGCTCAAGACAGTTTTGTTTTCAAGGGTCCTACTTGTATCAGCTGCTCCTTTAGTCTGAAGATTGGCAGACTCTCCCTTTGCTCGATGATGGAAAGTTGGGTCTTTTTACCGTAAGAAGCTTTGTTGCCACCAAATGCATGTTTCTTCCATTCTGGAATATCATTAGGCATCATCCCAATACCTCGCATGTTTGCAGCTATTTGTCTTCCATCCACTAAAAAAAGATACAGTTTCACCATCATATTTAGGTTCACACAATGCAGGTCCTATGATCTAGCTCTTATCGCTCTCTCATTCACACCTTCCATACTCTCCTCGGGCATTTAAATTTCTGTATTTTATAAATTCCTGCATGCACCCTCTCCTGCATCCAGTTAAAACAATTTCTCCATGAAAAAATGCTTTACTACCCATCTCACTTCTCAGTAAACCTTCCTTGATGAACAGTCAGCTATACATGTACTTTCCACTGACATTATCATTCCACTTAAATGGAAAAGGATTTCTTCTTATCCTTCTTTTTAAAAGGGAGTGTGCAAAGAAGATAGTATCATGAGCAACACAGGAGAAGTGTCTTGATATTTAGCTCAACTTTCACAAAAAAAGGCACAGTTCACACCCAAACATGTCCAGACATACCATCAGGAAGAGGATCCACCCAGTGCGTGTTGAGTCCCATTGGGATGGAATCCATCTCTGCCTCTCTTTGGGCTTGTTTAAGTTCCCGTCTTTCTTTAGCTAATGCACTCTGCATCATTGCAGCCTGGGACAAGGATCCATCTGGATTCTGAAGAACAAGAAAAGAGTTAGGCTTTCCAGCACTGCTCAATCCTAAGAAAGCAACTTCAATTTAGTGGTAATGTTTGTCAGGGCTCTAAGACATTCTAAATCTTGGCTATGAAATTCCTAAATATTTAATTAAATTAGGTAGTTTTTGACCTTTAACATCTCTTACCTTTACTATTTTGATGGGACTCATATCCATGCTTTGCTTGGTATGACCTCGAAGGAATGGTGGCTCTTCTTCAACCAGCTCAATCTCAAGGTCCTCATCTAAAATCCACAAATTACAGTTTTACTGAAAAGTTAAAAACCTGCTTTCAGCTACATGACCGTAAGAGTACCTATTAAAATGCTACCTACTGTGCATTCTGGATTATGATGTAATTAGACAATTTTCTAAAGTCTAAACACCACAAATAAAAAGAATGCAGTCAGTCTAATGCACATCCAAGTGTCATTAATAATACAGCAGCTGCAGTAACCCTTGTTACAAATATTTAAAAGTCTCACATCCACTTATATCATCTGTTTCTGAATCAAAACATATCCAGAAACAGAAGAAATTTACACAAGAGAAACACTACTTGGAAATACTACCTTCTTCATCATCAACTTTAGGAAGGATCCCAGTTTCCTCATCGAAGTCAGGAAACTCTTCTTTGGAAAGCACATTAGCTGCAATCATCTGGGGAAGGAATGAAAGAACAGGAATTTATTAATTAGCTTTTAAAAAAATAAACAGCTGTAGCTTGGTTTTATGAAACTCCATGGCAAGTATACTGACTGGCACTCTGTATTACTCAGTACAAAACATACCTGTTTTATTTCCCATTTCTCTGGGTCTGAAATTCGAGTGAGGCGTTTCCTTTCAAGGGTATCATCCTCCACTTCTGGAGCATTTACCAGAGAAAGGTGACTGGGTCTGTCCGGGTTCCTCATAGAGGTTTCTTCATTGGTTTCTCCAACCAGGTTTCTCCTCCGGTTCGGATTCAAGTCTTCCCCAGTGTCTTGATCAACATCCTACATTAGAGTGATTAATAGGTCACTTCTACCTATATTGTACATATCTTTATCTAATAACCATGGCTGGTACTTCCCCTAACATAAGAGTAAAAGCAGAGTCCATTTTTCCAAGAGGCCACACAATGCATATACAGGAAATATTAGAAAATATTGTATACATTTTACTTTTACAAATGTGTGCATATAATTTTTCCCCCCAATCACTTCAACTCTATTCTAATACAGAGTATCTTTCCTACCTTCATGCTCAGGCTGGTTTTGGATCCAGTAAAAGACAACACTTTGACTTTTACTCTTTGTCCTTTGCTCACAACATCAGCAACATTGGCAACCCGTCCTTCTCTTCGAAGCTCAGAGATGTGGACCAAGCCCTCCCAGCGCTTCCTATGAGGGAAAGGGGGCCAAGAGATGACACACATTATTACTCAAACAGTCTTCAACTCATTCAGAGGCTGTTTTAAAGTATCTCAACTAACTTTCATATGGGTTTATAAAAGTTTCTTTTTTTGTGAGGAAAGCATTAGCCGCTATCAAATTTATTTCTGTGAAGCAGAACTTCATTTTGGCAATCAAAACTCCGCTTACTTTATCGTGGCATCYTACACTTTTTAACATATGATCAGAGACCAGAAGACAGATGGAACAGTCCCATAACTACTGTGAAGATCAGGAAGTACCTTAATCCTTCGAGCTGCACAAAGCATCCAAACTGCATTATGCTTGTCACTTTGCCATTGTAAATGTCACCAATGGATGGCTCTTCAGGCGGTGGACGGTCTATGTGCTTGTCTCTCCATCTATCACTGCTCTTCTCGATGTATTTCTCTCGATCCCTATGGTCCCTGCTGGGACTCCGACTCCTGCTTCTTGAGCGATATCTGGATTTTCCCCTGTTCTTCTCCCAAGTCCTGGAACGAGACCTTGAACGAGATCTGTGCCTTCGCTTCCTGTCCCTGCTGCGGCTTCGGCTCTTCCTCCTTTTCTTTGCCCTGTCAAGCCAACATTAGAAATCAACTCTGAAACCTAAGAACACAACGAATGGACAACATGAACTGCCAGTCCCYGTTCCCTAGAAACCTACCGGTGGTCACTGTTCCTTTGCTTGCCTTGTCTGTCAGCACTAGGCATTAGAGCTTCAAGCTCTTTAAGTGCATCAGCTGCTACTTTCACATCGTCTTCATCCAGCATATGCTGCAAGGACAGGAAACGTTGAGCACAACTGAAAGAAGTCAATCACAAAGAACTAACCTACGCAGAGATTAATCAAGTGTATTTCTGTTTAGAATTAATACAGACAGAATAGGTGTTGTGGAAGGAAAAAAGATATTGTTAAAAAAAGAAAAAAAAAGAGGAAGATAAAGGAAGATAAAGGAAGATAAAACAACTTCCTAGTAGCATTTCAACATTCAAGATTTTCATCTAGTTCAGGACCAGCTGAAAAAGGTCAGACTATAAAATATACACTAGAAGAGTTTCTTTTCATATCTCCTGCAAAACAGTATCCATGCTGAAACTCCTGCAACAGCAATTCCTGATAACTGCATCCAATAATATCGTCCTTCTGCCTCCTTCAGGCCTCCTTCTGCCTTTCACTCCTCATAGTCCATTTTTATCCATACAGAAGACACAAATGCTAACATAAAAACAACTCGAGGCTAAGAGAAATATGCAGAAAGGATTTTGTTTCCACATATATGACAGGCATCTGAAATTATCATCTTACCCTGACGTTGGGATTGTCTGGCCTGCAAAGAGCTGGAAACAATTCCTTCAACTTTTCTTTCTCCGATTTGGGCTTGACAACTGCCTCTGAATTTGAGGTTAAAAAACAAACAAATAAAACCATTAGAAGTGCTCTAATGATTTGCCCTTGGCATTCCTGACATTGAATATGAGATTTAATTTTGATCTGAACGTAAAGATTAACAGAGATGTCATAGAGATTAACTTCAAAAATTACAATGTTATCCTCCTACAAATAAAATTGCCATTTACAGTGAATGTGTGAAAATCACTAATGCTCTAAATACTGCACTCAACATGYTTTCAGTTTCTCAATAGCTTTGCAAGCCCATCACTAATAACAGCCAGAAATCCATTAAAACAACAGGATATTATGCACTGTCTTACGGGATGAGGACATGACTATTTTGATCTAACTAAGTATTAGGAAAAGAAAAAAGCTGTTGGTTTTTTTTCCCCTACAGAACTGATGAGGAGGAGGTTATTCAAACCTTTGCTAGTAGATGGCTTTGATGGAGGCCGCATTGTTTGGATGAGACGTAGCAAATTACTAACAAGGGAATCCTGAAAAAAAAAAAAATCAGTAAAATATTTTATTCTAAAAAGCGACTTCAACACATTTATTAATACATGACTCAAGAGAGTATTTATTCAGAGAGCAAAAATAGCTCAGTTGTGGAGATTAAGGCTTTTCCTCTACGTAAGTCTAAAACAAATTAAACAGCTTGAACCCAAAAGTGCTGATAATCCCATTGAACTGATTTTTCCACCCATCACGTTGGTAATCAGCTAGTTAGCCCAACTACAGTAACTGCTGAGGAACTCCTGTACCTGGGGCCGATATCACACACACAATCAGACAGACTGTTCCAGGTTGGAAGGGACCTCTAGAGATCATCYAGTCCAACCTTCCTGCTCCAGCAGGGACACCCAGAGCACAGGGTGGCATCCAGGCGGGTTCTGGAGGCCTCCTCCTCATATGGAGATGGAACCGCCTGGGTTGCAGCTCGCACCCCTGGTCCTTGTCCTGTCACTGGCCACCAACAGAAGAGCTTGGCCCCTTCCTCCCTAACTCCCCCTTCATGAACTTATCCCTGTTAATCAGATCCCTCTCAGCCTTCTCTTCTCCAAGCTGAACAGGCCCAACTCGCTCAGTCTCTCCTCATACAATAAAGAACAGGGCCTCACTCTTTTCTTTGAAAACAGGCTCTATAAAGCAATCCTGGACAAAAACAYACAAACGACGTTAAGATTCCACTTACAGTGAACTCGGCGCCATTCTTCACAAGAACAGCTTTAAACGTGTCAAACGTAGTGTTTTTCTCTGCAAGGTTTATCACGAACTCGGCTGTGAAGAGAAGGAGGGAGGGGAGGATAAGGAAGGGCAGGGGGAGCAGCTGGGGGCGGCCCGAGCCCGCACCAAGGCCGCGGCGCTGCTCGAGGCGCCCTCCGGAGCAGCGTCAAAGCGGGACACGGATGGGGGGAAGCGCCGCTCGCGGAGCGCGGCCGCACGGTGCTCACCCAGGTCCTTGTCGTTGATGCCGAGGTGGTTGTCCAGCTCCGTGCACACCTTGGAGACCAGCGACAGGTACTCGAGCTTGGCGAGCTCCTCCAGCGCCACCGCGTCCGCCATGGCGCCTCCTCCCCCTCGCGGCACCACTTCCGCATCCGGCGGAAGCCGCGGCCGGTCACGTGCGTTGACCATAGAGACGAGCGGCCGCACTAGAACGGGGGACARGCTGCAACTTTGTGGTTGTGGCGGGCGAGGGAGCCCAAGGGCGGGAAAGGGCCCGCGCGTGACGTCATCTTCTCGGGGGGAAACACCTCCCTACAGGGATCGCCTTTTACCACATCCAGCCCTGTCACAAACTGCTTAGCAGCCAKGTTAAATCTCAGCTCCTTTATCATTAATGACATCGCTACCGTGATCATTAAGTACAATAATAATTAAGTTATCTAATCCCCATCGCGGCACTACGTGATCCGGGATTTCGCGCGCGCCTCAGGCCCCGCCTTCCCCTTACGTCACGCGGCGGGTGCCAATCCGCAGGGGCGGCCGTTGGTGACGCAGGGCTAGCGTCACGCGCCCGTTGCCAGGCGCCCGTTGCCAGGCGCCCGTTGCCAGGCGCCCGTTGCCAGGTGCCCGTTGCCAGGCGCCCGCTGCCAGGCGCCCGCTGCCAGGCGCCCGTTGCCAGGCGCCCGTTGCCAGGCGCCCGTTGCCAGGCGCAGCCCCATGTCGGCCCTGCACTGGGAGGCGCGGCGCAGGCAGGCGGCGCTGGAGCGGCGCCGCCAGGCCCGGCGGGTCCGTGCGGTACCGGTACCGACGGCGGGTCCGTTCGGCACCGGCGGCTCGCTCTGTCCTCACCGCCCTCCCGGCGCCCCGCAGGCCGAGGACGCCCCATGGCGGCGCCGCGAGCGCGGGCCGGGCGCTGCCGCCCAGGCGCCGCCGCCGTCCCGCCGCCGCCGCGGCCCTCAGCCCGCGGCAGCCAGCGCGAAGCTGCCGCTCCGCTTCTCGGTAAGTGCACGGCAGGAGGGAGCGCGCGCCCCGGCCCGGCACTGAAGCGTTTGGGCGCGAGGCAGGTGCCCCTTCCTGCGAGAGGGGCACACGGGCCTCGGGGGGCTCAGCCATCCCTCTGCGCCAGCTCTAGCAGCTGCCTGTAACTAAACCCGCCTTGCTTTTGTGCAGCAGGTCATAAAAACTGAGCTGGCGCCACTCCATACAGCTCTAAGCAGAGATCTGCTGGCGTGGATTGGGCTTTAAGTGGCACATTTAAGTCACTCCCCCTTGAAATTCAATTTGAATCATGAGAAAATAGTTGACTTTGAAATCTTTCACACGTTGAATCATAGAAGTGTGTTTTTGTTTTTGCTTTTTTATAGAGCAAAGCCAAYAGTAACATCTCTTTGTGCTTTCAGGCCGTGCAATACATGCAGCAGTGGTAAGGGCACACAGCAGGCAAGCACCGTGAATCCAGCGCCGTGTGTACTCAAGATCAGYGGCCGACTTCACCAACTTAGCTGGTAACAGCTAGGGATAAATAAATACCACACTGTCCCAGCAAAGTCTCTCTCAAGCAGCAGGTGTCTTCCCCAAGCCTTGCTTGCTCTGGTTCCATTAYGTCCTGTCCCTCGTCAAGTATGTGCCAAGAACTGCCATCCTGCTGCAGCAAAGCCTCCCCTCTCCCTTCATGTCCAGGTAAAGCAATTTATTTGACACTTCATATCCCTGGAGCTGTACAGCAGCCGTGCAGAGACAGACATTCCTTTCTGGCTGCATAGTGTCTTTTATTTGTGAACAGAGGGAGATGGTGCAAGTACATAACAGCACATAACATAACAGTGTTAGAAGTACATAACAGTGCTGGAGCAGCACAGCTGGAAACTCAACAGCAGAGGTTGGGAGCGTGTGGTAGAAGCAACAATACAGCAATACAAAACCTAATGCACACTCGTGACAACTCCAGCATGGCACGTGGAGCTTCCTCAGCCCTGTTGGAGGGCATTGCCTGACTGGTTACCAGTTCAGGACAATCTCAACAGATGATACAGTGATAAGAAACACCCTGCTACAGCTCTATAAGAAGTGCTGGGTTGGGAAGCATGTTTTTGAGTAAGGGTCCAAAATAGTTTCAACTATTCTAACATATGATTCCCCCAAAGGAGAGAATYGGTACAGGAAAATGCTGAACCGCTTTTGAATAAGGAAGTTCAGCCCTGTTACTCCCAGGCTCAGCAGCCAGAAGGCATCAGCACTAGCTAGACTGGAACCCCAGGCACGGGCCACCCATCTATCATGTGAGGGATACAACTGCCACATGCCTGACCCTGGGAGGGGGGAAGGCTGCCTGGGCTATTACTCCCATGAAGTTCATTGGGTTATGCGGTTGCTTTACAGCTTTAGACCAAAAACCAAACCAAACCAAAAACATCAACAAAAGAAAAACTCCAAAATCTCTCACAAAACAGCCAGTAAATGAGCTGCTCTTAAAAATACATATTTAAAATCAAGACAGTGCATTCTTGTTCCTACACCAGACTGCTCAACAGAACGGCCACCCAAGAGTCACACTCAGAGGTGTTTTAGCATGACATGCAGTTGATGATTTAAGAGCCAGTGACAGAGAGACATCAGTCCTGTTTCCTGGGCTCACAGAGCAGGCTGTGCAAACAGCGCTGGACACTGGTGACAGGGATGCAACCCTGCCAGAGAGTCTCACCACAGTCCTCCTTCTGCAAGCTGCGAGACACTTGTATTCAGAATAGAAGTACAAAGTTACACAAGGAGGAAACAACTGGAGTAAGTTTGATTAACGGGGCACTGGCTCCAAGCGCAGCGGTGAATCAGGAGGAGCGCAGCCTGTTCTGATGGGCCAGCACAGACATCCAGGCACTGGTCACTGCTGCAGGGGCAGGCAGCCACACCGAGGCACGAAGGGAAGCTGCAAGGCCGAGGGCAGTCTATTCCACGTTCATAGAGCCGAGCATCTCTGCACAGGAGACAAGGCCTCATCCCAGGAAGGCACGAAGTCTCCTGCGTATGTCGTGAACTGAAAAGAAGCCCCAGAGCGTGGTCTGCCTGCGAGCTGCCCTTGTGAGGCTCCTGAGGGCTCTGCCAGCCCGGCTGGTCACAGCAGCAGGCGCTGCAGTAGGTGCGGTAGGGTGGCATTCCCACGGCAGTCCACGTACTGGTAGTTTTCAAAAGCCAGCTGCTCCGAGTGGCACAAGTACGTGCAGGTCAGAGTGCCCCTGCAAGGCGAAYATACACAGGAGCTGCAGTCGTGACTGTGCCGGACAAATATTCCCATAATATATTCCCATATATTCCCATATAAAATTCCCATAATATCCCATAATAACACAGCTCCTGCTGTGTGCTTCTGCTGCCATCCCGTCCTGTTTTGCCCCTATTTGCCCAGGAGCGGGCACAGGTTGCCCCAAGAAATAATTCTAGCCCAGAGCTTTCCAAAGCAGCTTGGCTTAGCTAACGAAGACCACCACTCTTTTCTCAGGACTCCCACTCCACTGAGCTCTAACACAGGCCAGGACAGCAGCAGCTGGTCCCAGGAGGGGTTCCTTTGGGCTTTTCTCCTTTCCAGAGAAAAACCTGCTTTGCTCTGCCCTGCTTCCCCCTCCAGGTCAAATAGCTTCTTCTCAACAGCAACAAAGAGCCTTAGGGAAGAGCTTTAGCAGGCCAACGGCAGCAACAGCTTGTGCTGCAGGTAAGGCTAAATCCAGGGGACTTCTAGCACCAGTGGCCTTGGAGAATTACACTTCAGCAAATCTATATAGGTAATAGATACCACAGACACACTGCAGCCAGCTCTGTCTCCAAGAACAGGGACTGCCTGACCTCCCTCGGAGCTCAGAAAGAGCCCAGGTTGTATTAATTATTACAGTAAGTGTACTTACTGTATATGCAGCAGAACATTGTGGACTTTGATTTTTGTCCAGGTGCAGATGTTACTACAAGAGAAAAAGAGAGCGCTGATTTCACAGGAGTGGCCTGTCCCGTGAGTCTCCCAGTCCTCAATTGCTCCATTGTCTCTCTGCTTTTCTGAAAAGCTCTGTCCTTAGAAGATTCTGACAACAGCTCTGCAGGCAAAGGCCTTGAAGCACAGATCCATTTTTTGCTGGTGTAACTCGGTCACTTTGGATGCAGTAATCATGGGTTCTACCAAGTATGCGGTGCATACAGCCTCCCTGCACCGAAGCTGTGACTGCTATCTACTTTGCAGAGCTTCTGCATGGCACATGATGCATTCAGCTGCTCACAAATGGAACATCAAAGATGCTAGACATGAAACGGATACCACCGCTTGTCAGAATACAGGAAAATGACACTGTTGACTCAGCAGCAGGCAATAAACACCAGCAGATAAGAAATGAAATGAAGGTGCATGTACCAGATTGGTGTCTGGGTCAGCTGCACACATATTCAAAAAGTCACAGTGAGTTTCACTGAAGAGATATGAACAGCACAAGCCTAGCTTTAGAAAGTCTTTAAGGATTAATATCACTGACTAACCAAATAAAGAAATGTTCAAGAATTACTCACTAGGTATTGTTGTCCAGCAGCCTACTGGCCACCATATAATAGATCTGCAATGTGAACAGAAGGAAAAGAAGAAAACACACAAGAATTAGTTAGGTTTGGATACAGCCCAGAGAGCTGAAGTAGGGAGAGTTGGACTTTCATTAGTTGCCTGAAATTCAGAACCTGAATTTCAGGTTTTAGCCTAGCAATTGTTCTTCACAGGGGGTAGYACTGGCAAGAGCCAGCAAAGCTCACCTGGCTACTCTGCAAAGGGCTGATATTCAGCAAGGTTTTCATGGTAGTCTTCCCTATTACCAGGGTCTGGTGTAAAACTTCTATGTCCAGCTGCACAACAGTGACTGGGTAGAAGTTGTTATTAGTTATGTTCAGTACATTCTGGGGAAAGAAACAAGAAAAACTACCTTGCAGCAGAGCCATATGTTACGGTAGCAAAACTACTTTAAATATATCCTTGTTATAACCTTAGAACAGCACTAGACCACGTGTCCCCTTCCAGTCCTGACAATAACAACCAGATTTGAGCTAGAGCCAGCAATCAGTTATTCCACCTAGAGCAGCCTAGAGGACAATAAGGAGAGACCTTTCGCCCAGTGCTTGACTCTGGGCTGAGAACTCACAGTCATGTTGAGAGAAATACTGGTGGTGGCGGCGTTAAAGCCAATGGAGGAGGCATTCAATCCAGCGGGCAGCACGGTGATGGAGCGAGGAAAGAGGAAGAAGACGCTGAGAGATGTCGTCAGCAGGCAGATCGTCACAGCAAGACACACATAGAGTTTCCTGCAAGACAGCACCATGACCACGTTGTTCTCCTGGCTCATCAGCTGCAGGCGCCTGAAGCTCCATCTCAGTGGAGGAGGTAACAGGACCTTGGAGGCCGAAAGCTGAGGTGAGTTTGTGCAGAMGTCCCAAGCGATGGGAGAAGCAGGAGGGTGCTCCCACCCCACGACACACTGCCTGTCACTGTGGAAGCAGGTAGGAATTTAGAGATCTCCCCTAACTCCACATTTCCTCCCGCGCTGAGGATTGTCCAGCTATCTGCTCACGTGGAACAGGCACTGCGAACACTGGACTTGCTGCAAAATGCAGTGCAAACACCCTCCAAAGAACAGCTGCAGGCAGGTTTATTCCCACGGGACCAAGGTCTCCCTTCACACACAGATGAAACAATTCCAAAGATGAGAAAAGGGCAGAATTTGATAGGACTTACGTTCGTCTAGGCTTCAGCCTCTGGTCACCATATGGAATCAGGGCCACCAGCTGCTTCTCTTGCTCTGCAAGAGGGAGCAGCAGGTAAGAGACTGCACCGAGGGTCCAAGCAAATAAACCACATTGCATTGTGGAGAATTGCAYGGCAGCTTAGTGTCAATCTATAGTCACATTTCTGGTGACAGTGTTCAATTTAGAAGGTGAGCGTGATGCAACATTCCCAGCTCTGTGCAGAAAGAGCCATGCCCCAGGTATGCCACGGTAGAATTTGATTAATTCTCTCAGCATTTGCCTGCCACTCTCTTCTTCCCTAAGAAAGGCTGCCCACAGACAGCACTGAGGAGCCTGAGCTGCTAAAACAGGGAGGACGCAGCAAAGRGCAGCTGATTGAACCACGGCCAACCTCCGGAGACGTAAAAAGCACAGACACGGCACACAGAGAAACCACCTACCCCTGGGGATCCTCCCAGTTCCCTGGCACGTTGGGCAGTTGACACAGCTTCGACTTCCAGTACCCACACAGGGCAGAGCAGGGTCTTCTCCGTTGATGCTAGCATAGCCAGCAATTTCGCCTTCAGCACCCTTTGGTCTGGGTAAGATCAGCTTGCCCTCACCCTCCTTTCGGGCAGATGCTTTCCAGAACTGTGAAAGTTTTGCTGCCATAGTTGAAGGAAGATGTCTCGCTAGTATCCAACACAAAAATGCTTTAGGGAAATTGTCTTTATTAACCAACCTCCAGTGCTATTTAGTGTGTGGAATAGATCACAAGTATCTAARCTGGCAAATTTCTTGCAGCATGGCTCTGAAAGTGCTTTTAAAGACCCATTTTGTAGCTCATACTTTTAGACATAGAAGTCCCTGGCCACTCTAGCTGCAGGAAAAAGTCCAATGCCACCACCCTATAACACACGAGGTTCTTCATCTCACAGTGTGCTTTATAAGAGCGAAGGAATGCTGATTCAAAGCACTGGAGCATTTTGAGATGACAACACATCCCCGAAGCAGAACTTCAGAGCTCTTGCATGGTCATTGCTCATCTACATCCAATAGGTAACTCACCTGAACACTAAAGGCTCAGTATTCCCTATCAAACTGTTAATAACACTAGTCTGATTTATAAATAAAATCATTGCCCCATTTGCTGTTTTTATACACCAAAGTAACAGTTTAACTACTTTTCCCAGGCTTCTGGCAATCAGAAACTTTCATGTCAGCTCCTGGCAATCCTCCCCAAAGCATTAGCAACACCAAGCACRGAAAGATAAGCTGTATTTTGCTCACACAGATAGCTCAGTACAGCTTCCTATCTCTGCCAGCCCAGTGTTTTAATGACTTGAAGGTATCACATTTAGCCTAGGTAAACAACAGTTGTACATTGGCCCAGATGATCCAAAGGCTGAAAGAACCTGCAGGGCTCTTTTTTTCCCCCTCTGYTAAACACCAGGGAGGAGGAAGGCACCATCTGAGAGAGCAGAACATGCCCCAAGTGTCCATCCTCAGTGCACAAACCTGAGTGCATCTGGCAACGCGAGCAGATGAGCCGGCTCCAACAACTGCTGCTGTTCCTGTTGCTGACGAGGGCAGCAGGAGGAAGGAAAGGGCCGCAACACGGCCTATTTAGCCCTGAAAGGCCAGAGAAACTCCCCAGCTGCCCGGTAACCTTGATTAGATTCTGCAGACACTGCTTGGAGCCTCGAGGCGACGCAGTCTTCTCCTTCAGATGCTGCAAGAGGATAGCGAAAGAGATACCTGAAGGATTTTAGCCGTTCAGCTGTCAAGGGAAGGACCCATTTCCACAGCCTGGGCGCTTCCCAAGCGTGGAAGCTCCAAGCTTTTCCCATACCCTTGGTTAATCTTCACCAGCTCTTCAACAAGAAGCCGTGAGGAGGAGGTGCTGGTCCCTCCACAGCACGGGCACAAATGACCATGGAAGCTCCGAGAGCGGTCGCGGTCGGGTGGCGCGAGGTGCCGCGCGTGGCGCTGAACCCCTGCRCCCGCTGCCCTCGGGAGGCTTCCGCCTTCCCGCGCCACACAAGGAGGCCACRAGGGAGGCAGCGGCCGGGCCCTTTCCAGGGGCCAGGCCCTTCCTGCTGCCCCCCGTGGCCGGGCGGTCCCTGCCACAGTCTCCCCTCCCGGCCTCGCTCACCCACCCTGGGGCCCCTCAGTCTCTGCTCACCCACCTGGCCAAAGCGGAACCGAAAGCTCCAAGGGCCACGGAGGCCCGGCCTCCAGCAGCCCGGCCTCCAGCCCAGCCCCGGGGCGGGCCTAGGCCCTGGCCCGGCCTCCGGGAGCCCCGTGARGCCCTGGCCTCCGAGCAGCTCTCCCACATGGAGCCAGGTGCAGCTCATCCTCCCTCCACCACCTCCCTGCCTTTCGAAGCRCTCATGCCAAATAAGATAACAGAGGCCAAAGCCACAGTCTAGAATATATTATAAATTATACCATGCATTCATTAACAAAATATACAAAGCCAACAGAAATACAGSTTAAGCCTGAGCGTACATCATCTACAACCTAAAGAGGAAATAAAGCATCAAGGTCAGGGAAAAAAAATTAAAGAGAGCATTTCACACATCACATTTCCATCTGCAACAAAGTGTTTTTCCTCAAATCGTTTTAGTGTTTTAATTTACACAAAACATTAAAATTCCTGAAAGTATGAAGATACACTCAGAAAGAGCACGTGTCCTGCTGAGAAGCCCTGATCAAAAGCAGCCGAGCCCGCTTAGCTCAGCACCCTGTTTTGTTCATGCCCTTCCCTCCTTGTTCTGGAGGGAGCAGAAGCCAAAAGGGAGTCGGGACAACATGCAGAAAAACAGATTCAAGTTAGAGAAACATCTTTGTGGTCCGCAGTAGACAGAGTTATACTGGAGTAGAGATGGTTGGGAAACACTGCAAAATAGTCCCCTTTTATTTCAAAATAAGCATTTAAGAATATTTTATTCTCCACCRTCTATAAAAATAGGTTTAAAACAAAATTGTATGATACATTTCTCTTCAATCACTTTTAGGGTATCTTAGATAAGGGTATTAAGACTTTAAGAAATTTACTACTAATGATTACTGGGTCAGTCTCAATATTAATACTGTTTCAGCTACATTCTGTCACAACAGGAAAAAAAGCTTTAGAAGCCACAGTAATATAAAATTTAAAATCAATGGTCTCTTATTGCAGCAAGGAAAAAAAAATCCACCTGAAAGCAAGAACGTAGCCAACAGTGCTGTTGCTTCCAGAGGACTGGCTTCTAAGCAGTTCTCTATCGACACACCACTGCACAGCAGCGGATGATGCTGGTTTCTTGTGATTCTTCAGAGTTAAATCTCTTCTTGGTAGGTTTAAAAAGGGCATTCTCAGATTTTCAAAATAAATATGGACATCTAAAGCAAAGTCTTGTGATAGACCGATTCTACGGATGTGTCAGTGGTAATATGCAGCTGGTTAGAACCGTCAAGGGAAACTACACTTAATATTCTCAAACTTACTCTCAAAATAAACCAGGAGTCACTCAACCCCWACCCTCAGGCACTCTCTGCATTCTCAAACATTACTAAAATTCACACTCCAAGTCAAATCTGGCTTTTTACACATTCTTCAATTCTATGTAGTATCAACAGAATAGAAGCACTACACTGTTAGAAAAAAATAGAGAGGTCAAAGTTGTCTTTTTCTTTAAACCTTTTTACAAACAGTCTCTAAAGATTCTTAGAAAGGCMTTTTCTACGATTACACTTTAACAAAATATTTTATATATGCTATGTTTTGTTAGAGATATATTACTATTATTATTAGAGATGGTTCAATAGCTGCTGGTAAAATCTTCCTCATGCTTCATTCTACTACATGAAACAATGACAATCCTAACACAAATTGAGTTGAAAGCAGTTACACTTTCAGACTTGTTTCATGGTCTACGATGGCTTAATACATGAGCAACCTTTTTCTTCTAAAGGGTTGTATAGGGTTTAAATGTTATATTACTATCATATTACACAAAAGTCTGCTACTAAATCATATCAGAAGCAACTTGCTAGCTGCAGGCATCTCTTGCATGTTAGGCAAGTCTACATTTTACAGCAGCATTTGGCATTGGTTCCTCTTCCAAAGCTTGTTAACAATCAACAAGAGATTCCAGCTGCCTTAAAAATATATAACTTCACGCTCAATAAAAGGGTAAGGACTCACTTGACTGGAAATTTAAGTTATTCTGCAGCATTCCCAGATAAAAGGAATTCAGTATCAGAGACTTAAAGGCTACTCATTTATGAAGTCCTAGTTGACAATCTGGTCTCCAATTGATAAAATCTGTGACAAGTACTGCATTTGACATTGCCATTTTAGAGGAAAAAAAGAGAAGAGGAAAAAAAAAATCAAAAGTTCATTAAAGAACCCCAAACTTTTAGCCACATCCCAGAACAGAAAGAAGCTGAGGAGCAGCCTGCTGCAGTTGCAGTGTTTAATGAGTCTTCTCAATGAAGGTGACTCTTCCCTCCAACAGGAAAATTCAGCATCTATCACTGTACCAGTCACTGTTATTGATCTGCAGCAATTCAGTTACCACTTCAACCATGTTGTTGTTGTGTTTCTTCAGCAGCTGCAGGTTTAACTGCCTGTCACAGAATCCCATCTCACACAGACTGGATAGAAGAGTGGCAGTGTGCTCCTCTGTAACTGTAGGCTGCTTAAAACAAAAAGGAATTCAGAACTGTTGGCAAGTGTCTCTCCGAATGCATACTATAGGTTAGACTACACTACAAAGACCTTAGAGTGTCACAGGATAATCTTTGTACATGACTTTAAAACCTGCAACTCATTTATTCTTCTGAAAAAACATTCAGTTTTGCAAAGTAGGTGGGAGTACGGCAAATGACACTATCAGATACAGTTACAGTAGCTAAGCCTTGTAAACAGGTTTTGGCCTATGAACAATCTTCTAAAAATGAGTGTTTATTTAGTTTTAGCTGCAATACTCCTGCAGCCTGATAAATAGCCGAATAAACAAAAGCACTGCCACACACCACCCAATTTTAAGTTTCCAAATAGCCACAGGGAATTCAGTGGAGTGCGGCGGCCTGTAAAGACAGTCAACATATTGAAGGAGGATTAAAAATAGTGTTCCAAATAAACTTTATGAGATCTAGTACTACTCAAGGCTAGAGAAGCTCAGTCTTTGCTCATTCCAACTCATGGACTACATCAAGTAGTACTATACAGTGAAGAATTAAAAACAATTTATGAAGTATGCACCTGTAATTTAAAGGTCACCATTTATAGATCTCAGATTTACCTGTTCTGTAATGGGTGGCCCAGCAAACAGGGCTTTGTAGGCAGAGGCAGCAACTGACAAAGCTCCTTTAACCAGGCCCTCTGCAATGCTGCTTCCTTGGGGGTGTCTGCAGAGAAGTTCAGTATTAACTTACAGGCAGCAAAGTCAGATCAGAGTGAATTCTGTCAGGACTCTAAGCCTCTTCAATATTCTGCTCTGTTTTGTCTGCTTTATTCCTTCAGCCCCAGTACTATAATATTGTAGGACATCTTACCACATCCATATCTTAGGAATCCTGAGACTCAAGGGGAAAGAAAGGGTATGGGGGATGACAACWCAGAATTTTGGGATTCATCTTTTCACCTGAAACTCATCTTAATATGCTTTTGCTCACCAATTCTCAATACTTCCCATTTGTGTTTGAGTAGAAAGTGACATCTTCTGAGAATAGTCTTAAATAATATCAGCTAAAAAAAGAAAAAGGAAAGGGTAGGGGGAAGGGGAAAAAGGGGACACACTTTCTCCAAATATACCAGCTATGCAAGATCTCTAAATTAGTGCTTTTTGCTACATGCTTGTGTTAATTACACAGTTCTTGTCTTAAAACAGGAGCCACAGAATGAACTGGAGTTGTGAAAACAGCTGTTGTTTTATTACCTTGAATATTCTGAGCACTTTGGTTTACTAGTTCTAAATTCAGAAGATCCAGATCCAAATCCAGATCCAGAAGATCCATGACTGTCTTCACCTCTAGGCTCTAGAAGAGAATCAAATTATACCAACACGTACAGTTAATAAACTGAAGAAGCAATGTATAGATTTATATATAAGATGGAAATGAGCAGATTCRGTCTACAATTAATACTTTCAAATTCAGTTATCTACAAGCAGACTTGATGTCCAGGATTCTCACTGCAAAAGAATTTGAGTCAAAAGAACCCCAGAAACACTTTGGTCAACTAGTCAATAGGTGTTTACTTTAACAGGGGACAAACTACTGTCTGAGCTCCCAATGACTGTAATAGCAGTTTAAATACATGCTCATGAGATCCTTTAGTCACCTTCCTCTCAAACACAACTTCCCAAATGTCTGCAAAGGTCTCTGGGCAAAATTTTACTAACTTTAATGCCTAGAGAAAACCTCAGCATTGACACTTGGTTAGGTTTCTGCTTTCCCCAAGATTTGAATATCATGCTCACAACTRGATGCAAGAAACAGGCACAAACATGCAGCTGTCGAGCACCATTAATACCTTCTCTTATTTGATCAAGGGGAGTGGAAGAGACATCCTCTGAAGCCGATATGTTTGGTTCTTGGAAGTCATGATTCTGAAGAGAAGCAAGATTCCTGAGAAAACGAAGCACAAAAATTAGGTATGCTTAGAACAAAAGTAGGGAAAGTACTTGCGTAAAGTCATGATCTGTAAGATTCCCTCCTTTAGGTTCAGATAATCCGCAAGTACAAGCTTTTAAGAAGCTCCAGGATTTAGGGTATTCACTCTAATATGCACAATACTGTTTTTGCAACAAAAACAAAAATATACTCTAATATAATCATTTTATTCAGAGACTAAAATACATACATGTGTGTCTGCTGTACGGTGCCCATCCTCTCTGGAGGTACTTCAGCCAGTGTTGGTGAAGCTGTTGAAGCATCACTGATACTGGGAATCTGTGGTTGGCTTCCACCTTTKGGATTCTCTGCTTGTGTTTCAGGTTCTCCTGCTTTTTCCAAACTGGGCTGAGAAAGAGCAGAGCTATACATGGACTCTCCTAATGGACGGCTGGTGTCAAAACACTCCGGGAGAATAATGATATAATCCTCTGATGAAACTGAAGAGCCTTGACTCTGAACATCATCTGTAGCATCATCATCATCAAAATTGCCAGTATCACTACAGGTGTTTGCTTTCTTCCCAGACAATGGGAGTTCCTCTTAAGAGAAAAAAAAGGTTAAATATTATAAAAAGACCAAATTATTTTCATGTAACAAAGACTGTATACTCCAGGATAAAAAAGAAAAGTTACTGTAAGCAACTGTAAGCCCTTGCTGCTGGCATTAGTTGTATAATTTTCGAGGAACAAGTCAGGGATGGAAAAAGGAATAAATCTTCCTATTAAATTTATGCAGCATACACCCTATACTGAGAAGCTGAAAAGAGTGGTCTTCATGACTCGAATACCACACATCAAGAGCAGTTCATGGTAAGGAGAACTCTGAAGCAACGTGCCCAAAACAAGGGGAAACTAGCAATGCTTAAGGGTATGAGCACTTATCTGAACACCTCGCTAGCACCCTTGTGTCTCAATTTCACTATGCAACACAAAGCTGCTAGAATAGCTGCAAGTTCAGAGTACCGACACCAATTTTCTGATACAGTAATGAGGATTTTCTAGAACAGTGTCGGAGATCTTTTTGCATCTGATTTTTCTGCAGTCTGTTAACAGTTTTATCTTGCATTCAAGAAGAGAGGCACCTTGACCCAATTCACTCACCACACTCATTTTCTCTCATTGCCTCCAAGTAGCGGATCTTCACTTCTTTTACTTCTTTTTTGGAAGTGTAGTTAGTTTTCCTCCTGGGAAATTCCTCACTTACCACATTGTAACCGAAGGCATTGTCTAGTGTTTGCAAAGAGTCTAAAAGAAACAAAACAAACACCCCACACAATTAAAATATCAGTATCTGCTCTGCAAGACAACTTGCAGCAAATGTTTGGCAGCAGAAAGAGAGTAAAATAAAGCCACAGAGGCTAACTAATAGTACCCACTCTGCACAGGTTTCCTTTGTGGGGGCTGATGGTCAGGTGCAGCATCGAGGGTTAGAGAACGAATGACTGTTTCGCAGACAAATTGAGTCCCACTCATATCTTCTTCCCCTTCCTCCTGGTTCAACGTCTGCTCAGCTCTCATTTTTACCATGCAAGCATCAGCAGCAAAGCAGGTTTCAGTCAGCCCTTTGAAAACAGAAGTGTGACAGAAGAGTGGCACTACAAGGCAATGTAAATAACAGATTTTCCTCAACCTGCCTTTCCTATAAAAAGGTCAACTCCAAGTCTTTCTTAACTTGAAACCTTTCAATTTTAAGGAGGAGGTAAATATAAAAAGTATTGAGACATATGGAAGCCAGAGCTGGAGCATTTGAATATAACCCTGTGTACAAAGTACAAAGAACAAGTTTTCAGTCAATTATTCCAAAAATTCCAGCAAAGAAGCTTTTTTTCCCTCTGAACTTATTTGTATTTGGCTTYAATTTCTACAGAAAAAGCGTTAGAGATTGCATAATGAGTCAAACAAAATCCACTTGCTTTTCCAGGAAGGGCAGAGGAGGGGACAGAAATCAAAATCAAAGAATTGCCCCACAAGAATTGGAATTCTTTTGGCAAGTAAATCATACTAAATCCAGTGACTGCACAAGAGCCATGACATCCTCCTCCTCCTCTTTCCCTATTGATTACTACTTACCTGGCAGTGGTTTAAATCCACTCCCCTCATTCTCCTCCTCTATCTGACCTAAGCCAGGTTTCTCCAGCAAGGGGTTATCATGCGGCAAAGGGGACATGCATGGAGTCATGTCTGAAAAACAAAGGCAGCAAAAATATTCGGTACTAAAGGAGTAGGAACCTTCCTTCTCTCTTCCAGGAGAGAATCTTTCAGGAACTTTTCTTTTTTTTTCTAAGGAATATTTGCTCCAATGCAGAAGAAATACAGTTGCTTTACAAGATACTTTTGGCAAAACGCATGGCTTGCTTTACGTTACATTAGCTGAGCAAAGAAAACAGCAGCATTACTTATTATCTGGGATCTTATGATCTTGATGAGAATGTGGAAAAATTCTCTTCTGAAAATATGAAGGCCCACCAAACTTCTCCTTGGGGGGCTGCAGCCAGGATTAAAATGGAAAGATAAATGGGAAATTGGGAGGGCACTTGTTCTAACCTGAAGCCCAAATAAGCCTTTTGTACAATAAGTTCACATTTTCACAGAACAAGCAGTAACAAAATAGTAAGGACAGCACCCCTAAGGATCAGAAAGTGCTTACCAACTGGAGTATTGTGTGGCACTCGCTCCAATTCCTGTACAATATTAATATCCAGTAACTCAAATGACAACAAATCCTACAGAAAGAAATCCCACACAGTTCTTAATTAGTATATCCTGAACTGGAAACCYATCTGGTACTTCATGCAACAGATCCCGTTACCTTAGACTATTTTTTAAGGTCCTTGGCATGATTTCAGGCAGAGGGCAGTTTGCTACAGATCCATTTACATTACAAAAAACAGTACACAAGCTGGGCCATAAAGGGTGAAAAGCAGAGTATTCCCTCAWTAAGGGTTACAGAAAGACCCAACCCAGCAATTCAGGGGAGGTTGTGCAGGACAGAAGATTCCCAGCACAGCAGCCAGTTATTTGCCAACACTGATTCAGGGACACTTCTGCTATGTAAAATGCAATATATTATCCCCAAAGCAGAGAGCAGCTAAAGCTCAAGCTATCTACACTCCATGACTGGCTAGGTAACTACATATCAAACCCGAAAYGCAACAAGCATTTGTTTGATCTCTACCTGAATTCCAATACTCTACCTGTGCAGTGAGGAGATCAACTGATGGAATATAAAATTCTCTCTCATTTGGCAGATTTCTCATCTTTAAAGGAATATTTGGTAGAGGTATTTCAGCCTGCTCCACAAGATTACCCACCAGCTGAGCATCTGCTTCTGTCCTCAGGGTSGTGTCCTGCAAAAGCATGTTGGGCAGGTGGCAAATAGTTACATGAAGTCTGAGCATCGTACATAGYAACTTGGAAAAAACATCATCCATTTTAGGACCATAAGGGCAAGATTCAAGATAGTGAAGATCACTGCAACACTGCAGATCGAACTGAACAATGTAAACTGCTCTTTCTACTAGGTAATTCRGTAGAAGTTGAGATACTTGCCTGCTCGTCACTGGAAGGTTTATCCTTTTGAGGGGAATTRGAATCCCTGGAATTGTTCTCCAAGCAATCATTATCTGGTGAGGGATCCACAACAATGCTGCACCAGATCCTTGGCCCAAACTGCTCCCCTCTGTGGGACAGTCTCCAGTGAGATGTGTAGATTCCTTCTATATTAGGAGCCACAAACTCAACTGAAACAGTTCCAACTTGTCCTGATGGCARGGATGGTACCAACACATCTTTTTTTTCAGAAGATGCTAAGGTCAAATTTCCCCACATAAGTTTTAGCTGGAATAAACAGAAAAAGAAAAGGAAGTTTACCAGCAGCTTCTCTTCTGCATGCTCAGTACTATGAGGCCCCTCAACAGAAAAACTGAAATGCTCCTTAATCTCTAAAGTTTGCATAGAAAGTTGTAGTTTCTCACGTTAGAGTCACTGAAAAGTCRGAAGATACTCATCTACCAACAGGAACTTGATCTACACTCAAGGAAAAGGCTGCTTCTTAAAGTCAGGAATGCAAGCGAGCCATTTAACAAGGTTAAACAATAACATTAAAACAGCACTAAGACCTTTTCAGCTAGTCTTAATGCTTCCGTCATATATATACCTAAGAATATATTCACAGAGTCACAGAATGGTTGAGGTYRGATGTTCTCCAGAGATCATCTAGTCCAATCCCCTGCTCCAGCAGGGACACCCAGAGCACAGGTACCCATCACAGCTGGGTGAGTTTGGAAGATCTCCAGAGAAGGAGACTCCACAGCCTYTCTGGGCAGCCTGTTCCATGGCTCCGGCATCCTCACAGGAAAGCAGCTCTCAAAGATGAAGCTTTTTGTGTTTCAATTTGTGCCCATTACCCCTTGGTCCTATTGTCGGCCACCTCTGAGAAGAGTTTGGCCCCATCCCTTTATATCCTTTCCTTAGGTATTTATACATGTTGATARGATTCCTCCCTTCTCTTCTCCAGGCTACACAGGCCMAGCTCACATAATCCTTCCTCATAASATAGATGCTCCAGTCCCTTATTTCATCTTTGTAGCTCTATACAGAATCCTCACTAGGAGTTTCAAATCCTTCTTGTKCTGGGGAGCCCAGAATTGCACACAATATTATCCTGGAATTAAMAGGCCAAGTGAAATCACAATCTCAAATTCTCAAAATATACAAACTTTATCTTCCCTATTTACTATTTAMAAGCAATAACAAAGGAAAGATACCTTTGTGTCTGAGCTCCATTCCACATTACCAGTATTTTTCATTCGCCAGTGTTTGATAAACCTTGTTCCTGGCTGCAAGTGAGTCCCATCTGGCAAATTCTCATCCACAAATACTGCACTCAGCGTTGGTACAACTGCTTGGAAGGGTTGGCTAGAACTGGGATGGGAGAAGGGGAAATGGAGAAGGGGGAGAAAAAAAAAAATCAAACATGCTTAGAGGCTTTTGCAGGAATTTCAACAGCTAAAATAGACTGAAGATGACAAGATAAATTTCTTCTACAGTACAGCTTCAAAATGAACTTTTTGCTACTCCTTCCATCATAAGTGTAAATGTTGCATTATGACTTTCCTTTGCTTAAAGCACATGAAAACAAGATTTGGTCATTTGGAAGAATATATATCACACAGATAAAGCACCCAAGATCCAGAGAAAAGAGTTTGCTCTTAGTTGATTTTAGTTTTACTGCATTTTGGCCTACATTCAGCAGTGCAGAACTTGAATTTTCTCTATCTGAACAGTGTTTGTTTTCATAGAGAAACTAATGGGATTGACTAACAGTGGATTTTTTCATTTAAACTACAAAAACTAGCAGGTGCCTGATGAGCCACAGTCAAAACTAGATGTTAAATTGTCACTCCCCACTATGCATTTTTATGCATTTTTGATAAGCAGGTTCAAAACCTCAACACAGCTCAGGAAATATGAGTAAAGTTAACAGTGCCCAAGTTCATATTGACTTTGTTCCTGTAGTACTGTTCAGTTGACAGAATGCAAAAATGSCAGTTTTGTCTTCTCCCCAGGTATAAATAAATCTAATGTTATTTTGAATCTCAGAAAGGTCCTAAATGGAAGAGACGATTTAAGAAATTGTACAAGAAATGTTTTCGACCAGAACATTCATAAAACTAAACAGAGGGAAAAATGTAAAGTAGTCCAACTTGCATAAAAGGCTGTTGTCTTAATAAATCACAGCCTCAGTTCATTAAAAAACACCCAGGCAAGCACACAGGATATACCTGACCTGGAGAGGAAGTAATTAAGAATGTAGGCTCTTTAACATTAGCAACAACCTTCATTTACACTGTGTGTGACAGCATGTGTGTATATATAAGCCTGGGCACACCCCTTCCTCCTGTGTCTGCAGAAATCTGTTCAAGTTGCCAGTAATAAACATTAGTTGCTTGCTTTGTTTGTTCCATACACTTCCCAGGAAAAATCCTCCACCCTGCAAATTTCACTTAGAGAAAATTTTCATTGAGTGCCATCACAAATGATACTTTAAATGAGTGACTGATCTCACGTTCTTCCCTGTGTTACTTTAATTAGGTCTCATCATTTCTTAGTGTAACTAAAAAAGCCTCAGGTAACATTCCTTACATGAAGGGCTGGAGACTCTCAGTCTTCAGAATAGGTGAACCACTGGTTTCCAGGACATTGACAGAATTCCACAGATGAATTTTCCTGTGCAATTTGAGTTGCTTTTTGAGCTCTCGAACCTCTGCTTTTCGTTGTTTCTTCTCTGCTCGTAATCTTTGCTTTTCGGCCTTTAGAAATCTTTTGTCCATCTGCTTCTGGAGCCTGTAGAGAAAGCAAGCCATGTGGTTATAGTATACCAAGTTGATTATAACTTAACTTCAGTCAAAACGTTCTTCATATCACATAGATGATTTCAAGAAGTTTCTCATGCTTCTAGACTGGATATTCACGATTTTAAAGAATTATCTTCAAAATAGTGAAGATACTTAGGTATGACCTCAGTGGAAGCAAACTTGGACAAATTAGTAAACATTGTTCAAAGAAACAGAAAGATAAAGTTTGCAGCTTCTCCTATTACACACAAAGCTCTACTACATAATAACTATCTTTTCTATTTTCTCACTATACTGCAAAAGTTCAAGACTACTAATCTCTAAGGTACATCACTCATTTCAGCTACTCACACTACATTTGCAGAGCACTATTAGTATTTCTGACAGTTCTCTTTAGATCTAGATCCATAAAAAACAACAGAACAACATCCCAACTACAGGTGTTTCCACTATCAAGTTAATCAGAATAATCTTGTCAAGGACTAACACATGCCACAATTTACCTGACTTGCTCGAGAGTAGCAGGGAGACGAGGTGAAACCTGTGCAAGGCCATAATTCTCAGCAACACACAGTACAGGTCTTCGAAGCTTTAACAAAACATGATTGGGATCATGAGCATACGTTCCTGCTTCACACTGTTCACAGATATTGTAAGCTGGACAAAGGCTGCAACGAGAAGGCAAAAGATTACTAAGAGACAGAAAGAATTAGTGCACTAAAAAGAGATAATTGGATAATTAACCCAAGAAAAACTCAGTATCAAACTATCACTAAGTAGTGACCARGTGAAACAGAAGATGGTTCTCAGATGGACCATCAGTATCTGGAACCTCTCTGGAACCTCTCTGGAACACTTTACATGACTGATAACAGTGTTGTTGTAAAGCTTATAAAGCATACAGAAACCCAAAGCCAAAAGCTGCATTATATGGTAAAAAAGTCAAATGAAACTTTCATCTCTTTGAGAGATATAAAGCAGGTAGTTTATATCTCTTTATATATTAACAACAGTTGTTTCCCCCACACGCTATTTTTCCTCGCTGAAGTTTACTAAACCAACTGAAACATTTYCCTTCGCAATTAGAACATCAGTGTTAATGCCAAAGTATTTTTCTAATAAAAGCAGTCTCAATCTTATATAGATAACAGCTGATCACAATTGAAAACATAACCTATTTATGAAATGGGTTCTGAAATGTGTATCATATTACAGACTAGCCACACAAATCTATGATACCAAAAGCATTTCCCACATTCTCAGTCACACACGTCATTACATTTCCCACATGCCCATCTCTATCAGATCTTACCTGCACTGATAGCGGACGCCAACGATTCGTGCCTGACAGCTGCAGCAGGAGATCAGCCAGTCACACTGGCCATCAGTCCCTGACTGGGGCTCTGAAGCTGGAGGTGCTGCTGGAGCAGAGCTCTCGGAAAAATCTGCAGGCTGGTTGTGATGAAGCAGCTTCTCATACAGCTTCTGCTCAAGCTTCTCAACAGTTTCCTTTACTACCTGTTCCCTGAACTTAAAAAAAGTAATCACAAATGGGACTTTCCTACTGAATTTCCTTCGCAGTTTCAGAAATCAGACTGCATTGCCCCAAATCTCCTGCTTTCTAATTCTCAAAGCAGTTCAGACTCCACCCCTTGCAACACATTTCAGATCAAACTGAACAAGAAAATTCTGAGAAAAAAATATAGTTAAATGCATATACTACTGCATCATCATACCTTGTCTTAKCAATCTTTAAGTCTTATTCATTGGCCTTTTGGAAACTATTTTCTTAAAGCTAACCATCAAGAAAAGCCAGGTCATTAAATGCTGTGTTTTAAATCTCAGGAAGCCTTAAGTATGAGTATTACCCTGCTGAAGCTGGTCAAACGAGATTCTCCAAAAGCAACACCTTATTTCTTGTGCTCTCTCATGATGATTACCCATAAAGTTTCTACGGTTGTCTGGAATACAACATGGAATCTAGCACAGGAATTTCAAAACACCAAATGGGAGAACATCTAAAACAACTACTTCAGCCTCTTCCAAAGATATGCTACTGAAAACTATATTCAAAAGCACTAAATGCATAAATGAAACAATCCAGGTTTGACAAGGAAGTTCRTGTATCAATTTTTACTTTTACAGCAGCACCTATCCTTCAAGATGGTATCTAGTACATCTCTGACTTCCACAAAAGCCATAGGATTAGATGCCTAAATGCACTTTAAGAACTTGCTGCTAATGTGATCAGCTGTATGAAGTTAAGCATCATGAGTATCTCTTCTACCTGTAATCTCTTACGTCACCCTTTAAGAACACTAAAATCCAGAAGAAAATACACTTACTGTTTCCAAGTAACTAGTAAACCATTCTGGAGGATTTTCATTTTTTCTTCCTTTTCTATTGCGATTCAACTTTTGCTGGAAGGGAGGAGAAAAGTCACAAATGGTAAGTAYGCAAAGCTGCAAACAAATCAAAACAGCAAACAGAAACAGCTTTGTTTCAAACAGCTCTCCCCTCAAGTAGCTTTCCCCTAGCAGCACTTCAAGTTTTCAGAACACTGGAAAACCCACACAATCCACCCACCAGGGTTCATCAGTCCTGAAAGATTTCTGCCTTATTAGCATTTGTGAGAACTACATATCAAAGCCAAACAAAGTCATTAAGAAGTTGCCATTTGGAAATCAGGGCTTCAGGAGTCTGATTGTTTTGTTTTGCAAAATACTGACAACCGGTCAGCACTAAAGAAGCTGTATTTCTAAATGCTGCATCAAATCATCCTCTTTCAAACTATCAGTTTTRCTACCTTCAATCAGTACAGATAGTTACAAATCAAGATTAAGTTCTGAACAAAGTTTCCATGCATGGGTAAAGAGGATAAGCAGACTATGAGGTGAGTTACAATTACAAATTATTATTTTTCAAATGAATATGCAGTTCAGCTCTGCATCCTACCTGATTTGTCGTCTCCTTTTCATTTTTCATGTCTTCCTCTAAGCCTGAAGCTACCACGGAATTGTGTGGGAGAGATTTCCTCCTGTCTTGAAGGACAGTGAGCTTTTCTGACATGGAACKTGCACCCAGTTGCAAAGGACAAGAATATGAGGTTCCTTCTGGAGAAGGGTTTCCTTCATACACATTCATCTGGAGGTGATTTCCTTGTTTAACTGCAATCTAAAGGGACAGTGCATGAGAACGCTCTACTTTCTCCAGTTGCAACTAACATACAAAATTATTTTAAAATGCAGCACTGTACTGAAGCAACTGAGAGGAAAAATGAGTAATGTGTCAAAATGATCAAAAACTCTGAAAACATTAACACTGTGCTAATTAATGTTTGAGGGAAATGCATTTCTTATTTGGCCTACATTTAACTAGTTAAGTAACTCAGCATTCTATCAATGGCATTTTTATTGTCTGAAAACACAAAGCTAGTTTTGTATGCCAAGATTTTTTAAAAGGAACCTGTAAGAGTCCAATTATCTTCAAATGTGGAGGTTTTACTGTTTAAGCATTTGAGAAAACCAGTCACTTTTCCAATGAAGTCTGTGTTTATTGACCTTGAATTACAACCATCTATTGAACTGATTCATAGAAGTCAAGTTAGTCAGGATGTGGACAAAAAAAAATCCTGCAACAATCAAGCTAACRTCCAAAGCCAAAAGGCGAAGCAAATTGACTTCTACAGATAATGCAATATTTTYTCAGTTACACCAATTTTCACAGCTAAAAGTTTAATATATTTAAAAGGCCAAAGAGGGTAGTTACCTTCAGAGCTTCTTCATATTCCTCTAAAAAACAAAACAAAAAAGTGATTTTCTTCATATTAGACAATACATGTCATTTCATTATGCAATATTTGGGAAATCTTAAACTGAGAAATGTCTTTCATCCCTTCTTTCATCATTAGGTTTAGTTCTGAACAATTTACAAAGGTAATACATACATAGGGCAATAGGCAAGCATGCATTAACAATCTACAGATCTAGCATTCCATTCAGCTATTCCTGAAAAAATCCACTTCCTATGGATCAAAATCCCTTTCCTTTTGGAAGGCTTTGACTCCCCCATCCTACACAAAACCCAGTCAGCCAACGAGCATTCTTATCTGCTTCTTCAAAAACCTGGGCATTTGAGGTCTATTTATGCATCAAATTTTGCTTTGGGAAAGTATTAGCTCACCTTTGCTATTCACAGAGACCTGCAAAGAGAAAAAGCAGTATGAGCCACTGATATAACTTCTCCAATTCCTTTTAAAGTGTAATATGCTTTCAAGATAAATTGTTTTCATTCTATTTCTAAAATACCACCCTTGCCTTCTGTCATATTTAACACTATCACATGCTAAATAACATTTTTCCTTTTTTCCCCTAAGAGGAAATACCAATAACTACTGCCACAACTGAGAGCTATAAATCAAATAGCAGAAGCCAGASTTTTTTTAAAAAAAAACCCACAGACGTGCAGTTCAGTTTCAGAGCTATGTTCTGAACTAAATCTCTAATAAACAGAGTATCAGCTGGCAAGGTCACGCCGAGCAGGAAGTTACTCAGTGAGGACAACTAGAAGTAACCAATTTCCTTTCTGAGTCAGTAATCTGCTTGGAGATTACAGCATTGAAATAAAGCAAGCAGAGGATTTGAATACACCAGATCGCTGACGTAAACATAAGCAAGTGATAGGTAACCTATATCTTTCAGGGGAAGGGGTACAGACTGTAGAACCAGAGCTTTGCTGTGGTTGTGAACACAACTGGCTACAACTACCTGACTCTCCCAGTACACACACACAAACACACACCCAACAGCAGCACTGGGTTTTCTACTGGGCTGTAGCAGTGGGAAGAGGGACAATCAATTCTAAAGAATGTTTTAATGAGAATTCTCTTGTCCATTCTCTTCTCCAGTGGACAAGAAAGAGCAAAACCCAAGCTCTGAAAGATCCAGTACAAACTATCAAGCAGAAGGGGTCACACAACCAGCTGTATTCTGGTATGCAGAACAATTCATATATGTATACCTCATCATTATCCTCATCAACATATTTGATCTGTATGTTGTTCAAGTCAAATGAAACCTTCACCTGTAAGTAGAAGAACATACAATCAGAAAGAACTACGGCAGTTCTCAGTTAAAAAACGATTAATAGGGAAAATGGTTTAACCCTCCCATCACTCTAGTTTCAATTGAAATAAATGGTTTTACTAGAAGTATTTTTCTGAAGTCTAACAATACCGTCCCCCTACACTTTGCTTCCACCCTTTACTAACTCTCTGCAACAAAAGAGTTTTTCTTTCCACTTCCCCCTTTTCCCCCTTCCTTAGTTAATATTTACCACCCCAAAATCAGGAGCACTTAACAACCTTTCCATTTTAGGAGAGCTTGCTCAGGGTTATTGAACTCAGTCATGATAAACACGTCAATCCACAGCGGCTAAAGCCAATAATCCTTGAACGCTAACTTTTACATAAAAGACTGCCTGGAAGACAGCGCGCAAACACACAAACAACCTTATTGCACAAACCTACTTGTGTTTTGAAAGACATGATGAAAAAAATCCATTCAAATACCAAAAAGTGCAGAGCYGTTCACTATAGTATTTGTTGGCTAACGTTCTCTATTTATGAGCAAAAAATGCATTACATATTTATGAATGAGAACTAGCTATTTTTTTATTTTGCCTTAGTGGGACAGGTCCAACACTATCAAGTGAGCCATATGAAGAGGCAATTATTTTGGTGTTGAATAAGTCTTTGAGACTTGTTAGCGCTTTTGTATCATTTATCTCTAAAAACTATGTTTTCGCCTCAAAAGAAAACTGTCTGAAAGAGATTGCTATATACGAGATACGTTCTGCTAGCCTAGATCTAAAGGGAGGCTACCAGCAGCCTTACAGGATTAACAAATGCTGGAACTTACATAGAAGCATGTGAGTACAACAGAATAACTACAAAATTTGTGCTACAGTGAGGCTCTTCCAAAACTGCATCTCCCAAATTACTATTTGTCAGCGTGCACTAGGAGGAAAAAAATATGTAATCCTGAGCATTTCTCTACACTGACTTTAAGATCCGCTTGGAGCAAAAGACAATCCAGAATCAGACACCTAATTATGCTGTACGCATTTAAGAGCACAGTTAGAAACAGGAAAAAACAGATTATCTCATCCTGCTTTAAGACAATGCATTCGCACTGCGGTGTAGACAGACTCAATGGTACAAAGAGAACCACGCTGGGAACAAGCGCACGTCAACTGTCACGGTGCAGAAGATTAAGGACGACACCACGTTCACCCAGCAACCTGCTCCAGCCTTGACACTGCTACGACRCCAACTAGCTCGGGCATTCCTGCAGCATCTCCTTGCCCCCAAGGGCATTAAACGAGAACTAGACCCACTTCCACACGATTGAAATACAGCAAAAAGCAGGTGCAACAGGACAAAGCAAAAAAACTGAGAAACGGAGTGATAAAAAAATAAAACCACTGTAATTTCAACCTAACCATTGACGTACAACATCAATTTCCCCCGCACACACCCAGACGGGTTTTCAGTAAACAGCAATGGCAACAACCATGCAAAGGGAAACTCTCTGGGATAGTTAYCTAACATACAACAACCGGAGCTAATGTCTCAGGGTGGGCGACCTACTAAGAGAATAAACACCCATAGCCAAGGCAGTACATGGAGGAAACCAGGAAGCAAGGCGGAAAAACCTCGTTTATTAGCAAGTCAGCGCCCAGGAGGGCAAAGGCAGCTCTTCATAAGTGTACTTTATGAGAAGAGAAAAACGTTTTTTCATTATATCTACCTTAATAAGGAGGGGGGAAAAAAGGGGACCCGTAGAGAGCAGGAGCAGAGAGGTTATTCAGAGGGAATTAGCGCCCAAAGCAGGTATCCGGAGCGGAGCCGGGCGCGGGGCTGGGCCCGGCAGCCGCTCCCGGCCCGACCGCTCACCATGGCCTCCACATCGGCCCACGTCGTGCGCAGCGAGTCGGACACGAGGAAGCTGTGGGTCTGGCCGCGGCAGCTCACGCGGAGATCGACGTGCGGCTCCATGCGCGGCCCTGCGAGGGGAGCGGGGGGGAAGGCAGCGGCGCGTCAGGCCCGGCCAGGCCGCCGCGCCGGCCCTAACATGGCGGAGCGGCCGCGGGGCCCCCGCCGCGCCGCTATTGGCCGCCGCGACTGCCACTCGCCCGCCGCAAGGCCCTCATTGGCCAAGGGGGCGGGAYGGGAGCGCTGGAACCAAAACAATAAACAGACCGGGGCCCCGCGGCGGCGGCGCGAGCGACGCTTACGTTGGAGGCGGCGCTGCGGCTCCCGCCGCCGCTCACGCTCCCGCCGCCGGGGGGCGCCTTGCCCGCCCCCTCCCGCTGCTCCTCCGCGCGACCCCTCACACTCCTCCGTTCTACCGGAGGCTGCGGGCCCCCCCCCGTGCGGTGATGTCAGCGAGCGAAGGGTCACGTGGGGGCGGCAGAGCCAATCGGCTATCACCTTCCCTCCACCGCCCCCGCGGAAGTGCTACGCRGCGAGAAGGAACGAATAGGAGCGCGCGCTCGGGCCACGTGCTGCTCTTGCGGGGGCGGCATTGGCTGCGTTTGGGCGCTGGTTTCCTAGGTGATGGAAAGGGCGCGAAGAGTCGCGCAGTGAAGGCCGCGCGGCGGCAGCGGTAGCTCCGGCCTTCGCGGGAGGTTCGGGCGCTGCGAGCGGCGCCCGCGGGGTCGCGTCGGGCCCCTCCGCCCTCAGGCGCTTCCGCTCCGCGCGCGTAGCGTYTCGGGAGCGGGGATGGACGTGTCCGTGGGCGACGTGCGGAGYGTCCTTGCGGCCATGCAGAAGAACCTGGAGTGCCCCATCTGGTACGGCCAGGAGCCTCGCCGGGGAAGTCAGCGAGTCGTTGGTTTATYTACTAATCTAGAAGCCAACAAGTCTTTATTTATAGACTAATCTCTGGTTGTTTTTCCTTTCTGTTCAAGGGTATGCTAAGGGATGTAAACTTTAGGCTGCAAAGAGGTTGATAATAAGGACAAATCAATTCAGCTTTTTTTTGCATGCACCCTAAGTGCAGTTTTTATTGTTATAGCATAAAAGTTATCCTATACGTCCTGCATCTAAACATGGCAATATTTGTAGCTCTGCTTGCTTCTCGCATGCTCAGATGGGTTCTCTTCCCTACCCTGTTTTCTTTTTTCCCCCAAGTTTGACAAAGGGATTTTGTTTCTGAATGTTATTTTGTCACTGCTGTTTCTTAAAATAACTTCCGTGTTCTTGTTTTCCTCCTCCCATTTTCTTTTGGTAGCTTGGATCTGATAAAGGAGCCAGTTTCCACAAAATGTGATCACATATTCTGCAGGTAGGTTGCAAACTTTCAGCTCCAATGCTTGGTCAATTTGTTCTTCCTCACCATGAACTAAGTGGAGCACAGACAGGCACATCTTTTAAGAAAGTAAAATCCTTCTATTTAAGCTGCTGTCATGATTTTCCCTTAGGTTCTGCATGCTTAAACTCATAAGCAGAAAGAAGAAAGGTGTGATAGAGTGTCCCCTCTGCAAGACTGAAGTTACCAAAAGGTAATGTATCTCTGCAAGTAGGCTTAGGGATCAGAAGTATCTGTGTGATGTCTAAGGCAAAGGTGATTCATTCTCTTAGAATTGTCTTAAACAAAGAAGGGTGGTTGTCAAGCAAAATGTTTGCATTTTAGTATTTTTAGTATTTTACTCCTCTTTATTTTTTTTTTAATGGTCATAGGTAGGGACATTTTTCATAATATTTTTCTTACAATGAGTTCCTTTCTGCCAAGGCCATATGAAGAAAAATACAATGAGTTGTTCACTTGCTGATGATAATGTTTTAATTCCTATAGTAAAGGCTGCTTGGGGGAGTTGTATTGATATTCCTGGGTATCAATTTGTGATTGTCACATCTTCCGCTTTGAAGTAATATCCTTTTTTATTATTATTATTATTTTTGGTTTTGCTCAATCTAAATTCTAGGAGAAACGTTAGTAGCTTACCTGTAGATTTGCTTTARAAACATCTGATGTGGTCGTGTTATTTCAGAAGTCTTCAGGAAAATTCTAGATTTAAGCAGCTAATAGAAGGATTGTTGGAAACTATCCATGCTTTTGAACTGGACACAGGAGTGAAGTGTAAGTATTATTTGTATAAAGCRTTGACAACTTGGACACATGCTTGCTTATATTTTGGAAAACATTCATTRTTTTTCATAGCAAGGAAGATATTTTGCTTTAAAAAACAGTCTTTCATCATTCTTTTGRAAGTTTYTGAGGGGAAAAAAGTCTTTACTGTTTCATTTGTGTAGTAATAATTGTAGTAATATGTTCASTTATATAGACAAAATCCTAAGTTAKCCARGTATCTTTCAGRACTTCTATGATGCTCCTTTAGCTGTGCATGTGCTAGCTATCCAGGCTTTATACAAGGCTATTTTATGAATAGYTAATACCTGTTGTCATGCTCAATGTAAGATTTTTTTTTCTACTCTCATTTTTCAGTTCTGAACAGTCATCACTTTTCTAAAGCATCCACAGAAGGCAATACTGCTGAGGCCCTGTGTAAGGAAACTTCTGTCATTCAAAGCAGGGGTTTCAGAAACAGGAAAAAAAGAGCTAAAGAAAATACACAAGAAACTTTTACCTTGGTTGGTAATCTTTCTTTTACCCAATTTGCTTTTGTATATTTATTATTGTTTTACTGACAATATGCATAAATATATGTATATAAATTAATGACATGGGAGAATATTTTTTGGCTTCCTTTCAGATCTCTATTTGTCTTGAATGTTACTCCTTGATAGGGACCTCTGAATATCTTGCCTTCCTTTTGAAAACCTACTTTTTAAAGTGCTTACATAAGAGGACTTGAGGGGGAGAAAAAGAAAGGAGAGAGAGAAGATAGTATGTCCCTTTTGTTCTCTTACTGAAATGAGGGTGAGAGGAAGGGACCTCATGAGAGCGCATRGTCCAACCACCCTTCTTCCCTGCTCACAGAATGGTTGAGGTTGGAAGGATTCTCTAGAGATCATCTAGTCCAAGCTCAAGTAGGCACAGGTACAAAAGGCTGCCCAGGACTTGTCCAGTTGGGTTGTGAGTCTCCCCAAGGATGGAGCTCCTTGGGTTCTCTAGGCAACCTGTTCCAGAGTGCAACCCACTCTCACARGAAAGAATCGCTCTCCTATATTTGGGGGTTGTATTCTGTGTTTCTATTTGTGCCCATTGCCTCCTGTCCTTCTGTGGCACCATTAAGGAAAGTCTGGCTCTTTCCTCTTTACACCCTTCTGTATTACTTATAATATATATATAATGTAGTATGACATAGCATGTATTATTGTTGATTATGCATTAGTTATAGCCAGTATATAAATGCTGGCTATAATYTAGCCAGCAAATGTTAATAACTATTATTTTGTATTTTCCTGTCTGCAGGAAGCTAATGCAGATCCACAGCTTAGAGACACCAGGGTCAAAAGGCATCCCTTGCGAAACAGAAACCGGGAATGTGGCTCTGACACAGGGATCTATATAGAGTTTGGTAAGAGCTGCTGTGGATACRCAACAGCAGAGCTTTTCCAGAATACTTGCAAAGAAATGAGAGGTGATGAAGTTCAAAGATTTTTTGGTTGTGGGGTTTGTTTGTCCTTTGTCCTCATTTGAGGAGTTTAAAACAATACTTGGACGATTCAAAATCTGTAAACTGGAGGTTTTTCTGAATTTCTGATACTGTGTAATACGTTATCAGAGGAAATATTTAAGCATCAATGTACAAGGCCCAAAAAGAAGAAACTTATAGATACAAAAGTAGTTGTACTGTTATAACTAATGATAAACAGCATTTACTAAAGATGATTGAAATTTACTTACAGTGACTTGAGACTGTGTTTAATAACTGGAGGGRGAAAAAAGAGAGAGGTCTAATGGAGGAAAGATTAAATATTCTTTTCTCAGTCAAACTTGATTTTTCTGTATGTGGTGCAGACTGTATCTGGTGTGAACTTCTTGAAACAGGATAGGTCCTGTCAATCACAAGATCTGAGCTAGAGCTTCTTTCTACCCCTCTCTGACTATGAGTTATAAATTCTAAATACCAGCAACAGTTTTCTGTATCAAATTGGAAACTAGAGYTAAATCTTAGTTTCGTCTCTTATTGTTTACTGTATTAAACATCTCTCTCTGGAAAATAAAAGATTTTATGCTGGGGCTACGTGATGCTTATACATAGAATTCACTATAATGAGATAAAAGACTATGCTGATATTTTGCCTAATCACCAGTACTGAACTGGTTTTCTGAAAGTGCTGAGGACACATGTTCCTGTGATAACAGACACTGAATCTGACAAATCACTTGTCTCGAGTCTTTCTAACGAGAGTAAYAGCTGATTTATTTTTAGGCTCTGATTCATCCGAAGAGCTTTTCAAACAGGCAAGCAATACTGGGTAAGTAATGGTGATTAAGCAGTTCAGATTTTCTAAAGATCACAGTTGAGGGTTGTGCTTCCTATGCTTTAGCTTTTTAACACAGGACAAAGAGCTCTCCAAGATCTTAAGTGTTYTAACTTTGAGTGCATTAGAGTAGAATGGGCAGCTGAATTCCTTCCATTWGTCTTGTGTTGTACTTTCAAGCTATTTTATAAATGTTTTGTYTCATACATAGATGTTAGAGCATCTGGAGGAAAAAATAACCAGTATGCTTTAGAAAGTACACWCCTTCCTGAATTTAGTGTTTGGCAGGAGGGTTCTTTAAAAAAATTATCTCTGAGGGAATCTGGTGTGGCAAGTATTATTTTTGCATGATTATTTTTACTCAGCAATCCAGTTTCAGAGCAACCTGTTTCCAAGACAAAAAAGGGAAAATTGAGTGTTACCTACTATTACGGCAAACTGTGGTTGGCCTTCTAATGCAGWTAGATCTTTGTTCACAATCCGTCCCAGCAGGTTAGGAGACAAAGTGCTTCCGATATCATCTCAAGAAAAGCGAGAAGAACTTAAGAGTTCTGAGAAGACGAATGAATATTCCTGCAAAATACAGCCTATCAAGCTGCATGCCAAAGAAGTAATTCTGTCAGATGTCATAGGTGTGTTCATTATTTCTATGACAAAATGATCAAAAGGAAGACTTGAAGGAAAAATCCTAAGCTAGTATCTTAATGCTTACATTATTTTGCAGTCTTATTTCCTGTGCTTGTATTGATGCCTACAGCTAGTGACAGTGTAATATGAGACTGTGCCTGTAGATCAGGCAGTTAAAATGTGGGCATTTTGTGCACAGAAATTGAGTGGAAAAAAAATCTGTCTAAAGTGCAAAACTAATTCTAGCCTATCTAGGCCAATATATTACCCCTCGTAATTCATGTTTGTGACCAATACATGGCAATTCATGCAAGGAGTTGGAGGAACATGTGTTGTGTGTAATTTGGTCTTCCTTTCTCTAGAGGGAGGATTGTGTGTAGTGTAGTATTTTGTGTTTTGGGGGTAGAAGGACAAAGCAGTTCTTTAAAACAAGAAGTATTGTAGATCAATAGACGCCATTAAAGTTGTTATTATTTTTGTGTACTTTAGAATAGGGTTTAATAATTTTCAATACTTTTACGTCTTTAGGTGAAAGTGGTTTCTTAAAGGAAGGTTTGAGCAAGAAAAGCACTCAGAACATTACTGAACATGCTAAACCTGGCCAAGTGAATGTGACTGAAAGCCAGAGTTCTCCTTTAAATGTTCTTGCTGAAGATTTATTTGCAGAGCAGTGTGAGAAAGTGGGTAGCCCACTGAGGAAAGGGGATGTGTCTTTCTTTAAAAGCACAGAAGAAACGGCTGCAGAACAAGCTCAGTACAATAGTAAAAGCAAAGAGTCTGACTTAGAAGATAGCTCAGAAATCAAGCTGGGTAAAAGCAAGAAAATAGATATTATTGAGCAATGTGTGGAAGATGTGGAAATGTGTGAACCTGAAAGTGACTGTCTTCCTGAAGAATCTTCTCTGGAGAAGCCAGAGATGCCTCACAGTGATACCCTGAATCAGGTTTCTAGGAAGAGACTAAAGCGAAGCATTCAGAAAGTCAATGAGTGGTTTTCAAAAAGCAATGAGATCCTCTCTTCCAGTTCTTCGCAGGATGATCCTGCTGAAGCAACTGACACTTCAGCTGAAGGAGATGCTTGTTTGTCAGATAAAGATTCCTCTATTTCGGAGAAGACTAGCCCTATGGTAAATTGTGTAGAAATTGCATTCACTGAACAAAACAAGAAAATGTCAAAACCAACAGCAGACAGTCTGAAAGACAAAATATTTGGAAAAACATACAAGAGAGAGAGGAAGTCAAATCACGCTATTGTTTTCAGAGAGATTTTACCTATTGCCAAAAATGAAGATGTGGCTGCTGATGAAAAATGCTTGAATAATTCTAGAATGGAGAAGCTAAAATGTAAAAGGAAGACTGCCCGTGTCCTGCAACCTGAGGACTTCATCAAGAGAAAAGATGTGAAAGAGGCAGATGGGTGCCCTCAAAATGTTAACTGGTGCCTTGACAAGGCTGAAAAGAAAAAACATGATGAAAGTTCTGCTGTTAATGAGAGTTCTGTCACTGAGAAAAGAGAAGATAATACACTGGCAGGGCCCGGAGAAGAAGAATCCATACAGAAAAGGGCTACTGAAGAAGTGACTTGTGAATCTAATGGAGTGCTAGAACCGAAAGGCTATGATCAGAAGAGCTCCAAAAAACCAAGTTCTTCAGCAAAAAAATGCAGGCATTCGACTAGAACTATGCATGCTCTACAGTTAGTCGTTGGTAGAAGCTCAGGCTCCCCTGATCCAGCAGAGCCACAGATTGATAGCTATCCAAGCAGCAACGAGCCAAGCAAAGGTGATTCTGAGCACAGACAGGTCAGGCGCAGCAGGAGGCTTCAGTTACTTGCTGAAGAAATGACAAAAGATAAAGGAAGAAGGAGTAGTCTAACTGAGGGAGCAAGGAGGCTTGATGGTGGAAGTGGGGAGCCCTTCTCCAGGGTGCAAAGGAATGTGCTGGTTCACTCTTCGGAATGCAAAGACTCRGATGAGCAGCAGGATACAGTGTGCTGTAGACCAGCTGCTGATCTGAAGAGTGCTGATCTGAAAGCTGATGAAATAGAGACTRGTCTAAAGAATTCATCTGATACTGCAGACACCGGAAAAAGTCTCTTCAATCCTACATCTTCATGTCATCATTCAAATTTGGGTTCTGTGGTACCCGATACAGACTCTCAGGAAGGTGAAATGCTAAGTAGCCCTTTCCCCTTTCAGCCTCCTGCAGTGAATGCTGTRCAAGCTGCTTCCCAGGTGACCAAAGAAAAGACAACTGAAGTAAGTGCTACTTTTCCTCAGAAAAACAGACAGTGTACAGATAACGTCCCAGAGGTCTTGAGAAACGAAAACGTTTTGGAAGTGACCAAGGAAGCTGAAGATAGTGAATTAGATACACAGTATCTGCGCAATATATTTAGGCATTCCAAACGACTATCATTTACCCTTCATCCTAGTCCCCTGAAGGCACCCACAGTAGATGAGGCTTCTGAAACTTTAAAGACATCACGTGCTGATCAGGTAGAAAATAAGCATAGCAAATATTTAAAAACTGATAATTTTCAAGTAGAGAAAATAACTTCTAAAAATGTGAGTAGGGTTTATGAGGAAGAAAAGCTTAAGACCTGTGAATCTGTTGGTCTTGGTCCTCTCTCTTGCTTTGCCAGTAATACTGAATGCATGCACACTGGGGAACATGCAGAAAGTGTTGTACACGTTGTGGATCAAAGGAATCTGACCCCACCAGTAAGGGTAGGTGCCACTAGTGGTGAGAATAAAAACAAACAGCAAAAAAGAGAACCTGCAGATAATAAGACAGTGTCAGCAGATACAGTGGTAGAAAGCGAGTTAAGTCAGAATCCGTTCAAAAGTAATAGAAGCCAAAGTGATCAGAGTCATACAGAAGAGGATGCTTTCCAGAGAAWAAGCCCAGTTAATGAAATAGGCTTCAATTCAGAAAGTAATCAGGCAGAAAACACTGAAGTTTCTGGAAGCCACAGACCAGTATTAGACTTTGGGCCCACATCAGTGGTTTGTCCTGCTGAATTTAACCTCAAAGGGGTGGAAAAGAAAGATAGCAAAAGAGAAAGAAAACTATCAAAGAGCAGTGAAGAACAGGCATCCCAAACTGCCAGCACAGGGATGCCCGCGTGTTTAATTTCAGATGCTCTAGAAGAGCCTCTTAAAGCTAGTACAGACTTTCCCAGCCTGTCTGAAACCCCTGATGGATTACTTTGCTCTGATGATGATATTCAGGAGAGCAACAGCTTTTGTGAAACTGAGAAGAAAGAGAGATCTGCTGTGTTTGCCAAAAGAAGCGACAGCATCCTGGCAAAACAACTGGATGAAAGAAGTGTGAGTTCTACCTTTCTGTCTCAAGGTATGCGGAGATCTCGAAGAAGAGTGCGGAAGCTGCAGTCTTCAGAGGAAGAATCTAGTGAGGATGAAAATTTGCCATGTTTTCAGGAATTAATATTTGGCAAATCAGCAAGCACGCCTTTGCAGCTCAATAAACAGGTGACACCTGTGGTCGAGTCCTCAGTAAGTCCCAGCATGCTGCCTCACGTCGAAAGTCATCAGGACCCTAGTATGCAGAAGACACCCAAAGCTGCCCAAAGTGCTGGGTGTGTTTCTCCAAGCCAGGAGTCCGAATGTTCCGTTAATTTATTTTCTTCCCAATCCAACGTGTCTGAAGAGTCAGGTGATGGGGCCCAAGAACTGAAGAAATCTTCAACACTAGTTCTTGGATCCAAACAAATGAGTAATTGGAATGACAGTAAAGAAACTTCTCAAAGTTGTAATGGAGGGCTAAAGAAAAATAACCTGAATGATGAATGCCAAGAAGATGCAAACATGGGAGCAAACCTAGGTACAAAACAAGATTTAATTTATTTCTCTGCTTTGTTCTGCTTTTAAAACGAGCTTGCTCTTGTGAAGAAAAGTATCAGCTCTAAACAAACCCCTTAGTGGTTTATCTCCTAAAAGTCACATTTCCCTCGTATTATTTGTTTAGAGGGGGGAAAAAATAGATAAAGAAATGGAGCGCCAGAGGTCTGTCTGATAGAAGGTAATTTTTGAGTGAAGAGCTGGCTGCCTTATTGCAATGTCATATTTGGGTCTATCAGCGAAGCTTCGTAGAGGCTACTTAAGTTGTTTTCCCAGTTTACATGTTTTTGAAATATCTTTGTAGAGTTCTGTAGGGTTTCTTTCAAACTTATGACTTAATTATGACTCTGATTTCCTCACTATTGAAACATTTAGCTTGAGTTCCATTGACTTTGCTGTATGTATATGAAGGTATTCTTTAAATTGTCACCTGAAGTAGATCTATCCTTCTACTTCAAGCATTATTGAAACTTTTGAAATGTTATAGCTAAATACAGCTATATGTAGCTAATGGCTGATTAAATCAGCTGCATGGTAAAAGAAATTCCTGTTAATGCTTGTTTGTTTTTTGGGGGGGGGGGGGGGGGGTGTTTTGTTTTTTTTTTTTTAACTAACTTTCAGATTTTTTTCTGCCTCCTTCAAGGTGAAGCGTCTGGATATGACAGTGAAACAAGTCACATAGAAGATTCAACCGGACCGTTCTCTCAGGGTGAAATCCTCACTACACAGGTGAATGAGTTCATGCACTAAATTCTGTAGTCAATGTACGTTTTTGGTGTGATTTGCCAGTTTGGATACAGGCAAGTGCACGAAAGTCAGCATAGCAGGAAAGTGCTTTCAGCACCATTCTTCCTGTAGCTGGGTTACTTCCAAGGCTGTTATTAACACAGAAGTAGTTCTGTGGTTCTTGATTATCTGTCCAACTTTGTCCTCCAGGCTAATATCACTTTCTGATGGCTATAACTTGTTCTGTGGTTCTGATCATGATGCTTTATTGATTTCATTATTACTGAACTTAATCGTCATGTTTAATTGATGCTGAAAACCTGTGCTTCTGATAGTTATAGGCTCGACTGATGAGAATTTATAACTATTTGTGTGAAGGACTGAGTAAATCAAACCATTCTGTTTTAGAATATTATGGATATAAGACCTGATAGGTGGTGTCCGATGGAAGATCTGCTTAGCACTGTGTCTTGTCTCTGATATTCATTTCCCATTCAATGGCCAGATTTTATGTTAGCTGACTGGTATTTTTTTGTTCATAGGTCTTATCCTAAATCTCTGTCTTCACAATATGTATTTTGATGGGATCTTGTGCGTTTCAGAGAAGACTATATCTTACTCCTTTAGGGGTGGTTCTTCTGTACTGCATCAGTGCATTGCTCCCTGAAGTAGCTTCCTTGTAGAGAAACTGGGATTTGTCTGGGTGAAATGAAATGATGTCAATATGGATTTATTTCTGTTTGGTTTTTGCATTGCTTCAGTAACAACAACGTTCCACATGGTGTCAGTGCTGGAGCTAGAAAATTTTCCATGCTGTAGAAACTGCTTTAGTTAGTATAGTGGACACCTTAGGTGTTTAAAAAAAAAAGATGCCTTGAACTGTCGTGTACATATGAGGAGCTGTAGGTATGTTTTTTAGTAGATAGTACTGTATTTTTCAGAGATTGGGATTAAAATTAAGGAGAGTATGATGAAATACTTCAAGTAGTCTTCGTGACAATCACTAAGTATGGAAAGCGCAAGAACTCAATGCTTGATGCTTCATTTCTACATTAACCAGCTAATGCAATTGGAACAAAATGACTTTGAAATGATTTTTGGCACAGGTCCTTTCCACCAACCCCAACCTTGTATATTTTTTTTTCCGGTAACCATTATTGATTGAACTAGGATAAATCTTCTAAACTGAAATAATTTGAACAGCAAAATGACTGTGTATTTCTTTTTTTCTTTTGATATATCATGTGTTCATTGCAGTAAAAATTACTTCTAAACACTTGTTAAAGAATTAATTAGAAATCCTTTTGCTGTATATATTTTTCAAGCATTTGTTACCAAGAAAAATATTCTAAAGATCAAAAATGAGCTGGCTAATGTTGACAATCTTGTATCTTTTGCAGCAGAAGAATGCTATGCAAAACAACCTAGAAAAACTTCAACAAGAAATGGCTGTTCTTGAAGCAGTGCTGAAGCAGCATGAAAGTCGAGATTCAGAGTTTTTACCTGTCCGTAAAGAACTGCCTCATTCCAGTAGTGAAGGAGCGCTCAGTACTGAGCAGATGAGACAAGGAAGAGGTAAATAATAATGGAAAGTTTTTCTAGGTTTCTGACTAAAAAACATCTGACTGTTCCTTTTTTCCTTTGTCACAAATTTTCATGTTGATTTAAAAGTCATACATTAGCAGAATTTTACCGAAATTCAGCCCTGCAGCAAGACGAACCTATTTTTAATTCATTTACTTGAGCACTACGCAGCCTAAAACCCCTCCCTGTTCCAGATTTGTGTAAGATTATGGCTATTAATTTTTTAAGTGGTTTGTGTAGACATTGTGGCTTGTCAATACTAATGCATGTTGCTGTTTTGTCGTTTCCAGTTCCACTACCTCTTCATTCTCCCTTGGATAGGGTAAGGGGCTGGGAGAGTAGCAGAACTCCCATTGCTGTAGTAGAAATTGTCCTTTAGCATATCAAAGAACAGACAGATATTAATTGAGGTATGTGTTGGCTATCAGAAGTAATTTAATACAGGTCAAGCTCCTGACAGGCAGGGAAAAAAAGAGTTATGGAGGTGTATAAATCGCCCGAGTGGGACATGAACACAAAGTTGCTGGTTGGAAAGTGCCTAGGGCAGTATAAAAGACAGAAGAATGCTTCAGGAATCACCAAATTGCAGACTGAGGTTGGCGAGTTGCTGCTTGCTATGTAAGCAGTAGCGAGAGGGCTTTATTTAAGGTTTGTTTGTTAAGGCAAGAAATACTGAGATTACTAGTCTGGCAACTTTTACATGATAAAGCATGGAGCATTCTTCAAACAAAGCCAACATAAGTCTACGAGTTCACTGCTGAACTAGAATCAGTGTTCTAGAAAGTCACCCAGTGCTGGTGGAAGATGCTATGCTTATGGCAGCATTACTGCTAAGCAAAACAAATTTCTATTTTTTTCAATTTCACTTTGTATTTTTCCAATACAAATGGCCCTACTGTTTGTATGCTAGTAAGTTTGTTTTTGTTATCACTGAGAAGCTTGTGTTTGAAAACCAATAGACTCTGTTGCTATGGTAGTGGTTTAAAATACCTTTCCATCGGTGTATTTGTTCTATATATCTGGTTAGATCATTTACTAGACAGTGAAGACTGAAGTCCTTTTTTTCAGTATGCAGCAGCATGCCATTCCTGGTCAGTACAAGATTTTTCTTTAAAGTTTCAGCTAATTCCTGGTTTGCTTCTACCATATAGTTTCATCAAGGCTTAGAAAGCTTCACTTCTGAATTTGTGTGTCTTGGTTCTTAATGGTTTTGTGCTGTTAGATAAGGTCAACCCCATCTATAGATGTTGTTTGGGGTTTTTTTTTTCTTCCTGTTTAAACAATGAAGAAATAAGAACAATTGCTTTTATTTTGCTTAAGAACTTGTCTTCTTTTTTAAAGGAATAGAGTCAACTTCAGAAGTAAATTTGGCAAATAAGAAATGCAGCAGTTCAAAGGGATTTTCAACTGATTTTCATGTTAAGTCAAGTCATTCTTCCAACAGTAAAACCAAAGAGCTAGAAGAAAGGTAAATGCTTTTTTCTTATTTGTTATTTATGGTCTTGTATTAGAAAAACTTTGAAAACAAATTCTCTCCGGTTTTGAAAATCTGCATGAATTTGCCTGTTAATATTCTTTTGATGCTTAGAAGAGTTTTTAAAAAAAAAAAAAAAATCCCTCTCTCAAGGTGTCCAAAACTATTGCTTCCTTCTCCTGAATCTTCTTTAAGGAGCCCGGATCTCGAGGGAGACTTTCACTGTGACAGTGTTGTTCAGAACAACGTTCCTTCTCAAGAGAAGAAAACCCTGCCAGGAGCAGTGAAAGAGTGTGATCCACGTCAGGCTGAACCAGGTAACATTGAAAAGGAATTTAATACAAATTTTGCTGTGGGGTGTGTGTGTGTGTGTTTGTCTCGTTCTCCCCCTTTTTCCTCACGTTTCTAGTATGTTTCACATGCTGTGTTTGTTTTCTTGTGAATTTTATTTGTTTGATTGTCTATCCGTTTAAATATACAGCTGCCAATAGGATGGGGCTAGACAGTATTTTCACAGTAAGTTACTCCTTGTCTCATAGTACTTGGATGTTACTCTTTGTCTCATATAATTTAGTACTTCTTGTGGGTTATGCTGCTAACAATTTCATGGCATTCTACTACCTCAGCTCTAGTTCAGGAAAAGAAGAAATGATAGAAGCAAAGGTGAAGCTGTAAACAAATAAGCAGAGGAGAAGACTGCAGCCTATAAACTTAATAACAAACACCTTCCAAAATGACTGCAAGTAATGTGAACATGATTCAAGGAGTTGTTCTTCTCTTTCCCTTTAGAAAAAGCAACTGACAGGAAATCTGGGAGCAAGCAAAACAGCCCATCTGTCTTATCAAATCCCTGTGGAAGTGTGAGCCGAAGTCCAAACAGCTCTTCCTCCTCCAAAAGGCTTCTCCGCCCGCGAGCTCCAGAAGCAGCAAGTAGTTCTGCTCTAGCTCAGAGTGCGAATAGAAGCCGCACTCCAGGATGTAAACGGGATAGAGGGGTAGGTTTTCCTCCCTCTGTTCTGCCCAATTCATCTGGGAAAGAAAGTGCTACAAGTCCGGCTGGGACCAACCGGAGAGAAATGTCAATTGTGGCATCAGGTCTGAATCAAAGTGAACATGTGAGTATATTTCAGAATTTTTCAAGAGCCCCTGTTAGTCATTCCTTGATGACTACTGTAGTCCTGAAGAAAGGTTTAGGTTCGGCTTAGAGATTTAAGGAGAAACTAGTCTTACAGGAATTATAGATTAGTAATACCGCAACTCAAGTTAGATGTTTAGCTTTAACTGTGCTTGAGTGTATGCACAACAGATTTAACTAAGAAGGAAATAACATTGAAAACCTTTTTATGTTTTAAAATGTGTTGAAATGCATTAAATTTATTATGAAAGCAGCTGACAAATGTACATAAACAAATACATAATTAACTCTGAACCCTACATTAGGTTGATCTCGGCTGCTGCTGCTTTATCTAAACTCTGCTCTGTAGTAAAGACTTCAGTAACTATTCATTTCCAAATTGCTAATGATGCAGGTAAGAGGTAGTGTCTTTAGTTGCTGTAGCTTATTATTTCTTGAATCATTTGTTCTTCTGCATAAAGCAACGAAAGAATAAAACAAGAGTGTGTTTTGGGTTTTTTTTTCTTTAAACTATTTTTCAGTTGGTGGTCCAGAAGTTTGCCAGAAAAACTCAGAGCACTTTATCTAATCACATGACAGAAGGAACAACCCATGTCATAATGAAAACAGGTTTGAATGGTGCCTTAGTTTCCTATTTTATTCTAAATTTTGAAAAGAAACAATAGTCTGTAATAGAAGATAAAAATGGTACTTAATTATATGTGTACTTCTCATGGTAACTGATAGGGAAGGCTTGCTTCCATAAAAACAGTGCAGCGTTATAATTTCACTGTAACAATTATTTGCATGCTTAAGATACTTAAATTATGTTCTTTTTAGGACTTATGAATCCTATTATTAAAAGAAGAAACTTTATCAAACTAAAATACGATACCACTGTTCTGGATTTGACAAATGTATTGTGTTCCTAAATGGATACTCTAATACTGCCTAGGCTTTTAAAAAGCATAATATTTCTCAGTAACATTAAATTACTGAGTTGATATGTCTAATGATAGCTTATATTTAAGTTCATTATTGATTATATCATTAGCTTTTGTACAGAAGCTTTGAGAGAGAGAGAGGCAAGTGTGGGAGTGGATGTGCTGTATAACTTTACTTCTTGCTCGTAAAAGCACCTGTGGATGGTGTGTGTTTGGGTATGATCTATTGCACGAGCCTTGCTTGCTTTGGGAACTAAAGTAGGAAGGGAGCCAGGAAGTTTTCTTGCTCCAAATACATGGATGGACTCAATTTTGTCTTCARGAAGCCTATCATAAGCATCATATTTTGGAGAAGTGGACTGTGCTCTTCATACAAATACAGTTTCGCAAACTCAGGAGGGGAATGGGAGGGCCCTTGAATTTCTCAGCCTTTCCATCGATGACCTGGGATATTTGGCTTCTGCACTTCAAGTCTTTTGCATTTCAGTAGAAACCATCTGCAGTTTTTCATAATGGCAAAACARAGAGATCTCCATATACTTGTTTGCTCTGCAGATATGGAGCTGGTGTGTGAACGGACCTTGAAGTATTTTCTGGGTATTGCAGGAAGAAAATGGGTCGTTAGTTATCAATGTAAGTATAACTTAAGTATCTTTTCGTGTCTTGAATATGCTGGCATCTGATGTTYTGCACTTTCATCTAAACATTTAAATTTTTAACAGCAACACAAGCTTATTTCTCCTCTGAATACTACTTCAGCTTTAAAATAACTATATTTGGTTGTTCTTCTCATCCTCCTAATTCAGACTTCTCAGTTGCATGGCATTGGTTAATGCAAAATTAGTATTATTTATGAAAGATGTTTTTAAAGGGTGCTTACAGGCACCATAGAGTATTCAGTTAAATAAARTGTTTCATTTAATACAAAATACCTTGAATTTAATATGGTAGTGAAGCTAGACTATTGGCAGTCAAAGAACAATTTTGCTGGATAAAATGACTTGTCCTGTTCTGATCTTTTTAGGGGTAATTCAGTCTTTTAAAGAAGGAAGGATACTTGATGAGGTAAGTCTTTTAACTTCAGTGAATTGTCAAATGTTTAAAAGGTGTTGTTACAGTGATAGACCTATTAGTAATCTTAAACATTGTCTAAGCATTTAATAGCCTGGCAACTGGGAGGTGTTTGTGCTAGTTAGAAATGAACCTCTGAAAACTGAGATCCCAGTTTTACCAAATGTTAGGACCAAAAGCTGTGTTTCCAGTTCTGAAAGCTGGCAACTTCCAGGGCTGATCAGGACAGTCTTCTCAATCTCTAAGTTCTGATTGCTTGTTTCTATTTTGTTGCAGGGTAACTTTGAAGTTAGAGGGGATGTGATCAATGGGAGAAACCACCAAGGCCCAAGGAGGGCTAGGCAGTCTCTGACTGAAAAGGTAGGAGTGAAATGGGGACAAAAGCCTTGTTCTGCCCTAGCTCTGTCAGATATGAGGCTATAGTAGCTGAATTTCAGGAACCAACAATCCATCTGTTGCACCATCTATACAGAGACCATATTCCATGGATAAAAATACTTAAGTTACTCCCTATGTTAAAGTGAATTATACTTTTTATACTTTTTTTTTTTTTAAAACATCCTTATAGGACACCATCAGGGGGAGGAGCAGGCAGCAAGAGTCTTCTGTTTTTTAGGTTACAGAAAGTTTCAGATATGCCTTGTGAATCAACAGTGATAGCTTGATAACTAGGCCTAGAAGCAGAGGGGGTCAACATGTTAAATGTTGTCCTAGAAATGAACATACGTACTCTGTTAGCATGCTCTTTATTTTTCAGATCTTTAAAGATTTTGAGATCTGCTGCTATGGACCTTTCACTGATATGACTACAGGTGTGTAATTTTTGCAGGAATTTGAATGAACTCAGCATGACAAGTGTTTGGAAGGGAATTGTGTGCCTTCTCCAGAGCTTTGCATTTGACCTTTTCTTGGACACTCATGTATCTCTTTAACACCAAAGTTTTCAAAATACATGAGATACTGCTCTGTATCCAGTTCTGTCTCTCTTAAGTAGCAATGGCCTTCTCTTATGTTTGGATGTCCTTGCCTGATGAGCTTTTTTTTCTTTTCTTTTTAAAGCCAGCTGATGCTTTCAGTTGATTAGGGCTCAGGGGAACATTATCAGTTTGAAAATAACCTAAATCGCTGTAATAACAAACTGTTTACCTGATTTGTTAGAACATCTGGAATGGATGGTGGAGCTCTGTGGTGCTTCCGTGGTGAAGGAACTTCATCTGTTCACACACAAAACAGTAAGTGTTAGTGAACGTTACACTTAACTGCAAACCATTCACTGTCCTTAATACCCAACATGTTGGAAGATTCCATGTCTTTCATGGCTTACTAAAGACCACTGCATACAGGTGTGTCGTGTGAGAGCTGTTTGCACWGCAGTGATGCTGGATTGCCTGGCAGCAAATCTTGCATTCTAGGCCCTGGCTACTCTGTATTAAGAGGCAGGCTTGCTCTTTTGATCAGAGTACTCTGTGGGTAGACACATAACTCATTTATTTGAAATGGGCACTGAGCTCCCGTCTCCAGGGCAAGAAGCTTTTAGTGCCTTAACCCAGCATTCCTGGACCATCTTCATAGAAAAGTGTTCTTATACTGATGTCCTTCTCCCCCTATGACCATTAAAGTCCTTTTCGAAGGAGTAGAGTGAAGAGTACAGTAAAGTAATCCAGTTACCACTCTGCAGATAGGTAGAGAGTTATTTAATGTGAAACAAGTAACGGTAGCATTTTTTTATTTTCTTAAAATTCTAGAATTCTACCGCTGTTGTGGTTGTGCAACCAGATGCTTGGGTGGAAAACACAGACTACGAAGGTAAAACAACATACTCTTATGCTGGTTTATGATACACGTGTTGAATGATTTAGCACTTCTGTGTTCTTAGTACTTAAATGTCAGAGAGATTCTGCAGGGGAACTGGAATAAAATCCCACCACATCTGAGGGTGGAGGAATGTCTTGGAAGAAAAGTCTGAGAAGACAAACTATTTTTATCTCAAGAGGCAGTGAAGAGTGCTGAAAGGTGGTGTCAGGCAGTATCACAGCTTGTTATGAGGAGACATAAATGTGATCCTGTTGTCCATATGATGTTGGTTCAGGTGTCCTGCACGTACTCAGCTTAACAGGAAATTTTCTGGCAGAAAGACTTCTGTGAGGTTGTGTTGCTTCTCACTGTGACACTCATTTCTTGTCATATATTTGGTATGCCTGAGCAGGCAGAAACTGTGACTCTGACACCAAGATCCTGAATTAAAATGTTTCAAAGCTTGCGCTCTTAGAGCTTATGCTACAGCCTTCAACCTTCCTGCCTGACTACTTGCTCAAAACAACTGTTTTCAGTGGAGCAGCTGTATTGCCTGCATTGTTATGAAATAAAGGGTTTTTAGAATCTTGCTTTTTATCAAGCTTTGAAAATGTGAAAGTTAAAGCAAATAGTTTAATCTGGAAGACATGGCCGTGCTCACGGAATACCGGTTTTACTGTGTATGTCTTTTGTCTTGCAGCAATTCAGCAAAAGAACAACGTTGCTGTGGTGACTCGAGAGTGGGTATTAGACAGCGTTGCTTGCTATGAGTGCCAGGAGTTAGATGCTTACCTTGTGTCTCAAGGGTGATCTACAGTTCATTTTGCTGTTGTCTGGAAATTTTCATCACTGCTCGTACTTTGATACTGATTTTACAGATAAAGTAACATTTGTAGAGTTTYTTTGATTCATGTTCTTGTTTTGGAGTAAAACTACATTTTTGTAAACAATAAAATTATTTAAGTGGCATTACTATACAAAGATGGAATTGCTTACTCTTCTTAAGAGTATTTCCAATTTCAAATAATCCTTAAACTCACCTGATGCACATCAAAGAAGTCAGAGATTAACTAGAACAGTTGRCATGGGGCCTCCTCAGTGACATGTTGCTGTTTACTTGCCATCCCACCTTGTTCCCATGTATATATTTGGGGACATTTTGGAGTCGGTCATTTACAAGACTTATATGGGGCTCAAGACTTGAATCAAGATGGAACTTGCACCCCTGAGTGAGTGACAGTGAGTTTGGAAACTGCACAAAGAACTTTCCTGTTGAAACTGTTGTATGCAAAAGTGTCTCCATGTTCTAACCAGAAAAATAATCTGAAAGTTCCCTGAAAAGCCAATACTTGATTTTTTTTTTGTATAATCCAATCCTCAAAACCACAAGTCTAAACAAATACTGTGTCAGCCTTAGTTCTGAAGAGTAYGTGGAACCTATGAGAGGATACTAAACAGATGCAATTTAGTATAGCAGGGACCTATAATAAGCCCTAAAAGAATTGATTCTAATAATCCCTGCCTGCAAAATGAGACCGCATAGAAAATATTATATTGCTTTTTAATGAATAAAATATATTGCTACTTTCTGTTGCCAAGCAATTCAGCTTCATAAATAATTTTGTATTTCCAGGGCAGAAAAGAAACTGTTTTCGTAAAGCTGATTTAAAAACAAAACAAAGCATATTTCAGTGAATTGTTTGGGGCTGCGAGCTGTCTTAGTAATGTAAAGTATGTTTATAAATACTGGAAAGTAAAATACTTGCTAATCTCAKTTTAATTGTCCAGCTCTTGTGTGAATGGGTCACTCAGTCTCTGTATTGAGACATTTAGGACAATATTCCCAGAGCCTAGCCATCTACCATGGAGGGAAAGGAGACTTGCTGGAGGGAATTCCATAAATGTAAGTTAGAACTTCAGAGCTGGAGGCACAACTGTGATTTCTATCAGCATGAGAAGCAGATGTGTTATCAAGTGTCTTGCAGTTGCCAGTTGGAGGCAAATGTGGTCCAGCTAGAGCCTGCTACAGGTAACACAAGCGCTGGAAGCGCCTGCTCTGTCTGACAAACGTCACTGTTTTCCTCTGTGTGCAACTGTGTTTTGGATCGTAACTGTCAAGGTTGCTCCGCACAAGCTCATCTTCAGACTGAGGTTCCTCTTATCTCCGGAGCCCACGTTGTTTTTAAATCTGTGTTTCAGRAGATTAAAGTAATGAGGAGTAAGTGGTGCGTCTTAGATGAAAGGCAAAAGCCAAACRTGACTGTCTTGCAGCTGCCGTTGTGAAATTGTCCCTCTGATTTGGACTCAAGGGTTGTCTTCTCTAGCAGGTAAGTTCCTAGCTCCTGTTAGATAGTTATCAGCAAACATAACACACTTGAGATGCTGTGATTCTCCCTTGGGGATGATTATGTCTCTAGCAAGTTTTTAATGAAGTGCCATGTGTGAGCTCTATCTGCATGTGAGTTTAAGCTTTGAATGAAAAGCTCAATTATTTTGAGAATCCAGTTGAGGATTGTTTAGATTTCAGCTTCCAAAGGGCAACCGTACAGGAAATGCACATCCAAATTTCTTTAACTCCTTAAAACCTTAGCCTTAAAACATTTTCCTTCCATCAATTAGAAAGCTTCAATCCCAGACAATTAATTTTAGATGCACCATATGTGAAACAAAGTTTCTTATCAGTAAAACTTGCTATGCCTACCAGTAAGACAGAAGTCTGTAGTAAAAGTGTGAATTGCTCGTAATTAAGGCAGGCTGCGATTTGTTCTTAGTTATCAAGTTCATTCTGTAATGAGCTAGTGAGCCTTAGTCTTAKTTCATTCTGTATTTTTTCTTTCCTCTGTGTACAATAGATGGAAAAAATCTTTGAATCCTTAAAGTGTTAATATTCTTTAATGTCTAAAACAAAAATATATTTTTTTTTCACTAGGCGTGTGGCTCTGTAGAGCTGTAAGACCAAGCAGGTTGGTCAAAAATATTTACCTTGGATCCTACCTAACAAAACGCATGAGCTGGAGCAAAGCCCAGGGGCTCAGTGTCCTGCAGCTCTGTCCTGCCCTTCTCCCAGCACAAGTGAGTTGACATATTTGGGTATCTCCTCTTAGCAGAGAAACTGTCATCAAGCCACGGGGGGGCACAAGGTGTCCAGGGCCTATGTTCTAATATACAGGCATGCATTTTTGGTTAAAATCCATGTAAATTGGGTGTAGCTGTGTCATGCATCCTTAGCAGCCGTGCTGGTGTGGAGAGTGGGGAACTTGTTGCCAGTTCAGCCTCATGTTTGCAGCTGTGCACAGGCAGAGCCTGCCCGGATTCCATTAATACTGCTGGAATAGGGAAATATTAGAAAGCTTCAGTGCCAGCAATCCCAATCTAATTCGCTGCTTGCTTCATAGCTACTGTGTGGCTGCAGACTGAAGCGATGGGGAGAGGTTTGTAAAACGTAGGGGATAACTAAGCATCAGCATAAAAATAAAATCACAGCATAGTTAAGGGGTCTTTGTGTTTGGCAATACTGAATTTTGATGGAGGATCCTGCTGTTCCAAGGRGGTTTCTCGGCTGTACGTGAACGCAGCAGCAGCAGCAGCTTCCCCTGCAGCACCATGTGGGGTGTTTGTATTTCAAGGGTTCCTGCAGGGCCTCGCTGCCCTAGCAGMCACCCTGCAGCCCTTGGCTGGAGGCAGAGTCGTATTGATCCTCCCGCTTCTCTCCTCTCTTCCTCCTCCTCCRTGCAGCTCCTCGCTCGGACTCCTTTGGGACGCAGGGCTGTGCTGCGGCCGGGAGCACCAGCGCGTGCTGCAGCTCCATGTGCTGGGAGCATCTGCGTGGTGGGAACCGCAGCTGGGCTGGGGCAGCCTGAGAAAGGGTGGGCGCTGCGGAGCGGCTGGTGACTCCTCCTTAGCAGAACTGCCAAATTATGTCAGTCTGAGCACGCAGGGCGGTGGCAGCGCCCTGTATGGAGCTGTCACTGCACCCACAACGAGACCGGGACCGTGGTTGCTTCCAGGGGACCCTTCCCAACCCTTCCCCATCTTCCTGCCAGATCCTGGGCAGTGGCGCCTCCCTTTGGCTCCAAAGAGTGTGGAAGAGGGGTTTGCCTTGCTGTTACAACACAGAGACTTTAAATACAGCTCCTAGCAGGGATTTATAGTCACTGTGCATTGCAAATGAGCTCGGGGCTTGCTCTGAACGAATATTCGAGTGGAAAATCTATTTACCATATGTGGGAGGCAAAGGCGAGAGCAAGCAGCAGCTGGGCTTGCCAGCAGGCGCTCCCTGCGGTTCCCCCGGCCGCGCTGAAGACGGGGGGATCCACGGCTCCCCGCCACGGGAAGAGGCTTCTCGGGATGCGGAGCGCGTTCCCTGCCCGCTGCTGCTGCCCTGGAGGGTGCTGCTTGCTGGGGCCTTTCTCTGTGTGGCCCTAGAGCATCGGTGCCCGAGCCTGTGCTGAGCCTTACCTCAGCCGGCACAAGGCATCAGTTCCATTGCTCCCCTTAACCACTGGACCTCATTTTCCAGAATGGGAAGCATTTTGCAGCTCTGGGATACGTCGGCCCTGCCCAGGTCACCAGGCTGGGTGAAGCAGCTGTACGAAACAACAGGTCTCAAAGCTCCTTGCAGATGCTTTCCTGTCCCAGCTCTCCAAGAACAGGTAGCGCTACCCTTCCCTCCCCTTGCTTCTGCCTGCAGCTGCATCAGGAGCACCGTAGCATAGAGGCAGGGCCTGTCTGCAGGTGCTGCTCCCTCCTGGAAAGGTTTGGGAGTAGCCTGGGATGGCAGGAGTTTGTTCCACAGCAGTAATTCCCACAACTATTATTTTGCTGCTTAAAGACCAATGTTTTTGTGGGTGCCTGATATTTGCAACTTGTCACAAAACCAACCTTTCCTCTACTTTTGCATCTAGCAGAAAGGGTTGTTTCCCTGCAGATCTGAAACTATTCCTAAGATAGTGGCTTAAGCGTGAATTTTAGAACTTTTAAACTCATTGCTAGAGTTAAGGGTAAATCAAAGAAATATTCAGTGTGTTCTTGTAATTATTCCTGATGATTTATGGACTGCTTTCATCTTGTGTTTGCTGCAAGCTTTATTTTGCTAGTAATATGAATACACGTCTTTGGCATCATYGTAATGATGTGGAGGATGCCCAGGGATTCACCCCGCTCCCAGGACGGGTGCTGGGAGCTGAGGCCAAGCAGTGGAAGGGGAGCCTGCGTGGGAGGCTCTGGYCAGGGCACTGGGCAGGCTGCCCTGAGCTGGCTTCACACGGTGCCGCGTGGGACTCGTGCAGCGGCGCCTGCACGTTTGCCTCTGCTTTACCAAGTCACCCGCCTGTGCAGCAGAGCTGGGAGTTTCTGAAAGGTCACRGAATCTGATTTCCCTGATTTTCCTGGTGGCTGGAGCGGGCGAAGCCRGCGCCGCGGATCGGGGCGGCTGCCTCCCTTCCGAGGCTCTTCCCCCCATGCTGGGTAGAAACGGCAGCGTCTCTGCGCACAGTCTGTTTTCAGTCCCATCTTACRGCCAGAGAGCAGCAAGATTAGGACTGAAGATAAGGACTTACCCTTTGCAGTTATGAAAGGGCCAGGGTTTGAACCAGGGAGTTCTGGTTGTGGTCCAAGGTGTTTGCTTTGCAGAAAGAAGAAAGGAGGGGCAAGCGGCTGCTTTTGAGTCATGCACACGTTATAGACCCTGTACTCAATCTTATCTAACACGAGTTAATCTCTGTTTGAAAGGATGCGCTATTTGGTTTGTGCATAGCAGCAGTTTACAAGCTCTGGCTTAGACTTGAAAAGCCTCTGTTCCTGTTCGTTGCTGCTTTGATGTGAAGCCCGCTTGGGCAGCGCGTTTCCTTGCTCTGCTCGGGGCTCACTGTGCCCAGATCATTTCGCGTCGGGAATGTCACGGGGGAAGCGCTTGGCTGGTGATGGGTGCTTATCTCCACAGGGACGTGCAGGAGGGCAGATTCTGCAAGCTGCGACTCAGCCGCGCGTTGAGGGCTACACCCGCAAGGTGMGTTTCCAGGAAGCTTTCCGATGGGGAAGCTGTGCTTTCTAGCAGAACACAAGGCCTCTTTCCTGAGGGCAAGATGCAAAGCCGTCTCACCTCTGTGTCCCTGGTCCCATTGGGGGGAGGTTCCCGTTGTACCTCGTTTGCTGCCATGCCAGCTCTATAACTACAGTGCCCAGCTCCTGGATGTGCAGGAGAGGCGCCTGCAGCATGCATCCTGCACGGGCCCTGATGCTAGGCTGGCACGCAGGTTCAAGAGAACCCCCTTCCTGCCCCACACCTTTTTCTCGGCCTGTGCCCAGAGCCTTGAGGAAACAGCCGGCAGCGCCGAGGCCACTCAGCACCCGGCACGTGCCCGTGTCCCGCCGACGGACCCTGCCCCAAACGCGCTTTGTAAGCGCAACGAAAGCACCGCTGCGGCCCAGACCGGTGCTCATCCACCCCGGTCCCCCGCAGGGCAGAGCCGCTCGGGGCACCGGCCGCCTTGGAGCCCGGCGGGGTCCCGTGGAAGCCCCTTGGCTGCAGTGGTGCAGAGCTGTGGGAAAGCCTGCAGGAAGCCCTGCGCCTGGGAAGCTGGCAGAGCTGCTGCCCAGATACTTTTCAGGCATTTGCCGGGCAGGATGGGGACAAAGGGCAGGCTGAGCCGATGTGAATGCAGTGAATCGGGACAGCTCTTTATGGCTCCTGCAGGGATGCTGGGTCAACCGTTTCCCACGAGCTCTTAATTCTTTGTTTATTTTCTGCTATTCATGAGAACCTCTTCAGGACCTTTCCTTGGAGGTGGGTGGCAGCTTCCCCCTCCACTTGCACTCGCCCATTCCTCCTTCCTGGCTGGAGGGCTTTCTGATGGAGCTCGGCTCGTGCTCCTTAGCAAGCTCTCGGCAGAAACTCATCAGCAAAGACCCCCAGTTATACTTAGTGTGTAGATGGACTTAAATAAAGATTTAAAACTATAATTTTAAGTGCTATAACAAAACCAGTCAGCTGCACAAACCCATAGCTCTCCCTCGGTGCAGAGGGTGGCCATCCTGAGGGACAGAGGGATCTCTGTGCACCTGCGTCCGATGAGATGCCTGCAAGCCGACGTCTCCGTGTGAATGCCTGCAGCTCAGCTCAGCTCTCCATCGCTCCCGGGCGAAGCCACCAGCCCCGTTTCGGCTCCCGGAGGCGGTGAGTGCCCAGCGGGGCTCGGCGGCAGCATGGGGGGGTTTCACTGTCCCCCTGCTCCCATCGCCTTCCCTCAGGCCCCTGCCCCTCGGCAGCTCCGCAGCTCGCCCGGGCTCTGCGCACGCTCGGGCGCTGCCGGCGCAGCCTCCCCTGCAGCGGGGCCGCGTGCGCTGCCGCCTGCCAGCGCCAACACGTCTAATTGCCCGCATTAACATGCAGCCCGTGCAGTCACCGTGCTGGTATTTACCCGCTGGTGCGAGCRCAAGGAGCTTTGCAGAACACCCTTTGCAGGGAACCGTTTGCTCTCCTGCATGCCTGCGTTTTAATTAATTACAGCAGACTGATGGATTAAATGAAATAACGTGGTTAACTAGGTGGCAGTCGCAGGAATGGGCTGGGGTCAGAGTAAACAGCTGCATGGAGAAGATGAGTGATTCGCTTGCTGCTTGCGTCCTGCCGCCCACCAAGGGCTGGCTGCCGTGCGGGGGGGTCGCCCGCTTCCCTGCAACGTCGACAAAAAGCAGCCAGAGCTTTGGGAGCGGGAGAGAGGCAGCAAGTGCTCCCGGAAGGGCGAAGCAGTGACAGGGCCAGGCGCCCCGGGAGCTTCCCTGTGCTTCCCAGGGCTGCTGCTCGCTCTCAGCTGGGTGCTCCTGCCTCAGCCTCTCTGTTTGCCAGGGCCCTGAAAGGCTCCTGGTATGGGCTAGAGCAGAGCACAGTGCTGGGTTCTTGCATTCATCCCTTCCTATGGGTGCACACACATGTGCACACACATGTGCACACACGTGCGCTCCAACAGACGTGGAGCAGCAGGGGCCTGGGGGCAGTGGAAAGCACACAGGGAACCAGGAGTTTTGATGTTTTTTTTTCCATCTCCTGGCAGAACTGAAACTCTCCAGGTAAGAGGAAGGAAGCGTCAACCAGTCGGAGCGCTGCCCGCTTAGGAAAGCTTGTTCCTTCACATTTCAGTGGGGTTCGTCAGGGCAKCTGGCACCAAACGTTGCAAAACTGACTGCAGAGCTGCCTCGCGRTCCCCACACCCCCAGCCGGGGTGGCTCCCACCTTGCCCCAAATTGCTTTGACCTATTTACTAACCAGATTCTTGTCTCCAGCTTCCTCCGCTGCTCGAGGATAATGAGCTGTTTTGCGGTTCCGGCTCCGAGGTGGAAGCACAATTCCAGCGTGGGAACAACAACCAAAGAGCCCTCACGGTGCAGGTTGTACTGGAGTACAGTGGGACAAGGAGCCTTTCCCGGTGGGACAGCAGCCGGATGGGTCTTGTCTGCCGAGCGATGCAAACACAGTATGTCCAAATAGCAGCCCTGATAAGATTTTGCTCATTTATTACTAAAATTATAGGGAATTTGAAGGGATATAGTGTCATCCTGACACCTAATGAGAAACAAGTACCTGAGGGGTATAATGCAGCGCAGCAGAGAGAACTGAAATCGCTGCAGCGCCTGGAAACGCCAACTTGCAGCAAAGTTTGCGGAATTATCTTGCTGCGGGGAAGCTGACGCGGCACCCCGGCCATCCCTGCGGATGGCAGCGGGGTTCATATCTCTATAGTGGTTATGTGTCATTTTCTGTGAGGAAAAACTGCTGGCTGTCAGAGATAAACACAGTGAAAACTGCCACGGCACCCAAAGGGCTCCTGCGATGAATCCTAAGACGTGGAGCAATCGAGCAGTCCTGCACAGTTTTTCTAACGCTCCAGCAGAGCAGAAATGTGTTCCTTTTCTCATGAAAGCGTCGCATTACTTCTGGCTAATTAGAGACCGTGACCCCATAATTAAGCCTTGGGGTGGGCCGGGCTGCGAGGGTGGGAGCCCGGCTYGAGGACCTGCGTGAGGAGCAGCCGGGAACAGTCACCAATGGGAGGAAGCTGAAGGCAGCATGAGAGCATCTGATGATCTCGCAGATAAATGTACAGGTAGACTGTTAATGTATGGGTAAACGCTGCTGTGCTGAGYGTATGGTGCAGTTCTGGGGGTTCTCCTGCTCCGTGTTACAGTGCAGCTCAGCTCCAGGCTGCGGTGTAAAATCACGGGGCACCTTCCCGGGCGGGCAGTGCTGGTTCCAGGGTCTCCGCTGCGGTGGGGAAGGCACCGGCTCCCACCTGAGGGCTTCACAYGGGCTGCTTGGGTGCTGCTGAGCGTCCTGGTGTAGCCGGGTGCATCAAATCCGCCACGAGAAGGATGGGAGCAGCCTGTGCAGGAAGTGGTCCTGGGAATGGATTCAGCGGCCTGGATGGATTGAGGAGGAGGAGACCCATCCTCCTGCAGCGGTGCTGGCGCCTTTCCCTGCGCTGACTTCTGCAGCGCTCCCTTTATCCCAGCACTTCTGCCCTCAAACCTTTCCATGCCATTTGGACGCCCCTGCAGTTAAGGCTGGCTGGTGATGCCAGTGGTACCCATCAGCGTAATGTTGTTAGATACATCCATTAATTGTCCCCSGACCGGCTTTAAGGCTGATTACAAAAACTGACAATTTCCATTTTCTTAAAGGATGCTTAGCAACACTGGGACCCGAGAAAGCTTCCTCGTGTGGACATTTAACAAGTTAAACCTCTTCTGACAGTAATTCCTCAGCATCTCATATTCTTTCTCCAGACAGAGACCAAGGTCAAGTCAGTAATTAAAGCTTATCAGGGAGCCCACACGAGCAGGATCCAGGGGGTCTCCTCTCGCTTACACCTCCTGCCCTTCCCCAAGGCGTACCACCGCTGTGCATTAGCCTCAGAAATTGCTAAACCGTCCATTTTGCTATGGACTAAAGAGATAACGCCAGTGAATCACAGGAAAACAACCCGGGATTCTCCAGGCTGTGATTGCTGCCGCTGCCCGCGCTCGGCTCCGTGAATGAGCTGCAACAGCTACCCCCCGTTGCAGCGATAACGCGCTTGGGATCGAGGCGTGCAGCGGGAACGGGACTTTGTCCTCCGCCCGTGAGCTTGCGCCTCGCATCCTGCTGCCGCAGGTAGCTTCTCTCTGCAGATTTCTTCTACATGTGGCTGCCTGCGCTTCAGTGGAAAGGAAAATAAAAGCTCGAGAGTTTTGAGGTTTGGTAAGAATTTCTATTACACTCGGCGCGCTTCTCTCCTGAGACTGTTTCTTTGTTCCGGGTACAGTTTTTAATCTGGTAATTTCTGGGCTTTGTCAACTGTGTCTGCGACAGGGTAGCATTCCAGAAACCCAAATCCAAGCTGGAGCAGCGGAGGTCAGCGTCACAGCACCAGCTTTTATTAGGAAGTCTGGCACAGCGCTCTCTAAGCAGTCTAAAGCTCCAGCATCCTGGTAATGGGCCTCCAGACTGCTGAAAGTCTTTTAATCACCAAGAATTCGAAGCAGCACCTGCAGGGAAGGACAGAGTAGGAGCGCTCCCTTTCCAAACACTCGTAGGCTCCCTGATGGCTCCCGACAGCTTCATTCTGTGTTGAGACTCTCCCCTAGATCCCCAAAGGACCTCACCCCTCTCTTTGCACTAACCTGTTCTGCTTAAAATCAGGATGCTTTAACTGTTCCTGGATCTGCAATAGGCGAGAGGATACAGCGGGAACGGGCGCCAAGGGGCTCCTTGCAATGCCACTTTAGAGCTGCATCCCAGTGGGGCTGCTGGGACTCCCTCCCTCTGATCCTGTAAAGAGTAGATTTAACTCAGCAGGAATAAGCTGCTTATTGAAGAGCAAGCTGCAGAGGGTGAAGATGATATTTGCTGTAATAGCTGCTCCCGCAGCGAGGGGGCTCCAGGCCCTGCCACGGTCCCTGGGTTGTCCCCATGTCAGCAGGGAGCGGTGGCGGCAGCGGCTGCCATCTCCGGCCTACGGACACTGCTGGAAAACGCCCATGGATCCACAGGGGAGGTGATGGATGGCCCGGCAGCGGAGCGCTGCTGCAAGGGCCTCTCTCTGCAGGTAGCTGCCTCGAGGAATAGTTTGCTTGGAGAATATTGCAAAACACSAGTCAAATACAAACTGGAAGGTGGAAGCCAGAGGGAGATTGCAGAAACATTTGCACCTCATCTYGATGCACCAAGGAGGTGGACACTGTGCCGAAGAGGGGGCGAGTCTTYGTGCCCGTCCATGAGCTTGATAGTAAAATGAAACAAAGAATAAGCTCTTCCAMTGCTTTCCTTTGTTTCTATTTGATCTTCTTCTCTATTTCCTTTTCCCTTGGCTCCTCAGATTGTTAGTTTTACAGGTTATGGAGCTTTAGTAAAGTAATGCATCAGGAAGATGCTATTAATGATGAATAAAGGCTTTATATATTTATTTTTAGCAATTTAGATTTGTTATGGTCAATGCTATTACACGAAATGCCTGATTAATTAATGAAGGTGGGATCAGACTGACAGGAAATGTCACTGTAACGTGCTACCCTGCCTCAGAAGGTGCCCGTTAATTAACACTTAAAACCTAATTTGGGATCGTAATAGAGTTTTTAGAGTCTTCCTCGCACACGCTGCCGGCTGGCCGCTCGGCACCAGCACGGCCGCGAGCAGAGGCGCCCCGGGAAGGGAGCGGGGATTGGGGTGGCACCTGCTCCTCCCTGCGCCCCTTGTGAGCGGCCCCTTGGCTTCCCGAGGGGCTGCTGCCCGCCTGGACGGCCCGGGCAGCTCCCTGCCCCGGGAGGAGGGAGCAGCGGTGGCCCCTGCCTGCCTGGCACCCTGCATGATGCCCTGCAAGGTGCCCTGCACAATGCCCAGCGCCTTGCATGGTGCCCTGCACGATGCCCTGCACGGTGTCCTGCCCAGCACCCTGCACGATGCCTGTTGCCCTGCATGGCACCCTGAATGATGCCCTGCACGGCGCCCTATGCCCTGCCCAGCACCCTGCATGATGCCCTGCAAGGTGCCCCGCACTACACCCAGCACCCTGCACGATGCTCTGCAAGGTACCCTGCACAATGCCCAGCGCCCTGCCCGGCGCCCTGCACTGGTGACTGCAGCAGCTCGGCGCCRTGCGGAGGCACCGAATGGGCAGCGATGCACATAGGAAAATAAAAGCCTACGTACGCATGGCATACCTGCAGAGAACGTACATTTAAGAGGGAAATGTCCTCTCAATAATGTTTGATCTCATTAGTAAGCCTTACAAGAAAATTAATGTTCGGATGAAGTTAAAGCAGAGTCGAGCAGTGTGCGTTTTCCAGTGACGTTTATTTGTTTCCCGTAGCGCACTGACACAGCTTAGTCTGGCAGTGGATCAGGGTTTTCTTTTTTATATATTTTTTTTTTCTTAAAGTGTCTACGTGACAGCGAGTCAAGGCTAACACTGTGGTCAAAGGCATTAGAGAGGGCAGCAGCAGAAGCAATGAGGTGTCGCAGCAGGCTGTCGAGCACGGCAAGAAGAGCAGGAAGCGCCATGCCTGCGGCCGCCGCAGCAGAGCCGGGGTGCRGACACACACGGAATCGCCTTGGTCGCGTGAACCAGGCGAGCACAGCACCATGCAACACGAGCTGCAGCTGGGAAGGCGTGGGGAGCAGCACGGGGATGGCCGGCGCGCTCCGTGTTTCGGGAAGCGAAGCGCCTCGGGAGCGCGGCCRCCGGAGCAGCGTGGGGGCCATCGGCAGCTGGGACGCAGCCCTCAGGAGCGCTCGCTTGCCGAAGGGAACCACAGTTCTCAGGAAGCCTCTGCTGGGACAGACCTCTCCCTAGGGTCTCCCACCCCACTGCGTTTCCCCTCCGCTCACACGGAGTTGGAGCGTCTAAAGTTGACAAGAGCAAGGGACTGATGTCCTCTGCGGAGTGTCCCAGCAGACTGATCCCCCATCCCAGCTCCTTCCCTCCCAGCTCTGCCCGTGACCGTGTCCAGCCGCCGAGGGCAGCTCCGGTGCCAGCCCCCCCCTCCAAAAGGGCAAATGCCCCAGCTCTGTCCCCAGCAGCCGCCGCTGCCACCAGCTCGCGGGGCTCCCGCGGACGCGGAGCCCGGGCGGGCACGCGGGCGAGCGGCGCGTCGCCATCGCTCCCTCTTGCTTTCTTCACCCTGTCGCAGACCTTCCAGCACCCGAAAGCTCCTCGGCCAAGTGGTTCCTTTGCCCCAAGCAGTCGGCCCAGCGGCCGCCAGCCCCGAGGTCTCCGTGGCGGGGTGACCCTGCACCCTGGTTTGCAGCTAGGACCTTCGCCTTGGGCAGGCAGGCGGCCCCGAGCCGGCGCCAGGCCCTTGCCGGGCAGTTACTGTACAAATGGACAAGACACRCACACTATTTACAGCCTCTTTTCACATGATGGAGCAGCTCTTGGCTCGGTCTTTCCTCATCTCCGCGTCGCTGAGCAAGTCCGTCCTGCCAGGCATCTGCGACGCCCGCTTGAGTCCCCGCTTGGAGCTGCTGCGCTTCAAGTTCTTGTGCACCCTGTTGACGGAGGCGAGCGTGGTCACGTGGAAGACGTCCCGCACRCTGTTCTCCGACACCTTGGAGGAGCACTCGGCGTAGGCCACGGCGCCGATCTGCCGCGCCAGCGCGCTGCCCTGCGGGCGGACGGCACGCGTGAGGAGGCTGCRCCGCACGGACGGCCGCTCGCGCCACGGCACCAGCGCTGCAACCCTGCACCGAGACCTCCCGGCCCTCTCGCCTGCCCCCGGGATGCCCCGTGGGAGCACCCGTGCCCCAAGGGGACAGTCGGTCRCCACCACGGGAAGCTGGGGACACAGGCGGGACCTGCGTCCTCGCCGGCAGCGGCGGCCCCAAGGCAGGACCCGAGCAAGGAGTCGCTTGCGGAGCCGGGAGCGCGGCGCTGCCCGAAGAGGCACCTCCCGTGCTCCCCTTTAAACGTTTGGTTTGTCAGCRCGGGCGTCTCTCCTACCTCCGAGGAGAGACGTGGCTGCTCCTGAGCAGGAGCTGGTGGAGCAGAGCTGGGAACCAGCCGGGCTCTCCCCCAGGCCAGGGAGGAGAGGGCTGCAGGGGAGCAGCTCGGAGCCAGCTCCACTAGCCAAGACCAAAACACCTTCAGGCCAAGCCTTAATGCAGAGGTTCACCTGCTATTGAGCTTCCTGGTACTAATATTCCTTGGAAAAAGCACCCCCCTCGCCCCCAGGGATACGCTGGAGCGGTGGCCCGGACGCACCTGCTCGTGTGTGACAGGGATGAGGCGCTGCTTGGAAAGCTCCCGGAGCGTGTTGAGGTCCGTCCGCATGTCCAGCTTGCAGCCGACCAGCACGATCTTCGCATTGGGGCAAAATTCCTGGGTCTCCCCTTGCCACTGCAGCAGGCACAGAAAGAGAAGGTGTCTGGAGCAGCGGGAGACCGGCGGCCACCCCTCAAGACGGGCGCYGGGGCTGGAAATACAAAGGCCGTCGCGGGGTCTCTGCCCCGCGCGGATGCGGCCGAGAGGGTCTCGGCTCCTCTCGGCCCTTTAGGAAGGAACAAACCGGCAGCATCAGGACACCAGGTCCCTGCTGGCACCCGGAGGTCACCCTTGCCCGGCCTTTCGGAGCAGGGAGCTATTTGCACAGAACGCTCATTATTTGTTTATCATGGGGAGCTACATTTCTAAGCACATTAAGAGCATGGTTACAGCTAGGGAAGTAAAGAGCTGAAGCAACAGCAGGTCAAGGCAAACATCCACTTCTTTGGCACTAATGGACTTCTTAGAGCCGCAAAAAATGAATGTTCAACGTGCAGCTAAGTGTCTGCAGCAGTAAATGAAACCATCACCTGCGACCTCAGCCCGAGGAGACTTGCAGAGCTCAGCGCCAACAGCCGCTCACGTGGCTTTGGAAGAGGCAGGCAGGAGACAAGCGGAGATACCACCCGCTAGAGGTGTCACCTGGAATTAGCAGCTTCCTGCCACCCAGCTGCCAGCAAAGCACCTCCCCTAGGCAAGCAGAAGAGGAAAGCAAGCCCATCACCCGATGTCCATCGCCCGGAGGGAAGAGGAGGCGCTAAGGATGGCACTAGGAACAATTGGTCACGGAGCAACCGCAAAGCTTGGGAAAGGCTTCTTTTCCAGCAGGACATTGGCAGATGGGGCCGTGTGGTCATGCCTAACGAGGCAGGAGGTCATGGCAGTCCGTCACAACGTGGGGTTCCTCGTCTATGGGGTGCTGTGACCTTCTTCTTACACCGCCAAACCCTGGCAGGGCGCTAAGACCTGCCGCACTAGCAAGACCTGTCTGACCGAAGGCCCCACCCATGAAAACCAACTGTGCACGAAATGAAAAGCTGTTTGTTTGCTCCTTCCCCTTCCCTTGCACATGCTATTTATACAAACCGGGTCTGACAAATCAAAAAGCCGGTTCTGATTCTGCCAGTTCAGACGGGCAGCAAGAGCAAAGCTTTCCTCYGCGGCATTAGCATCTTAGCCCGCAGCTGGAGGAGGCAGCGTTCCTCTCCTTAAGTGGCGGATATCAAAAGCTAAAGCCCGTTTCAACTTCACGGTGTCTTAGGAATTCTCCTCACCTCTGTCGGCTGCAAGSCTGCGCCAAAGGAAACCAGGCATCTACTCAGAGGCACTTAAGAAATCCCTTGTGATTTAGGGTTTATTTTAAGCCGCCGTATCAGAAAGACGCTGCCTGCCTGTGTTGGAAGCATCTGTGAGGCGGCACAGCGAAGACCTTGCACTGAGCAGTGCACAGTCTCACACAAAGCGTATCTGCAGACACACATAAATAAATCCCARCTCCAGCTAATTGCCAGTGGGTTTGCAGCTCATTAAGGTGTGAGCAATTTGCCGGGTTATTATTGAGCTGACTCCCAAGCCGAGGAGCAAACTGCGAGCGCGAGCCGCTCTGCAGCGGGAAGGGCTCTGGAGCCGAACACTGGGCCATTGACCGCCTCGTCTGAGGGGTCTTTGTGCCCTCCGCAGGACGTGGAGCCCCAGCTCCGCTTCGCAGCCCTCCCTGCGCTCACAGAGAGCCACTCGCACAGCCCTTGGCAAGACACGGCGGGGTCGAGGGGCAGACCCCAGCGTCCGGCCCCGGGAGCTGGGGGCTGAGGGAGGAAAGCAGCAGGAATCGCCCCCGGTTTTGCAGGAGCTCTCCCGGCTCGCTAACGCGGGCAGCTCCACCCGCTCRGATGCCAGCCCCGACTCGCTTCTGGGGCAGGACGCGGCGACGAGCTCGGTGCGGAGAGCGCTCGGAAACCACAGCTCGCTCCGCGTCCGGAGACGTAGCAGGAGCAGCCAGGAGCGTCAGGAGGCTCCGAAGCAGCTCCCACAGCTCCGGCCGCTCCCGCCGCTTCCACCGGGCTCAGGGCTGGYACAGCCGCTCCGGGGAGAGCTGCTCTCCTGCCGGCTGCTGCCCCCGTGTCCCGCTCTGCATCCCGTGCTGCCAAGCGGGACGGCTCAGCCCTGCGGGGGCTGGCAGCACCCCGGGCCCTGTGCGCCGCCCGGCCCCGTGGCACGCGGCCACCGCCGTTTAGTCACGTGCAGGCTTGAAATCCAGTGCCCACAGCTCGTTATTCCTGCTGCCAGGCTGCAGGGAGCTGATTGCTGTCCTTGCCACGGTGCAGATGCCGAGCTGGGGGGGCGGCCAACAAGGCGAGCACTCTGCTTGCATGGAAACAGGCACCAGGGCCACTTCCCAACCGCTGCGAGGGACTCGTAACGTGCTGGCTGGTGGCTACACTAACTCGGGATGCAAATGCTTTCCAAGGGCTTCATTAGAACCAGAACAAATGTCCGACATTTCCCTCCACGCCTGCATTTGCACATGCGCATATGCATAGACACCTCCCCTGCAAGGCACCATGAGCTGCACTATTCACAGGGCTCCTTTCAAATGGAAATATCTTGCTTTCTGCTGCAGAGATATTGGGATGGGTAGCAGCAGGCCATCCCGGTGTGCACACCAGCTCCAGCTCAAGTCTGCCCATATGGGCCGGAGCTGGTAGCCCTGAGCAGCACCCGAGAGCAGGGCACCAGCGAGCCCCACGTGCTGCTGCAGAGCGTCCCGCCGCAGGGCTGAGCACTGACCTTCTTGAGCACGCTGTCCAGCGTCTCGGGGCGGCTGATGTCGAAGCAGATGAGCACCGCGTCCGAGTCCGGGTAGGCCAAGGGACGGACGTTATCGTAATAGGCTGAGCCTGCAGACACGAGAGGGAGGAGAGCTGAGAGCGGGAAGCCAYGGGCAGGTAGCCCAGGCTGCAATCACACCTACACGCGACACTGCGGTGGCCCAGGGTCTCATCCTTGCCAGATTTCTATCTACACTAGAAAGCAATGCAGCTTTTGCATCCCTCGCAAGCAGAGGCAGCTGTGCCGGCGCTCTGCAGCGAGGGCAGCTCGGGAGGGCTGCGACACRGCGCAGCAGCCAGCCCTCCCTCCTCTCCGCCCTTGCAGGTTCTGCTCTTTGGCTGGTCGTGCAGCCGCTGCAGCACCAAGGGCAGCGAGGGGCAGCGGGGAGCAGGCAGCGGACCAGGAGCGCTGCAGCAGACGGTTCATCCGCGTGTGGGTCAAATGCAGGTGTGGACC
>NW_020454328.1:1550695-1559413 GCF_003342845.1 Nothoprocta perdicaria | reverse complement strand
AAAAAAAAAAAAAAAAAAAGATGTGCCAGGATTTGGAGAAGGAGCTATAAATTAGTGGGATGGTCCTCGGATTGCTCTGCGCGCGGGCAGGAAGCCCAGTGCGAACCAGCACAGCTCCACACACACGCACGTACCATGCACTCCCCACACACCCCTCCAGTGCAAATCCTGGCCATTAAAGCCTTTGTCCCATCACATTTTTATTTGAAGCACATTCTGTGCATGATTGCAAATGCCTTAGTAAACAGTAATGGAGTAATCAGCTCATCACTGCTTAAAAGCACTGATTCAGTCTTCTATTTGGCTTTACAATGGCTGCAGCTTCCTGGAGGGGCGAGAAGCAGATGTTTGTTCATCCCGAGGGGAAGCGGAGACACCAGGGCCCTTGTTGAGCTGGCCTCCTCGGCGGAGAGCCGCCCGCCCTGCGGCGAGGGAACAGGATGCGCTTCCTGCCCGGCCCGCGGCATGCGGAGCCTCCGGGGCCTTCCCGGTGTCGGTGCCGGGCGGCTCCGGGATGCGGCCGGGGGATGATGGTGGTGCTGGTTCCCAGGGGACGAGGAGCAGCCTCGGCCGAGCGGGTGCAAGGGCTGAGCGCGCGGGGCTGCCGGCCGGGCTCGTGGCCACGACGGCTGCACCCTGCAGCTCCCTGACAGCTCCCGCTCTCCTCCTCCTCCCGCCGGGCACGGAGACGCAGCACCTTCTCCAGCCCTCAATGCGGGTCGCTCAGCACCTCGCTCCCCCGACGGCAGCTCGCAGCGGGATGGCCCGGGACGCCTGCATGGGCCCTGGGCACCCGCGGTGCTCGGGTGGGAACCAGCCGGCCACGCAGCGCCCAGACCAGCCCGAGACGGGCCRGGCTCCTCCTGGCACCGTCTGCAGCGGATGGGGCACCCGCAGCCCCGCACGGCTCCCYGCGGCCAGGCCCCGGCTTTGCTCCTGCAAACAGAAGCAGCTGCATCCACCGCACAGAGCCAGACGCGGCTCCCGTGCAGCAAACCCAGCCTCTCCGGAGGGCAAGCGAGGCTCTCTCCATGGAAACGAGCCCGGCTGCRCTGCTCTGCGCCGCGCCGGGGACGCGGGATGCGGAGGGCAAGGAGGGCTGGGGAGCTGCGCCCCGCGCTCGGCGGGCTGCGGGTGCCTCCGAGCACCCCGTGCCCCGCCAGGGCGCTGCCATCCCCCCGATGCAGCGGCAGCACCAACCTCCCCTTCGCACAGGAGGCCTCCAGCCCGCCGTGTGCTGCAGGCACCGCGCAGGACGCGGACGCAGCCCCGCTCTGAGTGCTCAGACCCGCTGGGTCCTGCACAGGGCTGTTCCCCCCACCCATATCCCCCCCAAGCACCTCGTGCACCCCCCGCCTCAGCGCTGCAGCCAGAGCTGCCCCCCACGGGTGCTGCTGCCCCCCGTGCAGCCCCGGCACCGCAGTCGGCACCGTCGCAACCTGCGGCCTCCGCAGCGCGGCTGGCACGCGGGATGCATCCCAGCGAGCACAGCCTGGGATGCATCCCAGCAATTCCCAGCCCTGGGAGCAAGGATCCCTGCACGGACCGGGGAGCCAAGGGAAGGGCTGGGCTAGGTCAAGAGCCTCACTGTCTCAATGAGATCAGAATTGCCCTCAGATTCACCAGCTTTCCGCTTCCAGCTCCCGAGACGGCAGCGGCCCCGGCCCCTTCATGCAGCTCCACTCGAGCGGAGCTGCTGCTCACGGCCCCTGCGCCCCATCCCAGGCCAGGATGGGCCCGGGTGGCCGGCGGAGCGAGGCCCCTGCCAAGCCTCAGGCACAGGTCATTCCCGCTTGCTTTAGTCTCCGGGAAACAGGGAATTCTTGCTGCAGGATTATTGCTTTCGCTTTTGTACCTATTGCTTTTTTACTGAGTTTGACATTTAGAAAGGAAACCATAGTGCAAAAGCCTCCGTTCCTCCGTCTCCAGTTTTATTAGCTCTGTCCAGAGAGATGCCCTCRAGAGCTGCTGCCTGGCACTTGCAGGCACACATGCACCCAAGCCTTGTGCGCTGGCACAGCCTTCCTTTGCCGTGTGAGTCACTCTCCTGCTTGGCACCCAGGTCTGTATGAAACGGGACCTATGTGCATCTGGTAGTGATTAAAGAAAGAAAACTGGAGCAAGTCGGCTGCCAAAACCAGCTTAAAAATAAAATCCCTACTGTTGCTGTCTGGAAGTCAGAGGCGGACGCAGCCACGAATAGTTCCTCTTCCCTATCAGCCGGTCACCCCTTGAAGTGCCTGGCTGCGATGCAGCTGCGGAGCTGCTCTCGGGCAGGGGACAGAAACGTGCTGTTTCATCTGCACCAACGTAGCGTTAATCTTCATTTGTTCCTTGCCGGCTGCTCCGCCAGACAAGCAGCCTCCTCGCAGGCGAGCGCGCGGCAAAGCGGGGCAGCAAACGCACGCGGAGCCGTGATCCACCGCGTGAGGGGCTCCCACCGCCGCAGCAGCTTTGCTTGGGATGGAGCAGCGCACTGCCAAATTTTCCAGCGCTGCCCGTGACACGGAGGCCTCTCGGCAACGCTGCAAGCTCTTCCCCTGCAGCCAGACCTGCTGCAGCACAAGCTGCTCTCTGCAGGGCCAGCCCACAGCATCCATACCGGAGGAAGCCGGAATTCATCCCAGCCCAGAGAGCACTGGGTACCTCCCAAGGCGCTTGCATCACTCTGGAGGACGTTCTCCCTGCTGGTGCGACCCACTGCTGGTGCAGMCAAGTCATGTCCAGAGCCCCAACCTGCCGGGCACGGCACAGCACCCCGGGCACCACCGCTCGGCACCCACACAAGGAGATGCTCCTGGTGGAGGTCCTCCAGCCGYGGCTTTCCAGCGCATCCCGAGACCGTGCACAACCCCTCTGGAGCTGCTGTGCGCCAGGGGCCACGGGCTCAGGGCTTGCTGGCACGCACAGGGCGCTCTGGCTGGCAACCCACAACTCCCTCTGTGAAGAGCTGCCTGTGATCAATGGTGCAGTCACAGGATCACTGAATGGTTGAGGTTGGAAGGGACCTCTACAGATCATCTAGTCCAACGTCCCTGCTCCAGCAGGGACACCCAGAGCATGGGGCACCAAGCGGCATCCAGGAGGGTTTGGAAGAGCTCAAAGAAGGTCGTAGGGGCACAAGCTCCAGATGAGGGGCATCCTTGGATCATCCTTGCATCATCCTTGCATCCAGAGTCTGTTTGGGGACCGGCTGTGCATGGGATCCATCTCCACTCCCTTCCCCACGCTCCTGCTCCCGACACTGGCGCCCTGGTTAATATTACATGAAGTGTCGGGGAATGTAATGGTTCTCATGATGAGTCGCTTCTCTGGCAGGGCAGAACATGATGAAGGTGTTAATAATAACATGATATTTTATTTATACCACACCCTGMAAGCTGAAAAAAATCCCCGTGCAATTCAGAGATGCGCTGAGCATGGAGCGATGCAGCTTGCAGCAACACCCGGGTCCAGTCGCAGGGTGGCTTTGAATCCGGGCGATGCTGGCGACACATTTGCATGAGAAAGATGCGTCTAACAACCCCGCTATTGTCCCCTCCCAGGACCCGAGCTGAGGCATAAAAGCAGGGCCGAAATCCTGGGCGGGAAGGGGGGCTGAGGCAGCAGCTGTCTGGGTGCCCCACGGTCCAGGCCGGAGTCTGCACAGATCCCGCTGGGCTTCTAGAAATCCAGGGGGTTCCAGAAATCCAGGGGGCTTCCGAGCTGCCCTTTCCTCCCCAGGAGGAGCACAGGAACACCAGGAGGACACCRAGTCCCCCCAAACTGGCTCCCCATTGCGAGAAAGAGGGGAGGAGGAAAACATGTTTTCCGTCCCTCTTCTTTCGGCTGGACTGAGCTGCGGGGCCCGGCGTGAAACAGGCAGTTGCGGCTCGGATGCAGGCTTGCAGGAGGCAGTGTCCCATGCACCAGCAGCTCCCGAGAGCGGCCTTCCCACGCCCTGCTCTGCCTCCGCGGTGTGCCGCACGCTCCAGCTGCTGCTCCCTCTGGAAGCAGCAYCGGGAGCACCAGGGGCCACGTGTGCGGAGCTGCACGGAGGGGCAGCAGGGCCACCAGCCCTGAGGCTCCTACAAAGGCTTCGTTCCTCCTCTGGCCCCAACACACTGTTTTCTTGCTCATGGGACCTTACCGCAGACCCCTGAAGACCTGGGATGGAAGGGGCTGCCCCAAAGCTGCGCAAAGCAGCAGGCAGGGCCGCCCGTGACCAAAACCCACAGCTAACCAGCTCGGACCGCCGAGCAGCTCAGTCGGCTGTGAGGATGGATGTGACGGGGACGAAGGGAACRGCACCCGCACAGGCTGAGGTGGCATTTCTGGGCCCCTCTCCAGATGGCACGACGGACACCCGTCACTCGGCGGGCAGCTCCGCTGCTTGCGCTTCCCACCGGAGCAGCAACACAACCGCCGGAGGCGGCAGCAGGGAGGCAGCGGCGTGGGATGCCCACGCCCATGGGGCGCGCGCAGCCTTCGGGGACACGTCCCCGGGCGAGCGCAGCCACCTTCACGCACGGCTGCGCACGCCGGCTTCGCTCGGAGCCCGCCGGCTCCTTGGCTGCCGGATGAGGCTTCTCCCGCGGCGCGGGCTGGGCCTGTGAACTGGGCGGCTTTGCTGAGCGCACATCTCAGCCTCGAGCAGGCTGAGCCTCTGCCCGCTGAAGCAAGAGCATTTCTGCGGTCATTTCTGCCTCGACTCTTCCAGCTCCCGCCCCGTTGGTTGCTGACCTGCTTGGGAACACAACCCAGCTGCGCGTATTTTTAGGCTCAGCAAAGTATTTGAGCCGAGACGGGACATGACTGTGCTCCTTGCAGACTCCCAGCCTCCATGGGCAGCCTGGGAGGAGTTATTTCTGCTTGTRAAGGATCGCTTTGCATTTTTTCTCTGCCTGAGTGTGCGAGCAGCAGCAAACGCTTCCCGGACCAGAGCCACCTCCAGCCTGAAGACGAGGCGGCCGYGCAGCGGAGCCGGGATCCGCAGCACAAGCAGCCTCAGCTCTCGCTGCCAAGCCCAGGCCGCTCTGCGGGTCCCGAGATCCCGACGGGACACAGCAAYGGCATCGACAGCGCCGCTCCCTGCGGCACCTCGTGGTCCTCACGTGCCCCTTGGCACCGCGGCGCGCGGAGACGCGGCTGGCAGCGCTTTGCAGAGCACCATGTGTGGCCAGGAAGCCTCCGGCTGTGCAGGGCCGGGGAGGAGCCTTCCCGCGGGTATCCGGAGGCACCCAGCCCTTTGGGGAGCCACATTCCGCAGCCCAGCGGCATCCTGTCAAACAGGAGTTTCCCTGTTGTGCCATGAGACAAGCGGGCTGTGCAGGGAAGTCGTTCCCGTGCCAAGGACACGCAGCAGGGAACTTGCCAGAAGGGGAGTTCGGAGAGAGCAGCCACATGGCTCCGTGTGGGCGGCGGGGCCGGAATGCCGCGGCTCCAGGGCCCAGGATGGTGGCAGATCCCCCCTCCGCCTCCCATTCCACACGGGCACGTCACCTTCCCGCAGAGGCTCGAGGACGGGGCAGGTGGCAAAGGTGTTTGGAGCACGGGATGTCCCCGCTGCACCGCAGCCTGGCGCCCAAAGCCACCCCGCTCGTGCTGCCTGGTGCAGCACAGGCCCGGAGGAACCCCGCACTTCGCAGGAGGGACAAATCCGCCCGGCACCGGCCCACGTGTCCCACCGGGCAGCTCCGCACTGCTGGGAGCTGGAGCTCTGCGGGCAGCTCATACTGCTGGGCGGCCACCGTGGGCGCAGGAGCCACCGCGCGCGGCCCCTGCAGTCCCCAAACCTTCCACAACCAGCTGCGAGGAGAAACTCGGCAGCAGCCTGCAGTCTGCAGCTACGGATGCAGCGCGATTCCCAGGGAAAATGGCTGTGCACGGCTCGCAGGACCTCTCCCTGCAAGCAGGCTGTTACAAGGGGCTTACGCCTTTCGTAAGGACAAGAGAGGAAGGATCAAAGTTCCTTTCCCCCCCGGCTATAGCGAGAGGAATAAGGCAAACACTGAGCTTTTGTTTAAAGAGATCAAAACGAGGGCAGAGCAACATTAGGGCAGGTGTCAGATGCACACGCAGCTTCAAAGCCTCCTCTCCACGTCCTTTTCTCTAACGCGTGCAGGAGCAGAGTCAAACGCTATGGAGACTTCCCCAAACTGCCAAGGCATCGTACACGCTCCCGCGCTCCCAGGAGGAAGTTTCTCACCTCAGACACGGCCCTTGTGGCCGAGATGCCCCGATCCCTTTCAGGGGCAGCTGCCAGGACCTCCGGGTCCCGGCTGAGGGTTTGTCCCAGCCGAGCAGAGCAGTGGCCCCGGCAGCCCCACCGTCCCGGCTCTCCCGCTGTGCAGCACTGGGCGCAGCCGCTGGGCATGGCACATCACAGCACAGCATGCACCGGCGAAAGGAAGGACCCGTTTTTTGTCTCAAGATGAACAAAGCAGCGCAAGCAAAGCCTTCCCAGTCAGAAAACCCCAGCACAGGCTCGAGAACAGTATTTTACACACASAGCCAGTCCAAGGCTCAGTAAACCCTCTGATCAGGGTATAGTCAGGCCAATCCAACAGCTCTGATGAATGCAAAATTACAGCAAGGAATTTGACCGTACAAGAGCAATGCAATTCTGCGGGCGCGTGCTGATGCACTGTTGCTCTTGGACACCCCAAACTTCGCTTCTCATCACGACTCCAGAAACAAAGGGGAGACGCCGCAAATCTGTGCCCGGCCGYGGCCAAGCCGGGGCTGGAGGTGACCGGTGCCCCCAAAGGCATGAGGGCTCCGCGGGCGCCGCTGCCAGTGCTGCTCGCGGCGGCTCCCCGGGATGCGGCACCCGGAACGCTGGGGCAGCCGCGCTCGCTCCGTCCCGCGGCGCCTTCCCGGCCGATGCGGGGCCGCCCCGCGCCGCTCCCCGAGCCCGTTGCGCTCTGGCTCACGCGTGTCCCGGCGCGACCGAGCGCGGAGGACGCGGGAGCCCCGGAATCCCACGGCGGGGTGGGGGCGGGAGACCCCCGGGAGCATCGAGAGCGCCGCTACCGCCCGCGGCCCCGCGAGCCCCGCGCCGCCCCGGGGGGCGCCCCGAGCCCACCTGAGGTGTCCCACATGTTGAGCTCGGTGCGCTGCTTATCGATCTCGAAGCTGGCCGTGTAGTTCTCGAAGACGGTGGGCACGTAGCTCTGGGGGGAGAGGAGCAGAGCGGGGCGGTGAGCGGGGGGCCGCGCGGGGCGCCGCCGCCCGCCCGCCGCCCCGGGCCGCACCTCGGGGTAGCAGTCCTTGGCGAAGACGTGCAGCAGCGCCGTCTTGCCGCACTGCGTGTCCCCCACCACGACGATCTTGCAGCGCGCCAGGTGCCCCTCCATGGTGCGGGGCCGCGCCGCCCGCACCGCCGCTTTACCGGCGCCGCCCCGCCCCGGCCCGCCCTCGGGCCGCCGCCGCCAACGGGCGCGCGCGGGGCCCCCCGCGCCGCCCCAGCCCCGGCACCGGCCCCGCCGCCCGCGCCGCCCCCGGCCGCGGAGCTGCCGCCCTCTCCCCGCGGCCGCGGAGCTGCCGCTGCCGCAGAAGGCGGCGGAACCGCGCGGGGACGGAGGCTGCGGTGCCGGTGCCCGGTGCCTCGGGGGCACCCGGCCGCCCTGGGCCCCGTACACCCACCGTGCGCCCGGCGGGTGCAGCTGAACCCGTCCAGGCTTTGCGGCGGGTCCCTCTGCACGGGTGTGCGCCGCAGGACGTGCGCGCGTCCCCGTCCGCGCGCGGGTCACCCCCGCGCTGCGCCCCGCRCAAGGCGAGGTGCAGGGCGCCGTGCGAGCGGCGGGCACCCCGCAGCCCYGGCCAGACGCCTCCGCTGCGGAAAGCTCCGCGCCACGTTCCCCAGCAGGAATCGGGCTCTGCTTCCCAACGACCGATTGCTGCGCCCTGCTACCGAGGGTGCGGGAAGCCGAATCCATCCGGAGCGCTCGAGGCTGCCGCACAGCCCCGGGACCCGCAACATCCCTGGGCAGGAGAGCGAGTGCCCGGCCCTTGCTCGGCTGCCTGGGCCGCTGCCCACCCGGCCCTTGCGTGCAATGGCAGCTGTGCGTGGCCACGTGCTCCGCGTTGGAGGACGTGGCGAGACGCGCGGGCGCTGCTGTGGCTGGCGCTGCTGCGCCTGGCGCTGCGGCTGGCGAGCGCAGTTGGCTCCCACACGTTTGCTCCTGACGGTGCTGCGTGGAATCCACCTGGATCCACCAGGATTGCACCATCTGTGCGCGGAATCCACGCACGGATCCACCTGGACTCGCCCTGGTGTGGCTGCCAGGKTCAAACATGGCAGGGAAGCGAGCGAGGGGCTGCCCCTCTCTCAGCGCATGTGTTCTCCAGCGTCTCCTTGGATTCTGGGATCTGGGAAAGGGCTGCAGCTCCGCCAGGCGGAGTGGCACCGCCAAGCCCAGGCAGAGCCCTGGCCGATCCCAGCCCGTCGCCCATGCGGGGGCAGCGGGGACAGTTCCACAGCGGCGGGCAGCGAGGAAAAGGCCCAGCCGCAACCCGGGCCGCCCGCCGCAACTCCGCGCTCCGGGTTTTCACCGCCCCCGGCCCACGCCCCGCTCCACCGCTCAAAACCCACTCCGGGTTTTCGTCGACCCCGCCCTGGTCCCGCCCTGGCCGCGCCCCGCTCCGGGTTTGCCCCGCCCCGCTCCGCCTCCCGCGGCCGCGCCCGCTCCGGGTTTTCCCCGCCCCCGGCCGCGCCCCGCTCCGCCTCCCGCGGCC
>NW_020454328.1:1539218-1550463 GCF_003342845.1 Nothoprocta perdicaria | reverse complement strand
GGCGGCGGGCGAGCACCGCGCGCTCGTGCTCACGGGCTTCGGCGGCTACGAGAAGGTGAAGGTGCAGGCGCGGCGCGGCGGCGGCCCGCGGCCCGGCGAGCTCTCCGTGCGCGTCCGCGCCTGCGGCCTCAACTTCGCCGACCTGCTGGCGCGGCAGGGCCTCTACGAGCGGCAGCCGCCGCCGCCCTATTGCCCCGGCATGGAGTGCGCCGGCACCGTGAGCGCGCTGGGCGACGGCGTCCGCGACCGGCAGGTCAGGGCCCGCGGGGAGGGGGACGGCCCGGGACCCCCCCCGCGGCTGCCGGGGTCCGGGTGTGGGTGGCGGAGCCGCCCCCGGGGGGGTCCCGTGTTGGGCCGGGCGGCGGCACCCCGGGGGGGAACGGGGCTACCGGGGGCTCCCGGGGCCGCCGTGYGAGCCGCCCGCGGCTCCCTTGCAGGTCGGCGACAGGGTGATGGTGCTGGCGCGCTCGGGGCTCTGGCAGGAGGTGGTGAACGTGCCGGCCGCGCAGGCCTGGCCCATCCCCGACGGCATGAGCTTCGAGGAGGCGGCCGCCTTCCCCGTCAACTACATCACCGCCTACATGATCCTCTTCGACTTCGGGAACCTGCGGCCCAACCAGAGCGTCCTCGTCCACATGGCCGCAGGTGAGCGGGCGCTGCCGGCGCGGCCCTCGCCTCCCTACGGGCTGGCCTGACCAAGCAYCGTCTGCCGGCGTCACATTGACCCAGGGAAATCCTCCGGAACCCCCCTTGTCCCATTGCTGGGCTGGTTCTGCCGCCCCCGAGGTGCTGGGGCCAGCCCAGTTTCACCTGCATTAATCCCCTGCTAGTTTTGGTCTGCCTCATCCCCGCTAGAATCATGGGAATGGTACAAGCAGGGATAACTTGCACGTCCAAAGGCTTTCCGGGTGCTCTCATTCCCCGTTTGCTTCTAGGTCTTTCTCTCTGCTTATTCCCAGGTGGTGTGGGCACTGCTGCCGTGCAGCTGTGCAAGACAGTAGAAAATGTCACTGTTTTCGGCACAGCATCAGCCTCCAAGCACGATGYGCTCAAAGAGAGCGGTGTTGCCCACCCCATTGACTACAGAACGATGGATTATGCAGAAGAGGTCCGGAAAGTCTCTCCCAAAGGTACTTTTGCCTGGGTGATTTTACAAATGTCTTGCGTTTCTTTGGAACGCAGAGAAACTTCTAGTTGTTTTCAATTCCCTGTAGGCGTTGACATTGTCATGGACCCCCTGGGAGGATCCGACACATCCAAAGCATTTCACCTCTTGAAGCCGATGGGCAAACTCATAACTTACGGTGAGTGTGAGAGCTGYCTGCTGGGCAGCGGGTCCCACGTCTGGGCCCCGTACGAGGGACCATGTGATAGCAGGGTGGGTGCGATCTGCATTGCTCAGGGCTTGGTCACCAGGCTGTGCGGGATATCACAGTCRCTGCTATCACAGGCAGAGTTCAGCTGTTTCCCTGGGGTTTTTAAGATGCCCTGTTTGGGTGGGGCTTTGCAGGGAGCGAGTCTTGTGGCTTGTCCGGAGAGCTCTGGCCGTGGACTGCAGTGCTCAGCCCTGCGGCGAGCGCATTGCTCGCCCAGCGTCRGTGAGCGCCGGCAGGGGAAGCTGGAATGTCCTCGTGGAGGAGCGCTGGCACAGCTGCTTTGTCTGCGCTGGCTTGATGTACAGCACTAATAGAAACTGTTTTCTTATTACGGGATGCGTGGGTGCTGAGGTTAGAAGCTACTGAATACTTATCTCTCCATTCCCYAGCCCTGAAACACTGTGATTTTTGTCTCGGTAGACAAAGCACTCACACAGCCCCCAGTGGGATTCCAGACGCTTGCATCAGAGCTGCCTCTGTTGTTCTCCTGGTTAACGGTTGGGGCGTGCGGGGCTGCTTCCCGGGAGCTTGGCTGCRGCAGGAGGGAGGTCTGCCCTGCCGTGGCTGGAGGTGCTGGGCAGCTCCGGTCTGCTGTGCTGCTGCCACCCTGCTCAGGGTCGAGTTGTTCTTTATTTTAGCAGCGCCTGGCTGCAGATGCTGCATGCGTTGAGGCCAGGGCCGGTCAGCGCTTTCCCTGTGGGTTGTTTGGGCAGATTCCAGTTTCCCCAGCAGCTCCTGCCCTGGGTGGTGTCTGGCCTGTGTAATGCATGGCGTGTCTGCTGCCTTTCCTTTTGTGTTGACCGCAGCTCATCTGCGGCTTGTCTTCTAGGAGTAGCAAACCTGATCACTGGGCAGAAGAAGAACCTCATGGCTATGGCTAAAACCTGGTGGAACCAGTTCAGCATCAATGCTTTGCAGCTCCTGCACCATAACAAGGCTGTGTGTGGCTACAATCTTGGAAACATGGATGAAGAGTACGAGCTTCTTGGGGGTGTTATAACCAAGCTGATGAACCTCTACAACCAAGGCAAAATCAAGCCCAAGATAGACTCTGTATGGCCCTTTGAACAGGTGAGTGTGAGCTAACGTACAGGCTGCCAACATCCAGAAAGCGCTGCGTTCTCTGCAGGGTACATTTTGGCTCAAGGCAAGCCCCGCATTCACAGGGGCTGAAGTGCTGCAAGCTCTTGACAACCAGCTGTTCTCAGCTCTTAAGTGCCCTTCTCCCTTTTAATACTCTAAGGGGAAGGAAAGTGGCCAGGGTCTTCTGCTCCAGTGCACGGAGCTGGGCCGTGCCAGGCAGCGTCGCCGTGGAACAGAGCAGGTGTTGGGCTGTGTTCTCTGGCGGCAGCAGCAGCCTGTGAAGCAATAGGGTTATGCCCTGAGTCTGCGTGCTGTCATTGTGCAGACAGCCAGGACTCCTGCTGCCCTTGCACGGATGGGAGGGAACCCAGGCAATGAAGCAGAATGGGGCTGTGGAAGGGGAAGCTGCAGTTTTCCAGCAGCTCCCGTGTGCTCAGTGCTGTTGCGTTGCAGAGTCAGTTGCTTCCCTTCAAATCTTTGGCTGGGGTGGGAGCTATTGCAGGGGAGCAAAGGACTTAATAAGGATTCACTGGTGCTACTGATCTGCAACCTAGTCMGAGGCAGATATTTAAGGATAACTGTGCTGATTAGAAGCCTGGCCCAGGTGCTGTTTTGCTTAAAAATCTGTAAATGTTTTGCCCTAGAATTGTGTAGATGGCAGGAGTGKTGTTGTTCCGGCTGTTGGCTGCTTCCCTCTGTGTGTCACTAGAGCTTCCTCTCCCCAGCTCTGCTGCCTTCCCCAGCTCGCCCAGTGGGGCCTCCTTTCTGTGATGTGTGTGAGGATTTTCCTGTCAGCAGTGTYGGTAGCTGCCCAGCTCTGACCAAAACACATCTGTGCAGATGTGCTCAGGGGTCTACCACTTGCCTGGGCTCCTGGGAAAGCCACCCTGTGGATCCCCACACCAGTGGGTGAGGATCTGGGGAGTCCAGGAGGGACCTGACGTGTGCTGCATGGGGGATGTGGGTCTCATGGGACTCCTGTTGTTCCTAGGTGGCAGATGCCATGAGGCAGATGCAGGAGAAGAAGAAYGTTGGGAAGGTCATCCTAGTTCCTGAAGTACCAAAGGAAGAATCCAAGAAAGAAGAGAACTAACAAGGCGAGAGTTGCGTGCAGAGTGTGGATTCATGGTTTAACTCTCTGATCTCTTTGGGACCTGGAAATGGACAGATCAGTAGCTTTCATCTTCATCAATACAGGAGCATCTTGGTTAAAGTTCAAATGAGGTTTGCATGCTCTTGTCRTGACTGGCCCTTTGCCAAATATGCCTCTTGCCCTAGCTTTGTTCTGCAGCCTGTTTATTTCACACACTTTTCTAATCACTTGTTTCTCTACTGAAATTCCAGGCTAATCTTATTTTTCTCTGGCAGTGCAACAGAAGCTTCCAGGCAGCTAGTAATTAGCAGCTGCCTAGCCTATCACTGTAAAATGAAAGTGTAAAATATTATAGCAGCTGCTGAGAATCTCAGCAGAAATTGAGCCCCCATAGTAGCACTCACCATCACCTTTGAGAAATGTTTTCAGAAAAAAAAATACTGGACCAAACTGTGGAAGCTTCTTAAGTAGCCAGAGGAAAAATATGCCTGGCCTAGTCTTATTCTAGAACTGGCTGCTCTGCAACTTACACTTATGTTCTTTCCCCCTCTGCTTTCATAGGCTTCTAATACCAGCGTGGTAGTAACAGGTCATTTTGTCCTTGCTTTGTAAGTACTCAGTTTGACATTTTGGAGTCTAGCATATTGCACTCTTAATTTGCAGTCATTCCCATGTGCAGTCAGCAAATGACCCAAGGGGCTGGTCTGGTATATGTCTAAATACTGAAATTTCAGTTAGGTACCATGATCTTGTCCGTTTTCTGATCCCAAACTGTAAAGTGAGGCCAAACTGTGTCTGATTTTAGAGACCATAAGGACTCAGCTGTCTCAGAAGTGACTGGAACAATTGATGTTGACTCTGTGCTTTCTTAATGTTGGGCTCCAAGTTGATATCGTTAAGGCTAAACTTCACCCTCGTGTTTGTATTTCCAAAGGCTCCAGTCTGGAATCGGATGTCAGCAAGATGTGGATGAGCATCTGTTAATGCTTTCTTTGTGCCATACCCTGGGCGCTGGGGAGAAGATGATGTGGTTTGGGAGGTAACTGGCAAGAACCAATCCTGTAAACCTGCTTCACCAGGAACCCTGGGCTAGCTTGGGGTTCCCTGACAGTTGTTTCGTGAAGCTTTCCCTGAGTTACAGGTACAGATGGCAATCTGTCCAGCTCTGTGTCAAGTCTCTTGGCGTGGGCATCTTGAGCAGTTTCACTTGTGCTTTCTGTGCTCTTCTGGCTATCTCCAGATAGTCCCTCAAGCCAGCTCTCGTGCTGGGCTTTGGTGCTGCGGTAGGGCTTGCTTCTTCTCCCTGGACCTGCCAGTTTTGGGACTTGGGCTCTCTAAGCACCAAGGCTTTGGGAAACAGCTGGGTACTCCTCCCAGACTAGAACTCCATTTCTCCTTTTCTTCCATGCACTTGAAAATGGAACTGTGCAGAGGCCCAAACCGAATTCTATGAGCACTTAATGTTCTAGGTAGTGCCCTCCGTCCTTCTGTGCTGTTTTCAACCCTGGATTGACTGTGTTGCTCTTTGTGTTTGCTTTAGCAGTTGGAGACTTTGTCATGAATTGTAGCAGCTGCAGCGTTTTAGGCTTGCTTTTGGATTCAAAAAGGTAAATGTGAGAGAGAGCTGCCCATCATGGAAGAATTCGGGCTCCAGGAGAAAACATTTGCTGCTAGGAGGCTTGTTCAAACTGGAGGGAGGAAGGAGCCTGCTTGGCTAAAGTATGTGAGCACGGTGCAACATTGCCGTGAGGGTTTTCCTGTGTGTGTAGCAAGAGAATGTGGCTGCTTCCTCTGTCAGCTGTATCTTCCACAGGAGAAATAAAACAGTGCTCCTCCCATCTGGCAGTGCAGCTGGTTGTATTTCAGGTGCTGAGATTCAATCCCTAGTTTTGATACCTAGTTAGAAATGCTTAGACATAGAATCCAGGGGACGTGTTATAGTTAACTTTTAAATATTAAATCAGCCCCATCACCTAGAAGGGCTGGTGCCCAGTCACAGGTATGTATGCATCTTTGCGTTCCTTGCCCTTGATATGAACTTCATAAACACAAGTGAATGAAATTCTCAGCACAACTCTTAACCTTTTCTGAATCCAAAGTCTCGCTGCTTCTGCTCTTTAACCTGCCTCTGTCCTGCTAATTTAGATGAAATCAAATGGTGTCTAATGTTGTGTTTACCATGTCTGACAACAGAATGACTTTCTAAATTCATGAGATGGACAATCTGGACCTGTTCCTCTGAAACCTGACTTCACCTTGATGAAAGCACAGCGTGCCCAAATGGCACACAGCACTGCAAAGGGGGAGCTATCCAGTTGTGTTTTACAGTAACATCTTTTTCTGATTTACTGTCAGCTAAGTGCATGCCCAGTGCCTTACTAGGATGGCCTTAAATTAGGCAACGTAGCAAGGCTTTCCAGTCTAGTCCATCTTGATGCGGTGTGAAGAAAACGGGAATCTTGAAACTCCTTGTAGGACACCTTTGACACATGCTGCCTTGTGATACCCCACAGAAAGAGTATCTCAGTGCCTTCTCTGCATGCTTGTAAGGACTAGGAAGTCACCAGAGCCTTTCCCATTCAGGCCTTTCAAAGTACTGCCAAAAACCTTTTGTGATTCTTGCTATCTCTGTTTTGTGAACACTGGTGATACAGTTTGACTCGCCTTGAATGTGACACCCTCTTTTCATGTGCTGCAGACTTTCCAGGGCTGCCCTGGCTGTTCTGTGCTCCTGAATCCATAGAAGTTGTGTGGTGAAGTGGTATTATGTCCCTCTCATGAAGACTTTGTCCCAAGTCTGCCCTCGAGACAGCCTGCTGCCTGTGCACAGTCAGGGCTCCCAGCTCTCCCAGCGTAGTTGCCAGCTTATTTTCTGTCCACAATTTTTTGAAGCCCTTTTAAGGGTATGAGTTATGAGAAATTACTATGGTCGTCAGTTCCTGAATTTGACTGTGTTGTGTCCTTCAGTAGTAACAGTGTTTTCTACAGAATGATTTAAGATTAAAACCTTGTTCTTCACTGCCTCGCTAATTAATGCTCTGTTTTTTTGTCTTATAATTGTCTGTCTTTTTATAGGCAACCATTTCTATGGGCCAATAAGTATGAAACCTCTGTCAAACAACTTTAAGTGTCTTAACTCACTGAAGTTAACCAGCAGGTTGTATACCAAGGACCAAAGCAAAAAACAACCCACCTCAGATTAAAAAAGAAAAATCATTCAATTCGAGATATTGCTTAACTCCTGTGCTGATGTCACGCATGCCACTCCATATACCATAAGTGCAGTTTAATGTTTATTTTTTACTGCTTGTCTGACCCACAGGCTGTGCCAGGAGGAGAGGAGGCCAAGGGTAAAGCATGAGTAAGGAGGTCCTGAGCACAGAAGCAAAGGCTTCTTTTGCCCTGCCCCCTGTCCCGTGCGCTGCCATGTAGGTGCTGCATTTGGTGTTATCTACTTACGCTACTGGCACAGGGGTTACTGTTCAAATACCCTTCCAGCGTCGTTACTGTAGTCACAGTTTTGGACTGACAGTTTTGGCAGTGCTGGTCTTGGGCAAAGTGAAACTCTCTTGCTCTCACCAGGCAGCTTTAGTCAAGTTTTTGACTCTAATTCCTCTCGTTTGTGTTGCATGCTAACTGTAGAAGAGAAAGGGAAGCAGCCTCAGCTTGCRCAGAGGAGCACAACCCTACTGCCATTGGTAGCATTAGCCAAGACTGAAGTTTAGGAGTTTCGCTGTACATTTCACTTCAGAACACCTGCGTTCTATGAGAATTGAGTGACCAGTGACAAGTAAGCACTGGTGTGGGCACCAGGCTTTAAGCAGTGCAGGAATCTGGCCCGCGTACAGCTGCTACCATGGGTGTGAAACCACTGTCGTTGCCAAATGAAGTCTCTGATGTCCTAAGCCCTGGTGGTGGCAAAGTGTGACTGGCAAGTAGCATGGGAGTGTGATGTGAAATGCATTCGACTCGGCCTTCTACAACATATGGTACCTGTGCCATCTGAGTCGAGCTGATTTGCAGATCTGTGRTGTGAGTGACGCTCATCCTTTTCCACTTGGAAAACCTTTGTTTAAACAATATTATTCCGCTTTGTGCGTGTAACCAAGTTGGACAGGAAGCAAGTGTGCCAATGCTGTTTACATGACTATAAAGTGTAATGCTCCTCTGTCTGATGTTACCATATGCCTTATGTGTTTCAAATGTTAATTAAAAGCATAACAAAACCTTCAGTGGCACACTGCTCGGTCTCCTGCTAGAGGAAAATCCACTGTCCCCAACTTGGCCTCTACGGACCTTCTACAGCTTCTGGGGGCAGGTGTTCAGCTTRTCGATTTTAACAGCTTTACTGCAGTGAGATGACTCCTCTGCTYTCAAGGACAAACGTTACCTGTGGCCGTGAGTGTTGCATCCATCTTGTAACACRCGCTTCTGGAGGGCAGCTCTAGCCATTCTTGTTTGCAAAGCCCATTGCTGCCCTCTGCACTTTAATCTGTGTCTGGGTGATTCTGTMGCCAGGCTAGATTRAGACAGGTTCCTTGGATGGCTGTAAGACAAGGGATGAGCAAACACTACCAAAAATGGGGAAATAAAACTTGTTTATTTGCATTTCTTCTGGGCGAGACAGTCCATGGCCATATATTCTTGGGGGAGGCAGCTGTCCTAGAGGCTGAAACCTGTTAATGTTCCCTCCAAGAGAACATAAGGTTTCCTGCTGTTCCCAGAGCAGGTGCTGGGGGTGGGTGTAGCCTGGGGCTGTCTACTTGAGGAATGAAATGTCTAARTTAGCAGCTGAAATTAATGACAGTTCAGCTTTGTCACCASCTCTCAGGTGGCTGGTCTGGAACAGCCTCTAGGAGAGAGAGGGAGAAGAAGAGGAGGCCGAGCTGCAAGGAGGCTCCTGSCTGCATCGGAGTGACCGGCTGCCTGTTGAAAGGCRYCCGAGGCTCAGCCTGGAGCTGATGCTGCAACCAGCTCSTGCTTAACTGGTTGGTGAAGACCTGCATCCCGTAGGAGCTGGAGTTTCAGCGTAGCTCCGATTCCAGGTGGGTCTTGGAGGGTCTGGGGGAGCTGCTGTCACCTGTGCACAGCTTTTCGGCCACCTCCGGGGACACAAGGCACTCTGGAAAAGAAGCTGAGCTGTCAGCTTTGAGCTGCAGTGACGGCAGCTGGGAAGGAAGTGGATGTGGCTGCTCAAGCAGGAAATTTTATGCAATGCCCAGTTTCTTCAAGACTGTGCAARCCTCGTGGAGATACTGAGCATCTGGATAGCCATTCCTGTGGGGACAGAGAGGAAAGTGGTGTAAATGCTGTAAAACCACTGYGGGGGGGACACGACAGTTCACTTCTGCCCTGTCCTTGTACGAACGGCAGCCCCGTTCCCTGCAGCTACGGGCAGCAGCCGGTTGCTGCTGTTTGCATGGCCACAGGAGCACGGGGGAAGGCAGGAAAAGGAGCTGGAGTCGAGCAGGGTCTGCAATTGCTGCTCCCTGCGGGCCCGAGGAGCGTGGCATAGGGGAGGGCTTTGGCTTCAGCTGGAGTGCTGTTCTGCCACGCTGTGGCCGCCCTGCGCAAGGAGGCAAAGGTGAGCACCAGCCCTGCCCTCGGGGGAGCCTGSGAGAGCCCCAGCTCCCAGGATTTGCCAGGCTGAGGTGCATGTTATTCCCGAGGAATACCTGAAGGCTTTGATTTAGCCGACCCATACCTGGCCTTGCCTCCATCCAGTGAGGTTTTGTGTGGGATATGGCCCCATGTCACTCTTCCCTCTCCATTGAGAGACTTGATCTGGAATGTCAGCCGCTGCTCCAATGCTTTCTTGAGCAGCACTGCTGTCTTCTGCCCATTCCYGTTGTCGGGCAGGGAAAGCTCCCCCTTTGTAAGGGTGTCCTGGGCAGGGTCRGAGGCTCTCCATGTTCTCGTGCACATGGAGGCTGCGTGAAGGCCCTTGGGGCCCTCCTGTGACACTGCACATGGAGGCCACGGGAAGCCTCATATTGCCACCCGGCCTTGTGAGCTCGGAGACCCCGAGGGCACCCCTGGGCCTGTGCACATGGAGGCCATGAGAGGCCACACGAAGGGACGTGTGGCCCCCTGCACACAGAGGGCTGCATGAAGGCCCGTGGGGCGCCCCGTCCCATTGCACACAGAGGGCCCGGGGGACAAAAGACCCCTAGGAACTCCCCGCTCTATGGGCCTACGTGCCCCATGGGGCAACTCCTGGGTTCCATAGGGGCCTGCACGGGTCCTATAGGCCCCACATGGGCACCCTATAGGCCCCAGGTGGACACCCATGGGTTACATAGGGGCCTGCGCAGGTCCTGTAGGCCCCACATGGGCACCCTATAGGCCCCAACGTGGACATCCATGGGTTCCATATAGGCCTGTGCAGGCCCTGTAGGCCCCTCATGGACACCCATGGGTTCCATATGGGCCTGCACAGTCCCTATAGGCCCAAGGTGGACACCTGTAGGTTCCATATAGGCCTGCGCCGGCCCTATAGGCCCCACGTGCACACCTGGGGGCTGCATACGGGCCTGGGCGAGTCCTATGGGTGCTGAATTCCCACCCCATGGACTCTGTGCAGGCCCACGTGGGCCCTATGGGTCCCCAAGCATCCCTCCGCAGGCTCCACGTGGGCCCAGGTGGGCTCTGCAGGCCTCACACGGCCCTCCACGGCCTCCATATGGGGAAAAGTCTCTTTTTGGGGAGGTTTTAGGCCCCGTTCAAGGGGAGCTGTGCTCCCTTGTGCAGCGTGGGGCGAACTGTGCTAACCCCCTCCTGATGCCAGAGTTCCTCAAATTAGTCTTTTTTCAGCGTCAGACTAAACTCTTTATTGCTTGCATTAGCAAAATGGACAGTATGCACAGAACAGAGTGAACGTGAAACAACTTCCTCCTCAATGTGGCTGTGGGTAGGATCAAGAGGCGGMTTCTCTGGAAGGGCCTGGAGTTAGCGACTCCTGTGGAAGCAAGTGTGAGAGAGAAAACATGTAAATCCCTATAAAACTGCTCTAAGCCGTTTTAATTTGGTTTCTACAGAAAAAGTCATTTCACCCTCTCCACTGGGGCAAGAGGCTTTTCTAATCTACCTTCTCTAGATGGTCATTATTTGAAAACTGTTTTYGCCCATTTTGACCTAAAGATGGCAAGAACATGCCTTTGCAGAGCCAAACTCTGGCCAGAGCTCTTAGCTTTTTAGACAAAGGCAGATAAAATCTGCACCATACCACCTGGTTCTTTATGGAAGTCCTAAACCTGAATTCTAAATTTTGTGGAGCAATGCGGCAAGCATTTTTGCAGCATGGCTTTTGTACCGTAATGGGAAGGGACTTGCAGGAGGCTTTTAAGAACAGGGATCAGTAGAACAGCCACTCACGTTGGTCTGCAGAGATCGGCCGAAATGAGCCACGTCAGGAACTCCTGGTTCAAAACATCCTTCAAATCTAATTCTTCTGGAGAAGTAAAACTGCAAGAAATGTCCAAGGACATAAATGCACAGCAGAGAAAGCAATCCAAATACTGAATATAACAGCCACTTTTTCCGATACTCCCAAATTCACGGAAGCATTTTATTTTCTTCCTGTTATATCTTTGACTTGATGCATTGCTCACCAGCCTGCATGTCCTGGTAACTTTTTCCCTTTTATCTTTTTTTTTTTTTTTTGCTCCTTGCTACCAGTTGGTTCTGTCTTTTC
>NW_020454328.1:1527226-1539121 GCF_003342845.1 Nothoprocta perdicaria | reverse complement strand
TAGAAAATCTGGGCATTTCATGCTTGGGTTCAGAGCTGCCGTCTGACCATAGAGCTTGAGAAATGAGGCTGTTCTGACGGCATCAACGGGGAGCCACTGACAGGGATGAAGCACTCGGAGAAAAGCGAGCTGGGAGGATTTCCCTTGTTTCCTGCTGCAATTGGACCCTGTCTCTCAGCTGAGCCTGAGTCAAATCAGACACCTCTTGGCTCTGTTCATCTCTTGCTTTCACTACCTCCTATCTCCGCAGCCAGGAAGCTGCATTTTTTCCTCTCCTATATCTCAGTACTCCTCTTAACTAAATTTATCGCTTCATCTTGTGAATAGAAGTACCAGTGGAGAAGGAATAAGGGCAGAGCTCAATGGCTGGGAATGCCCCAACTGAATCCAAAAGAATTCACAGAAGCTTTAATCCTTTTCTTTATTTTTTTTCCCCAGGATGAGCTCTTTGCACAAAGCAATGCCTTGGGCTGGACACGTTTGGGATGCCTAAGTGAGCATGTCTGCCCGGCTTGGGGCGCAAGACGCAGTTGTCCGTCTCACCTCTGATTTTTCTTGTTTTTTAGAAGCCAGGCAAAAAAGTCGTTGGCTTCCTGGGTGCCYAGGTCCAGGTTTTGGCCATTCACAGCTGTTGCTTGGGGCTCCACTTCCCTCTTGTATGGCTCCATGATGTTGCTGGAAAGGCAGAATTGGAAGATATCAGCCGGAATGCCACAAGAGGGTGCTAAAATGCTGTTTTTGCACGAAATTCAGCCGCATCCCTTGCCATCTAGCAGCAGAAGATGGCTTGGGTAGGTGGAGGGATAGCTGTGCTGTCTGCCGGGAGAAGAAACATTTCTAGGGCTTAAAAGGAAGAACCCTAGAGAATCCCTGCTGCACTCCAAGAAAAATACCCTCGTCCCTAGGAACTTTTGTAGCTGTCGGGTGATGACAGCTCGGAGCCTGCATCGTAGGAGCTCGGAAACCCTGCATACTTACTCGCTTTTCTTCTCTCGCCTGGCCAGCAGCCATTCCACGAAGTTCTTCTTGAGCATGTTGTCCATCGTGCGGCTGTAGTCGCTTGCCAGCGTGGCCTCGGAGTAGCGCTTCTGCACTGCTCGGGCGCTGGGGCTCCTTGTGCTCGCTCTAGGGCAAGAGCAGAGACCCGGGTGAGCCCAGCACAGGTGGGGAGCAGATGCTACACGGGCTTCTTCTTGCCGTTCCTCATGCAACTCCCACAGCCAGCAAGGTTTGAGATCAGTTTTGAGCCCCCTTGCTACCAAGGACCGTTTCTGCACTGCAAAGTGACAGCTAGAGATGGGCTAGCACAGGTCTCACCCCGTTTGCTGGCTGCTGACCCAGCTGCTGCTTAAATTCAGCCACAGAGGAGGAGCTTTGGGATATTTATGGATAGTAAGGACTTGGTATGGGCTTCCTGCCCTTGCCTGCTTCACATGGACTGGAAGTCTGGCTCAGCACTAAGGTTCCAAGTCCACTCAGACTCCTTCCTCCTTCACGTGAGGCAGTTGCATCTCAGTTCTTTTCCTGGTTGACTTCCAGCCTGTCCTTCCCAACCGAGCCATGAAGTTTGTAGAACTTGGGAGTTCCTGGCTCCAGCTCAAGGGCTCAGGGCTGTGGTTTGATATGTCTTATCATTTGCTCATCTCTAGACATTTGGCTGTCTGCTATTCAAGATCTACCTGAGGACTGATGTTCTCACCTCTTTAGCATGGTGCCAATGGAAAGAGCCCACTTGCCGGCAGCGGGAAGCTGGAAGAGGCTCAAAACATGTTGTGGGTTGTTCCCAAACACTCACCCTGAGACATTCTCTTCCATCAGAACAAGGCTCAGAGAAGCGAGAAGCAGAGAGAGAACTTTCAAAGACTTCATTTTCTTGGCTTTTTTTTCTGGGTTCCAATGTAGAAAGCAATTCAGGTGCCTGACCCCTGTAAAACGTGGGGACAGAGAAGTGACAGGAAAGTAAACCCGGAAAGATGTGTAGCGGTTAGGCACGTGTCTGTGCTTGTAAACGTGTTTCTTTGGTCTCTGCCTGGAACAGCCTTCTCCACCCTACAAAGCCCCTCTTTGCCATTGCCCGTTCAACTCTTTCTCAACGCTGGTGTTCTTTCCTGCCCTGGTAATGTTTGCTCCCTATAATTTTATCGTAACCATCAAATTCATTGTGGGTTGCCCGGTCCTTGGGGCAAGGGCTTTGTCTTCCTCCACGTTTACAAGCTGACCCTGGTGGTTCCTCATTGTGCTTTAGGGCTTGAAGCAGCCTTAGGCGTGGGAAAGGGACCGTGTGTTTGGATCAGGCAATGGGGAGAGACGTGGCCCCGGAGGGTCCCACGCTGCCGGAGCCAGGAGGCTGCTCGAATTCCTGGGAGAATCCGAGTCTAATTCCTCGGACAGTGAGTGTATCAGTTATGAAAAATATCCCGTGCACAGCGACAGGATGGGATCGCAGGATTTATTAGTTTCAGACTGTTCCTAGTCCTCACRTCCACCGTTCAGCTCACTAGATCTTGGACATTTGAGCTCTTTAAGTTACTATCCCACCTTTGCAAACTCCGTACGTTTCATTTTTTATCATGGCTCATAGGTATATTTTATTGTTCTTCACTTTTCGTTACAGATATTTCTGGAAATGACATTGCAGCAGAGGGTTGCTGTTAACAAGAATATTGCAGTAACAAAACCCAGGACTAGGTCAGCACTCAAATTGGTTTATTCATTGATGTAACTTTGCTCCTACACATAGCTATTTGTACTCTTACAACAACCTTAATTATTATTTTACAGAAAGTGGGGGTTTGAATGTCGTTTATGATTAAGGCAATTTATTTCTAGAAAGTTGTTCACAGCTTTTCATTTACAAATGTTTCCAGCCCTTCTTGGTAAGTGAAAAAATACTAAATGCATTACATGYTCTCAGATACATCAAGATCAGAAAAATACTCTTAAAAGCAAAGGTGTAACTTTCTGTGCACGCGGGCAAAAATCCCTAAAATAATTTTAGCTAAGACAATAGAAGGTAAATAGAGACAGTGTCTTAACAGTAAAAGCAAATTCCATTAGACAAAAAAAAGCTGAGGAATATTTTAAATGAGAGTTGATAGAAAAGCATTATGGTTAAATAAGTGATTAGATAACTTATATTTGCTTTTCATCACATATATTGATGATATAATATAACCGTGGGTATGACAATAGATCCGAAAATAGCTAAGCTGTGGAAGAATATCATTATGCTTAAGATATTATGAAGCTAGGAGAGGAAATGTGATTGCCTTAATTCTAAGAGTGCTCATTAAAGCATTCTCTGATGATGGTGAATTTACCCAAATAGGGAAGAAGAGAGGTCCAAATTTTAGAAGATTGTCAAAAAAACAAATTTGGAATTAATAGAAGCCCTTTTTGCCCAAATGGCACTGAAATGGAGCCGTCGGGCTTGGAGGCATCTCTGCTCTTTTCATCCCGGGATCGGCAGCCACATGAAAGGTCCTTTGCTGACCGATTCCACAGCTACCTGGAGCAGCATGTTCTGCTGCAGGGGCTTTGTAACATGAAGGTTTTCTAGCCCCTCTGTGCTATACTGCCTGCTTTGGAGAAGCATTATCCCTATTTTATCCACGGCTAGGAGGACATAAGACACAACTGCGAACCAGTTTTCCTTTTTCCCCCCTCTGCAGCACGTGTTTAGAAGCACAGACCCCAACCTGATATTGCCCAGGTACTGCAGCCTCCCCTGGAATAACGATCTTTCTCTTTAGAAGCTCCCATGCACACAGCTTCAGGTCTCTCCTGCCAACTCAACCAGACGATTTCTCATCTTCTGCCACTTTGGAAAAAAACTCAACCAAAGGTGCAGGTTGCTCCTGCTCTGCTGCATCCACTACCTGATGATCTAAAATTCCATTCACAGCCACTCTTAGCTTAGGAGAAAGAATAGAAATTAAAGAAAAGAGGGAGACTGATGCAGAGTTTCTTACCTTCCCGCTCCTCTGAAGCTGCCTGGAGGGTTTCAGCTGGTTCTGGTGCTCAGAGGAGACCCTTCAGAGCCTTTTTATATATTAGCTGTGAGGAACCGAACCCACTTGCATGAAGTAAACAGGAAACCAAGCGCCCAATCCGAGCAATTCAAACCCACTTAGATCTGCTTCATTAGGTCCATTGACCTGCAAAGCAGGAAGATAACCTTTTAAGATTTGTTTACATTAATGGCAATTAAACATTACTATATCGCCAAGCCAAGAATGACTGTATTGCGGGCACGATGCATATGGCGTTGGTCTAGACTTAATTCCACGTAACACCTCTTCCCACTGGTAAAACCTTTCTCAGTCTCCATCTTTTCTTTTGCAAAGGGAGAACCTCATCTTAAAGAGGTCCGGGATGCTCTCCTGCTCTCCAGGCTCTCTTTGTGTGCGGCACGTGTCACCGGGGCCACCATTTCTCCATCCCCCGACACAACAAGGGGGCAGATGTGCCCCAGATGTTGATCGCCACAGATGCCAGCAAGGTCCAAGGGAAAAGCTCCTTCTAGCAGCTCCGCCGTGACCACACGCTTGGTAAGGTTGGCCCCAGCGTCTGACTTCACTTGCTCGGGGTTGTTTGGGAGGGGTGCCAGGCCTGATAAACGCTGGTGCTCTTGGCTACTGTAATGGCCAACTAGCTGTTCTGGTGATCTGGGAACCCTGGTTGCTCCCGGGGGTGGACCTGGCACTCCAGGACCCCCCTCACAGGTTAATTATACTGAAGGAGTAGAAATGGATACTTGTATATATGTATGTATGTATATACGTATATATATTATATATATATGGGATCAGCCTGAGCTCCCTGCACATTATTGCCAGAATAAAACTCCCCGTGGCTGCTGATTTGCAGAACGCAGCCCATCCGTGGCTCAGCTCCCCAGGGCTGCCGTCGCTTTTGCGGGAGGTCATTGGAGCTCCAGCCATTCCCTCGGATCTGCCGGCATCCGCTCCTGCCGTTCCAGGGCGCTGCTCAGAGCGGGCAGGCAGCGCGTCAGGATAGGGAGGGCTGCGTGTTCACAGCCCTGGGGCTGGCCAAGCGTCCTCTCACATCTGTGCACGGAGCGTTTCTGGTTAATGGGGCTGTGGGGGAGCAGCCTGGGCTGGCACTGTGCTAATAATGGCCAAAGTGCCCCATGTCACAGGTTGCATTAAGATAAACCATCAAAGGAGGCAGTTGGGGCACATTAAGACTTCAGCACTATTAGGCAGTAATTATTACTTTCACAGGAACTACCAGACCTGCACCCAGCACCAGCCGGGCGCTCCGAGCTCTCCGAGGGCTTTCACCCATGCGACAAGCACCGTGCCTGCCCTAATAAATGGTGCAAGGGCAATAGTTACAAGTAGCCAATTTACACTCGCAGCACAGTTGCTAATCAATAAAACGGAAAAGTTTATCCGGGCTGCTTTATTATATGTATTCTGGGGACTTGCATCCCAGCCAACTCAGATATCTTGTTTCTCCAAAGTGCACCCTCTTTGTTTTCCCCTCATTAAGTGCCTCTTTGGGTATAAAGTTAATAGAGTGAAATAAATATCCAGCAACATTAAATATTGACCTACTGTTCACAGTTACGGTTATTTCAGGGCATCTGCTCATGATCTGCAGCATTGCTCTAAAATTTCTCACAATCTTTCAAACAAACAAACGAATAAAAGAACAAACCAGCAGTTACACAGATACCTGCTTGGAAATACAGCAGAATTTCCAGCCAGATGTGGGGTTGCCTGAATTTCATTCTGCGTGTGTGATAGGCACAGGTCAATGCCCGAAACGATGAGCTGCTCCTGCCAGATCAGGTCTGCAAGGTGTAGAGGCTAAGAAGGAAGCGCTGCCGAGGAAGGGCCACATCCCCGCATCTGTGCACATCTGTGCACATCTGCCTACGGGCAAACGGAGCAGGAGGGCTCAGAGCGCCACATCCCAGAGATGGACCTGACCAGGAGTCGGTGTGCCAGGAATTTGGAAATGCTTTGGGAAGATCACAACTGTATTCCTGAAACACTGACACCAGGAGACACCGTTGACTCCTCTGGTCTGCTCGGAGACACCGGAACATTTCAGGTGTTAGATATCTCTGTAATCATGGAAAACAGGGCATGGAAAATCATCTGTTCCTTCTCCTCCTTCCACATAGGACCGCCTCTGCTTGAACCATACCGAGCAGACAAGAGGCAAATCCACTCCCAGCAGTGCACTGCAAACTGCCAGGGCTTTCAAACTCTCATCCCGACTGAGGACCAGTTCAGTCCTCAACGCAGCCTTGCTGCTGTCGAAGGGAAAGAGGCTCTAGGCTTCCTCAGGGGCTATTTCTCCCCCCGAACCACCAGCCGTGGCATGTTGCAGAGGTGGTTAAGGACCCTCGCTTGCTTCTTTTCTCATGTATCCTGTTGCATCTTGAGCACGAGTTCCTGAAATACCCACGTCTTTCTCTGAGCCCTGCTCTGCAACGTGTGTCCAGGCGTCTGCTCCCGTCCCCGGCTGCCTGGGCTCCTGTGGTCTTTGCTCTCGGCCACCCCGGGCTCTGCTCTTGGGATAGGAAAACCCAGGAGCGCCCACGTGCTGCCCAGCCTGACCCAAACGCGGCTCAAGCAGCTTCTGGCCCAAGGCAGCGAGGATTTGCCTGGCTGCCGGGCCCTTCCCTTGGCTCCAACCTGCCCTGCTTCCGAATGCCCAAGGGGTTCGCGGAGCCTCGGAGGGGAGCGGATCCCTTCAGCCTCATTCGGCCTCAACCCTGCCTTCGCCTCCAGTGCTGCCGGGGATGGAACTGGGTTTCTTCACAATGGCCAAACACCGGGTATATCGTCCAACACCAGTGCTCCCTTCCGACTGCAGACAAACCCTAGGGCCTTGGAGGCTCCAGCGGTTGTTCTTGACTAATCGGGCTCACTGTTGTGGCTGTTGCCGATTCTCCCGGCTTGCCATCACATTTGAAAAATCCCCCCAAATGAGAACCACAAAACACAGAGGATACAGATTTCTACACATTCGTCTCTCTCTTTTCTTCTTCTTTTTTTTTTAATGCATATCGTATCCCCCTGGGAACGGGACCTACAGCAGGCAGCGCAGTAACTGCCGTAACAAAAAGCCCATGGTAGCAGCTGGAACTTCAATGCACACAAGATTTATTTGGAGCCCAGAGCCATGTTGAGGTAAGAATCCTGCGCCGCAACTTCTACCCCTGCGCAGCCGGGGCTGCTGCTGCTCCGGGACTGCTCGAGCCTTAAACCCATCTCTGCTGTGCCCTGGCAGCCCTTCACCTGGCGACGGCTCCCGGGATGTGAAAACCTTGTGAAAACCTCGTGGAAACCTCGTGGAAACCTCGTGGAAACCTCGTGGAAACCTCACGGAAACCTTGTGGAAACCTCACAGAAACCTCGCTTTATTCCCTGGACATGAAAACCTCATGAAAACCTCATGAAAACCTTGTGGAAACCTGGTGGAAACCTCGTGGAAACCTCGCTTTATTCCCACTTGGGGCAACGATAGAGGCAGGACGAAACAGCTGGTGAGATCTGAGCAGTGGAGCTGCGGGCGAGGAGAGGAAATAATCCGTGCCGCTGAATCCCGAGGATGGAGCAGCGGGACCACGGGAAGGCGCCTGCCCAAGTGRCCGGTTCGGTGACGCGGGATCATTCCCGTGCGGTGCCTGGGCTGCTCTCCCGCCGGCTCTTCCCGGGCTGGATGCGGCCGGGACGCGGGCTCTGGCTTGTGAAGTGACCTGTGTTTCGCGCGTGACCCACGGCGCCGCCGGGGCTCTTCATCGGAGCGACGAGGAATCCGAGAGAACATGGCAAGGCTTTAACGCCGGMGCCTCGCGCTGCGGGGAGTTTGGGAAGGGAAGGAGAGCACTAAGTGGTGGCAAAGCCGCCGCTCCGCGGGGAATTCGAAYGGGCACTCGCAATTCCAGGGCCCCCGTGTCCGCGCGCGTGGCGTGTGATTCCGATAGGGAAGCGTGCGCTGCAGCCTGCAGGAAACGTGATGCAAATACCTGGAGCCACTGGGAGGAAAACACTGAATCTGCGCTTTCTGTGTGCGGAGAAGGGTGGGAGAGGGCTTCGGGAGATCAGCTGCTCRGAGAAAGGAGGTCAGGGCGAGTTCAGCAACGGCACAAGTCATCCTGCGAGATGCTTTCGGACCTGCGTTCAGCTCGCTTCTGCTTGTACCAAGCCCCAAACGTCCCCCTGTCCCAGCCGTCCAACTCCTCAGAAGTGATTTTGAGCAAGAAAACATGGAAATATCCAGGCTAGGAAGGTCGGCTGCGAGGAATTATTCCGTGTTCATTTGGGGCAAAATTGAGCATTAAAGGGACTGTGCTGACACCGCCCTTCAGGGGCTCTTTCCAATGAGCTTCTTCCTTCCTTTGCAGTCTGAGTTTCCCACTCAGCGCAAGCAGCGGGCAGCAGCCCCCCAGGTGAACACRACCATTTCCACGAGGGAGAAAAAAAGGCAAAAAACCATAAAGCAAAGCAGCTTTGTTTTGCTTCCAGCCAACAGTGTCGTGCCACGTGCCCAAGCCCAAGCAGAGACTCCAGTTTTCTGCTCTAGGAGACCTGGAGAGCGCAACCGTTGGAAGCCAAACCAGAGCTGACCGGAGCTGCAAGCCCAAGCAGAGAAGAGGGGAAAATAGTTCTTTCCTTTGGTTTTCTTATTTTGCTTCTAGAGAGACTGCAAGTTTTAGCACCATATTTAAAGGATTTTTTTTTCAAGATGTGAGATGATTTCTGATTTCTTTCTTTTTTTTTTTTTTTCTTTTTATTTTTTTAAGGCAAACTTAATTGGAGGATTTGCTTCATTTTTACCTGGAGCACTGAAATGGTTTAGGACATAGAGAAAGTTGCAGTTCTAACTGTTGCCATCTGCAGCCCTGCTGCTTTGGAGCCTGGTGCTGCCTGCGGTGGCCGGTGCAAAACTGGGGCAAAAACTCCAGCAAAACTGCGTTTAAAAGCAAAAACTGCCTGGCAAATGCACAGAGAATCCAGGAGATTTCCAAAAACACCTCGCATAGACCTGAAATTAGTTTTCAAGCAAACTGAGAATTTCCCRATCGTTTTGATTCTTAACAAATTTGTCACCACCGGCTTTAATCAGTGGGACCTTCTGGGATAGGAGCTTCTTTTTTTCCTGGCATGAATGTTTTCCACGTAATAAGAAGTGAACATAAAGGGGTTTAAACTGTGATTCCACTTAAGTAAAAGGAAATATTTCCCAAATGCAATGCTCCTTTTATTCTGCTGAATTCTCACCTATGTTTTATGCACAGGCTTGCTTTGAATTCAGCTAATTTCTACTGACATAGATCTGAAACAGATTCTGGGAAAATAAAATTCTCTTTTTCTGATCTATGCATTTTACTGAAAACTTCCAGCCCACATTTATTTCATAGCAATTAATGCTGTTGAAACTAAAGATTTTCCAGAGTCCCTAGAATCTTTAAGCACACCTTTTATTTTGTCAAAATTAAACCTCAGTGATATCAGGAGATTTAAAAAAAGTAAAGAAAAAATACTACTAAAAACAAATTAAAGAAAGATTCAAACAACAACTGTCAGAAAAATCACAGATTATAATCTGCTCTAGTTTATCACTAATCTGGCATTAAGATTATTTCTATTTCAGATATTTTCAGAGTCAAATCTACAATACTTGACGAGTCTGCAGGAATGATGCCCCTTTGCAGGAAATCCATTTCACTGCATTATTTGCCTTTCCCTTTCAGCTCTGCAATTTAACAAATTTTCCTAAGCACTCAAGTGGCAGCAACTGTTTATTGGACTTGTAGATAAACTGTTGAATTTGTTGAAGTGAGACTATGAATATTTCTGCCTGCTTCAAGGATTTATGTCTAAGAAAAAAATAGAAAAAAGAAAGGAAAAAAAAAAAAGAAAAATAAAATAATTAAAAAAAAAAAAAAGAAAAACAGCCCAAATCAGGTTTTACATGTAAAAATCTTAAACAAATTTCTGTTGATTCAGGAGGGGATGTTAGCAAATTTGAAAATGGTTGTAAGCCCAGACCAACCAGTGGAGCCCTCGCAGCCCTTGCTCAACGCGCAGCCCCAGTTAAGCTTGTCCTGGGGGGAGGAAAAGGCCCCAGGCGCTTTGCAAAGCCCCAGCATCCCCGGGAAAGCTGTGGCTTAGCAAGGCTGGGCTCCGGACAGGCTTAGCAAGGCTGGGCTCCGGAGCTGCCTGCATCCGCAGCAGGAGAATCCGGTGCCCTGGCAGAGGGGTCCCGGGAGGATGGGGGTCAGGGGGGGTGATGTGGGGGGGACAGGCGACCGCCGGGGGGGGCCGACCCCCAGCAGCCCCGTGCAGGACCCTCTGCTCTTTGCATTCCCCATCTGGAATGCTCCAGCCAGGGGCTGCTTCTCTGCACTTTCTGTCTAAATTGAAGACTTCCCCCTTTGTCTGCCGCTTTCATTCATCTATTTATTTATTTATTTATTTATTTATTTATTTATTTATTTATTTATTTAAGGTTGGTTTCCTCAGTTTCATTCTCTCAAGGGATTCCGAGTCCCGGGCAGAGGCGCTCGGTAAACCAATAAACAGCAACCAACGCCAGTCCATGGGCGAGAGCAGAAAGGCAGCTGGGCTGGGGATTTGGTTTAGCTGCTTGGTCCGGGACTCTGCGACACCTGGAATTTGTCACGGCGGTGGAAGGGGCTGAACGCTCCAGGTTGCAGCCAGGGAGGAGCGCCCTGCTCGGGCTGCCGCGAATTGATTCCCCATTTTCCCTCTTGTGTGTTTTCCACCTGTGTGTGCGGCATGCGGATCGCGGTGTGAGAGCCTTGGATGGCGGGCACGGACACGGCAGCTCTGGCTAAGCCTCCTCCGCCTGATTTGGGGGGGTTTTCAGAGAGTCAGACACTGCAGCGGGCAGGATGGGACCCCAACTTTCCCCAGCGAGTGGCACCTACATGGTTGAACAGCCACAATCCCAGAGGATGGAGCCGATCCGGCAGGGGAGGAGAAATCCTCTTTGCCATCCTGCAGGATGTGTGTGCAGTGTTCCGCGCACACGGATTCCTTGTGCATCGTCCCCTCGGACTTGCCCAGCTTGTGATTCCGGAGCAACATCCCCCGTATTCAGCAACAGCCTCTGCCGCAGCCCCTGCTCCAAGCGGAGTGAAAATAACAATAAAAATAAAATAAGAAAGGGGAAAGAAATCGGGAACGCGACTTCTCCCGTCACGTCGGTGCCCCACGGAGGGGGGAAGCGAGAGGCGCCCCCCGCTCCGCGCAGACCCCCCCCTCCGGCCGCACAGCGCGGAGCGGAGCCGCCCGCGCGCCCCCCGCGGGGCTTGGCCTCGACGGGGCGGAGCGCGGAGGCGGCGCGCCCGCCCTGGGGAAGCGGGGGGGCCGGTTTTTATTTTTTTAAATGATTTTAATTTATTTTATTTTTTTTGGGGGGAGGGTGGTGGTGGGGGTCCCTCCCGTCGCGGGGACGGGCACGTGGAGCGCGTTTTCCTGCGCGGGCCGCGCTCCCGCCGCCGCCCCCGGCCGCCCGCTCCGTCGGGGGAGGCAGGAAGGAGGCGGGTGGTTGGGCGGGGGGAGGCCAAGGCGGGGGGGGGTCTCGCTGCTATTTTCAACCTCTCTCGAGTCTAAAAATAAAAGTCTCCAGAAAAGGCAGGCGGGGAGGGAAGGGGGCAGGGAGGGGCTCGGCGCTGCCCGCAGCGGGGGGGCCCCGCACACGCCGCGTTGCCGTCGGGGAAAGGCCCTGCCCCAACGCGGGGGCCCTTTTGTGCCGGGAGGAGCCCCCCCCGCCCGGGGGCTTCCGCGGGGCCGCGCACCAAGCGCTTAAAACAATGCGGGGGCCCATCCTCCCGCCGCGGGCGCGCGGCCCCGGGGGGGCGCGCGGGCCCCCCCCCGCCCC
>NW_020454328.1:1505106-1526710 GCF_003342845.1 Nothoprocta perdicaria | reverse complement strand
CCCCGCTGTGGGGTGGCCGTGCGCGGCCGGAGCCCGACGGCGCGGGCGCACGGTGGAGCCCCCCCGGGAGGCGCGCTGCGAGCCCCGCCGCCCCCGCCGCCACCATGAACAAGCTCTACATCGGGAACCTCAACGAGAGCGTCACCCCCGCCGACTTGGAGAAAGTCTTCGCGGAGCATCAGATCTCCTTCAGCGGGCCCTTCCTCGTCAAGTCCGGCTATGCCTTCGTGGACTGCCCCGACGAGCAGTGGGCCATGAAGGCCATCGAAACTTTCTCGGGTGAGCGCCCCCGCCTCCCCGCGGCCTCCCGCCTTTTTTTTATATATATATTTTTTCCCTTTCCCCCCTCCTCAATTCCCCGGGGCGCGGGCTGAGCCCCCCCGGGCCGCATCCTGCGGCCGGGCGGGACGGGAATGGCGGGGAGGGGGGTGCCCCGACGGCGCTTGCATCAGCGAGGGGCCCCGCGGGGCGGGGGGGCGGCGACACTTCCCCCCACCCCAAAAAGCCGCGAGGGGAAGTGGGGGGGCGGGGGGCGCTGCCCCCCTCCCCGCCGGGCGCCCCCGGGGCGGCTCCCGCCCCGCCGGGGCCGGCGCGGGGGTCCCGGGCGCTGGGCCGGGACTTTGGCCATTTTGATTCGAAACGGGCTCTTCCCGGGGCATGTGATGCGCGGGGAGCGCGAAGGTCGCCATGCTGCTCGCGGCGGGAGGAAGAGCTGCCCGGGAAGCCGCTCGGTTTTGAAATTTTCGGTTTTTTTTTTTTTTCCCCTTTTTTTTTTTTTTTCTTTTTTTTCCTTTTCCCCCCCTCTCTCTGTGGCCCCCGCCCACCTCTCCCGCCAAGCGCTTTCCATCTCCCGTCCTCCCCGCTTCCCCCCCATCCCAAATAACCCCGCTGTGAAGCATCGCCTCCCCCTCCCTCCCCTCCCCATTTTAAAGAAAAAAACATCGCAGGAAACAATTTTGTTAACAATTTGCACCCTTTTCATGGAGGGGGGAAAAAAAGAGGAGAAAAATAAAATAAAAAAGGAATCCCACCAAAGGAGTTTCCGCGGGAATTGGGCACGAGGCGGTAAATAAAGGCCGCAAATTTTGGTCTCCAGACACGATTCCCTCTTTTCCCCCCTGCTGAAAGGCGAGCATTGGGAAGGAAGGAATTGAATATTCCTAAAGAAGCTTGGGCAGGCAGGGAAGGCCCCGCACGCCCCGCCTGAAGCCAGGGGACAGGGAATGCGATGCACTTGTGAGGGAATCGTCGAAGGTTATTTGTGTGCACTGGGTCGAAACGCGGGGTTTCACGTGAGTGTTACCCAGGGTTTCTTTTTGTGTTTCTTCTTTTTTTCTTTTTTTCCTTTTTTTTTTCATTTTTCTTTTCTCTTTTGACCACTCCACCCACACTGTAAAAAAACAGCCACATTTTGTTTTTAGGGAAAGTGGAGCTTCATGGAAAGCAGCTAGAGATTGAACATTCAGTACCTAAAAAGCAAAGGTAATGCAGTGTTTTATTTTGTGTGTTTTATTTTGTGTTTTCTTTTCCTTTTCTTTTTTTTTTCTTTTCTGCTGTGAGTGAGGAGGGGAAAAAAAAAGAAAAAAAAAGACTGTAAGAGACAAAAAAAAAAAAAAAATCCACAAATATGTGCATGTGAAATGAGACATTTTGGCAATTCATCTCCTGACCTGTCCTGGGCGAGGTGGGAGTGGGATTGGATGTTTAATTTCCTTCCTATTTTTTAAAAAAATAAATAAATAAGAGAAGAAGGCAAGTTAACTTGGAGCAAGTTGGAGCGGGCCGAGAGGACAGGCCCGCGGGCGATGCCCGGCCGCAGCGCGCCGGCCTCCCGATCCCAAACTTGTGCTCCGCGCGCGGCTCCCTGCCTTGCCCGGCTCCTTGCCGGGAAGCAGCGGCCTTTTGTTTCCCACTGGGTATTTAAAAAAAAAAATTTAAAAATTTAAAAAATTAAAAAAAAAAAATTTAAAAAGAGTGGGGGGGAAGAGGGTGGGGGATGTAATGGTGGGGTGGGGGTTTGGGCTGCACACCGGCTCCCGTGTTGTCTCCTTGGGCTCGCTCCGTGCCCGGCTCCGGCCTCTCCCGGCTCCGGCCTCGCGGTGCTCTTGGCCCTTTGTTGTGCAGCGCGTGCTTTGGGGAGGCGGGGGGTGGCTGCTGTTTGGGGCAGAAACCCTGAAAACCAGCAATGGGGGTGGAAGGGGGGGGAGAAGAGGGGGCGCTTTCCACCTCCATGGGGAGGTGGGAAGCGGGAGCCCGCCGAGCGGCGGAGAGGCCACCGGAGCCGAGCGCTCCGTGTTGGATCGCGCGGGCCGGGACCCACGGGCTCCACGTGACCAGGAGGCCGAGGCAGCCCCGGCGCCCGCGGCCTCATCCCTTCGCCGCCGAGATCCCCACGGTGGCGGATCCCTGTTCCCGGCACGGGCCGGGCCTCCCGCCAGGCCTCGGCCTTTAAAACTTTGCCCCCAAATCTCTCCGTTTCCCAAGATTTCCTTTTTTTTTTTTTTTCTTGAGGGGGGGGCTGTAGGAATGCCGGCACCTCGTGGTTTGTCCYAAAGCCCTCCAAGCCGTCCCCAAAACTAGGAGTTCTGGGACCCATCGGGGCGGGTTTGTCCGCAGCGGCCATCCCGATGCCCGGGAGCCGAAGGCAGCCACAAGGACGGGATTCCAGCCGGAAAAAGCCCCCCCCCCTTCCCGCTCCCCATCGCCCGGTTCCATAATCAATAGCCTGGGCCCCAGCGAGGCGATTTCCCGGCGCTTCCTGCTCCGCCACCCTTGCTTTCCTCCCCGCGCCGTGGTGGGAAGCGGGGAAGTGCCTCCAAACGCGTTTGCAGGCTGACAAGGAATATTTCCCTCCGCCTCAAACTCCACAAAAACCCCTGCAAAAACAGGCCCCGGGTTACCCCCCTTGCAGCCCAAACTTTATCCCGTCTGGAAGCAAAGCTAGAGGTGACCGGCGTGGTTTTAGGGAGAAATGGCAGGAATTGGGTCCAGTTGTTCAGTTGCAGGGGGGAGAGTCTTTAAGCTGAGCTCCGTGGCCGCCCCCAGCCCYGTCCCTCCTGCTCCCCTTGGAGCTGCCGGAGCCATTTTTGCTGGAGCCTTTGCCCGGGGGCTCCCCCTTCCCTCGGAATCCCGCCGGATCCGGGCCGGCTCCCGGGGCCTCGCTGCTCCCGTCGCCTTTAGGGGAGGCCAGTTTGGATTTCGGGGAGGATCCTGGTGGGTTTTGCAGGCCTGGGGGGGCTTTGCCTGGTGCCGGCACCACGCAGGATTGCCCCACGCCGCCCCTTCCTTTCTCCCCCTTTTCCCCCTTTTTTTTCCCCCCTTTCTGGATAAAGGAGCCAGGACAGGACTGCCTCTGTGTTGCCTTTTTTYCCCCCCCTTTCTCCCTGTCTTTAAGACTGGATTTTCCAGTTTAAAGGCGCCCAGAGCAGGAAATGGTTAATTAAGAGGAGTAAGGGCAAAATCAGATGGTTTTAGTGTGATCTGAAGCAAATGCCTCCCCACGACCTGATAGGGATTTTTTTTCCCCTTTTGATAAGTGTTGAAACGTGGAAATCAAGTTGTATTTATTTGTGTGCTTGGAGCTAATTTATAAAAATAAAAATTTGCTTGGTGGCTGTGGAGGTTCCGTTCAGAGCTGCAGATGCTYGTGGACACTAAAGCTGCTGCGGGCAGTCCTTTATGTTTGGTTTTTGGTTTGCTCGTTTTTGCAACCTCGGTAGCAAAATGACTTGTTGTAATTGTTTGGGTGGTYCCCAAAATCTTGCTTGTCCCCGATGCCATCGTAGAAGTGAATGAAACAAAATAAAGTGTGTTAACATTGCGGTGGAGCGAGCGCTGRCTGCGCCAAACTTGGGAATTGTTTAATCGCAGGGATTCTTCAAATAACACTTAAAGCTGCAAATTATGTTAATGATTATAGGGAACCTTTTTAAATAAATACTTTAGAAATATTTGACTCTAAAGAAAAGGCACCGCTGGTAAGACGGCACTTTGTTCTTTGCGGTGAATCCTTCAGAAACTCTCAGTTTTAAAGTTTGGTTGGATTTTTGTTTTTATTTTTATTTTTGTGAGTGTCTYATTGCTGTTTTGAAACTATTTTTTTCCTGCAACTTTGCTGATCCGACAACAAAAAAAAGGCAAACCTAAGTCTGTGTGTGAATATTTATATATATAAAAAAAATAATTTTCAAAYCAGAAAATTGTTACAGGCTTTATTCTCCAGAGGGCAAAAGAAGGAAAGATACCTTAAAAATAAGTTCAACTTCTCCTCCTTAAGATTAAGAGTTGGTCTGGGGAGGGGGTCAGGTCTCTGTGCCACTGAAAAGCCCTGAGCAGATAGCATTAAAAAGAAAGAATGAATGAATGAATAAAGGAGGAGGGGTGAAAGGGGAAGGAGGGGAAAAAAAAAAAAAAAAGTGAATCCATCAGGCAGACATTCCAAATATGAGGAATGTGGAAGTGAGTCGACCAGAGAGAATGAGACCAAGTAATTGGGGGGGAAACGGAGAGTTTGGCTGATAACAGCCAATATGCCTAAAACTAAARGGATTTGTGCAGGGCATTTTTTAAAGCCGAGGCGATTCATGACCAACATGTGTGTTTAAAGAGTCAGTGAACTCCCGAGCAGGAGTGGGAATTACTTTATGTTATTAATTACAAGAAGATTTAGTGAAGCGTATAGAGAATTGGGTGGATAAATCTTGAATTGACATTTGATTTTTTTCTTTCAGGGTTTGTTTCAAATTAAGGTGGTTGCCCACTAGAGAAATGCTCTTTTGTGTGTGTAGAATCACGGGGTTAATTATTCGAAACGAAATATTTAAAAACTTTTAGTAATGGCCAGTGCAAATGCTTTGTTCTTAAGTATTCATTTGAAACTATGCTTTCCTACCTGGAATTCTGTGAATCCTGTCAAAATTGAACCTAAAAAAATGCAGTGGTTTTTATTTGTGTAAAAGAAAGATACTATCTCAAAAGCTGGGACGAAATGTGTTTTTAAGCCATGCTTAAGGTCACTCACTTCCCTTAGAACAGGTCTGTTTTAGAGGTTACAGTAGCATTTTAAAAACAGCAACATTTTAATTTACAGCAACCTTTGAAGCAGCAGCATGGGCTGAATGCTGCTTTCTGAGAATTCCGAGTTTAAGGTGATTTCGTTTGTTGTCATCGTTTTGATAACAAAGAAGTCGGTATCTCAAGACTTCTTTGGGAACTTAGTCCAGCGCTTAGCTAGAAGGCAGCGTTTTAGTACTTAAGGCAGTACTAAGAAGGCAGTATTTTACACCCCTGAGAACTGGGGAAATTTGCAAATTAATGCGTTTTGACACGCTCCTGTTGGGGGAAACAAAAAGTTAATAATAATTTGTCATTTTTTCCATCTTCCACTGGGGAGTGTTTCATCGAGGGGGTGTAAAACTGAGACCCCCTGCCCCGTTTTAATAAACCTGGGGGAGAAGGAATGAACACACCGAGGTGCAGCGGCTCTCCACRTTTGGTCTCCTCCTTCCCAAGCAGCACCTGTAGCTTCAAAACTGGCTAGAGAAGCTGCAAGCAGGGTGCAATTTTTCACCCATGGAAGATGCCCTATGGATGCTTTTTGCGCTGAGCTTGGYGATTCTTAACGGAGACAGAAAAATGGGATTTCCCTGGCTTTCRAGTGGCCCCTGCCATTGCCAGGGCGCTTCCCCGCTTTCTTTATGCCTTTGGGGTTTAGCAGCGAGCAAACAAAGCCCGCGATAGGGATAAGGGAAGGGAGGTTAAAGTACTCGCTTTGCAAAGCGAGCCCCTTTTTTTAGGGTTTAGGAACGGGCGAGGCTTCTGCCCACCGCCGCCCCCAGCGCCGGCGCCGTTAATGTTTTCCAGAGTTGCCGGTAGGGTCTGGGAGAGTTCAGGAAGTGCCGGAGCTGCCCGGGGTTACCCAGGGCTGTGCCGCTCGAGGGGGAGGCGAGGGGCTCCCAGCCCCTTTCCCCCCTTCCCGCTGATTCAGTCGTGTTTAATTTGCACCCTTGCTTGCACCCCGAGAGCCGCCCGAGTTTTAAGTGCAAACGTTGCTGCTTGAGGTACCTGGGGGCGTTTGGAGGCTCCACGGAGGCTCCTGCTGCTCCGTTCATCCACGGGCCCCGWTCTGCTGTGGCCACTGAGGGCTTCCTGGATGCCCAGCCCATAAGGCTAAGCCCAGGGATGAGGGGGGAAAAAGGCGGGCTGGGAGGCGTGCAGCGCGCTGCATTGTCCCTGGCTAGCGGGTGCAAGCCTCTCTGCGCCTTTCTGCGCTTATTTTGCCCCGTTTAGAGCTTGTGAATGTCCAGGGAGTCTTCTGCATCAGGCTGAAAAGTGCCCTTGCCCAGCCAAGTTTGTGCCATTTAAAAAGAATATCGGAGCACAGGCAGAAAGGGGGAAGGAATCCCGTCCTTGGGAACGCATCTCCAGCCCTTTTCCAGAGTGAGCCCGGGTGCTCAGACCCAGGAGAGCTGCTTTCCGTGTGCTTTCCGTGTGCTTTCCCGCGCGTGCAGGGAAAGGGCTGCAATGCTGCTCCAAACGCCTCGAGCTGAACGCGGCTCCTGGTTTTACGCAGTGTGGTAGTGTCCTGGCGAAGGGAACGTTTGTCTCTGCTGGGAAGTCGGGGTAAGATGTTATTTTAAGCTGATTTTCCTAAAGCCCGCCTGCGTTTCCTTGCGCTGGCGGAGTAGCAGCTGGTGGATGGTCGCAGGAAGCGGTTCCTCCACGCGGTGGATCCCGCAGAGCATCCCGAAGCGGGACGAGAGGTCTTGGCAGGTTGGAGCAGCTTGGCTCCGCGGGACGCGGCTTCCCGAAGCCCCTGGAGCAGATTCCCGTGGCTTGGCAGCGCTCCGCGCTCCAACGTGCTGGTGCCGCTTGGGATGCGGCATTTTTGGGATGCGGCATTTTTGGGATGCGGCATTTTKGGGATGCCTGGCACATGGCGGGATGCCCCTTTCTGGCTCTTCCCGCTCCGGCATCCCTTGCAGGGAGCTCCCCCAGCGGGACTTGTAACCAAATCCCGACTGCAGCAGAGGTTTGAGGTCTTGCGTAGAGACACGTGCGGGAGAAATCGGAATGGCCAGTGTGGGAGACGGGGCAAAATCAGCCAAAATCGGGTCAGCGGTGGAGCAACTTGCTCGGAACAACTTGCTCTTCCTCCTCCTCGGGCTGGAGCATCCCGCAGGCAGTGGCACGGGAGCATCCTTGGGCTGAGCCGAGTTCCCGGCGCGYGAGAGCGGAGCAGCCCGAGCCGCGCTCCAGAAAACGGGAAAATAAACAAGGATCTGTGTGTCTGCCTGTCTCAGAGGAGCGCTCCCGATCCTGCAGGAAATGGGTCATTTATTTTATTGTAACTGACACTTGCGAGCCCTGACATGGTCAGAGCTGAAATTTCACACTTTTCTGGCTACTGGAATTGTCTGGTCCGGACGGAGAGAACCAGTTGAAGGGGATAAAACATAACCCGGGCGGATGCGGGGCCRAACGGGATCCGCGCTCCGCGTTGAGGAGGAATCCGCCCGGCGGCGTTTAAAGCGCTCCGAAGGCAGCGCCGTTGGAATGAAAGCAGCGGCAGAGCGGAGCCCCGGGAAGGGCTCGGAGCTGGCAGGGCTCCATGGAGAGCGGAGCCCGCGGTGCCGGGGGTGCTGCGCAGTGTAAGCAGCCCTCGGGATGAGGGCAAAAGATGGATTTTGCAAAAACRGAGGTGGTTTTGGATGCCGCCGAAGGTCCTGCTGCCGGTTCCCTGCAGAGATCCTGTGGGAACTGCATGTGCTGCTGGAGTGTTGGAGACGGGAGAATTAGGATCTAAATCCAGGGAGAGGCGGGAAATGGGTGCTTAGAGTCAAGTGTCCACCCACAGTTGGAGCCAAATTTTCTGACGTGCCTTTAAGAGTGGCTAAAAGTGGCATTTTCTGATGTGCTGATYGCTCCTGAAAAACGTGTCTTTTGCACGTTTTTGTTTGCGGTATTCGGATACATCARTCTGGATGGGCATGGAGAAACCTCTTTTGGGGGGTCTGTACTTGTGTTTTTGTTGAGGAAAAATGTAGGGATCTGTGTGTGGAAAAGGTGGGGAATTGTGGCTCTGGATGCAGAAGAAGGGGGTTTGCAGAGAGCTACCTGCAAGGAAACGCTGTCTTTATGAGGATCCTGCAGCCCACGAGCAGTGTGTGTCTCCAGGATCTGGGAGATCCACTGAGCAAAGACCAGGGGAAAGTTGTGAGCYGCTCTCTCGGGCAGAGGCGCTTGCGGCTGCTGCGCTCTTTTACGGAGCGTTTTGTGTGCGATTTCCTGAGAAATCAGGACCCTTCGCTGAATTTGGGCTTTTCAGCCCAGATTCACGARGTTCCTAAGATGTGTTTTTAAAATTGGGACTCGTCTTTTTGAAGTTAATGGGCCTGCCTTGACGTTCGAATGTGAGCCTAAACCTACAACTTTCTGTGAATTTGTATAGTCCTTGTTGAGCGTGCGGTCGCAGCTGAGCTAATAACGCAGCAAATGCCCCCGACGTCCGTAGCCTCTTCTTGCTGAGGGGTGAGATGCAAAGAAACGGTGGGGTTTTATATTCGGTATGGACTCGAGGAGAATTTCTGGGATTTTTGTGATGCTGTGGRGCAATTGTGGAGGTTTTTCTGGGGAGCCTTTGCCCAGCACATGACGATATTTCTGCGCCGCCTCGGCTGCACATGCCTGGCCTGAATATTGGCGCAGATGCCAATTTTGTATTTGGTTTCCCCAAATAGTTGCGCGTGCAACTTTGAAAGCTGCTCTTTGAGGGTATTTGTGCCAGGAAAGAAAAAGGCTTGGCTACATGAATGTTTATGGAAGGCACACGGGAGATGGGCACGAATGTGTCTGAAGGGAATTCGCTTAGGAGGAAACCCAGATCAGCCACTTTTGTGCTGGATTTCCCTACCTGTGCATTGGATTTATTTGGTATTTGTTTGTCAGTTTGGCTCTTAATGTTACCTGGATCGAAACAGTTGCCTTTGATCTTGGAGGGCTTCTTGTCCACATGCAACCAGCACACGGGTTCAGTCTGACCGGGCTCAAAGCCTGTGTTAAATGTCTGGATGCGGCTCCCAGGGGCACGCGACTAGGCGAGCTCCTGGTTGGAGCACCCTCTCTAGTCTAAGACAGCTTGCAGGCCTTGCAGATGAAGAGAAATGCTCTGAAATGTGGTGTAAACCTACCTTAAAAGTATCAGAAAACAAAGTGGAATATATACCTTATCTCATTTGTGCTTTTATTCATGTGTTCTGCATAACGCCAAGGTTGGAGATAAATTCATTTGGAGTTGGAAGTGCTTCCTGGTGGACACTGGTGGACAGCAGTGTCCTGTTGGACACCCGTTGGACACTTGTGGGTGATGTTGTCTGTTCCCTTGCCCMGATGCATCACGTTCCAGTAAGGGTTTGTTATTGGGATGCTGGTTGTGGGCATCTGCAGAGCTTAGGTGGCCACACATCACTTGGTCACTTGGTTTGGGGGCATGTCCACGGCATCAGACAACGTCTTGCCAGCAAAGTAGAACGGAAAGATCRTGCAAAGTGGACACGTTGTCTAAAACTCACCCATCTTTCCTCTTTCTTATTTACTGTTAAATTTGTCCTGTCCCCRAAGACTTGATCTGTTGACTCTCACCAGAGCTATCTGCAGAAGTCGAGGAGCTGAGGAGACTGTTTCTGTRGGCAGGATGAGGATAAAGGTTCTTATCAGAGATGTCGCTGAGATTTCGTGCATTTTTGAAGCATTGACTGCTCTCAGAGGCCATCGCTTAGCTGGGTCGATGCGACCTAAGTTCCATGCCAGGGCCAAGTGACTCCCCGTTCCCCATCCATATGTGACCAGAGGGGAAAAGGATGAATGGAAAAGCAGCGGAGCAGGTTGGTAGAGGAGGGAATATGAGGGAGAACATCTTTCTTTGGGATTTTAGGGATCACCTTGTCCCTTCCGTCTGCATCCACGATGCAGCACTCTTTTAAAGGAATTCTCCGAGGCTTTCAAAGGGACACGTGTGGACAACTCCTYGTTCCTGGAAAAACCTCATCAATTATTAGGCGTGATTCTCCGCATGCAAAGCGGTTCCGAAAGAGGGGTAAYGGGCAGAAACCAATTAAACAGATTTATGAGTCCAGAACCAAATTGTGCTAGCTGGGTTGATGGATGGAAGGGATTAATCACGTTGTGCTGGCGTGCTGGAGATAATTACTAGCCCCGGCAAGTAGATCCGCGCACGATTCCCGTGTCAAGGATGTGCCCGTATTTCTCCGTGCAACTCGTGATTGGGTCCGATTATCCTGCGGCCGCTTTAATCTAGTCATTAAATGTCTTTGCACCTTTCTTCCTCGCCTTCTTTCTCTCCTTCCACCCTCAAAGCTCTTTCTCGCACCGCCCTGCGCTCTGGGTGCTGGATCGCTTCTCAGCAGAGGGATTGGAAACTGTTTCCCCTTCCCGGTTAMATTCCTGCTGGATACTGCTCAACTGTAGCGTGTTTTGGGGCGGTTTTTTAGGGTTCTGCATGGAAGGGTTTTCTCCCTTCCTGGGGTGCGCGGCTGCTGCCCGTTGTGGCACCGGAGCCGTCGTCCCGTCGAGGTGGCCGGTGACAGGGACGCGGCGGCCAGGAGAGGGCAGTGAYGGCCTTAAATCCGGCAACGCTGAATTCCGCGGAGGAAAAGATCGGGAATGTGGGGGGTTCCCTCCAACACCCTCCGCACCGCGGCCCRTCGGGCTCCTCGCGGAGCCGGAACCCGCCTCGCCGCTGATCCCGGCCACGAAGGCTGGGAAAGCTGCAGTGGGATCTGTTGTCCCTTGGTGAGGAGCCGGGATGGGATTGCAGGTACCTGAGCTCCAGCTGGCGCCAGCGAGGACCGGCTTGGGCCGATTCCGCCTCCACAGGGTCCGTCCCGGTGGCAGAACCCGCTCCTGGTGTCTTGTCCTTGTGCAAGGAACAGGAATAGGAGCTTGCCCGGTGCTTGGGTTTGGAGCGGGATCCAGCTTGGGAGCTCCTTAATGCAGCTGGARAGGAGGGAATTGGGACGTCCCCTCCTTTGTTGGGGCTTCCGCTCTCTTGCCGCTGCTGGGAGCGCTGGAGATATTCCTGCTGCGTGGAGCTGCAGGCGGATCGCGAGCCAAGCAGTTTATAAGGGAAAAGCGAGCAATTTCAGCCCCAACTTTCCCTCCGAGTCCCCCTGGCAACGTTTGTGTCTTAGCAACCACATTTTCCTATTTAAAAATGTTTAAAACGTTAAAAAACAACAACAACAACAACAACATCACATTAAGCACGGGATTAAGTGCTTTCCTGAATCAAAGCCTAACTAGATAAATGAAAAGCTGTTAATTGAATCAGGGATGCACTGTGTTTTCAGCCCCCCAATTTGCATAACATTTGCATGCGATTGAAAAGCCGTCATTAATGTCGTTTACTTCTAGTAGGTCCCCCAATGTCCCTGGATCGGGCCTGCCGAGTTGGAAGCCGTCCTCCTCCGGCCCTGAGGAATTCCCTAAATTGCTGCTTCCGCCCTCGCTGGGACTTGGCCCAAATTGGCTCGTGGGTCGGGGCTGGGGGTTGCCCGCCGCTCGGCTCGCCAGGCTCGCTCCTTTTCCCTTAAATCCCGGTCGTCTTGGGAAGCAGGCGGCAGGGATGGAGAGGGCCCTTGGTGCTGGGCGCGAGGTGCGCTCCGTGGCTGCGTCCTTATCCGCCGCCGGAGGGGAGCGGGAATTGGGGCAGCCCCGGGCTGGGCRGCAGCTCCACGGCGCGCGGGGCTGGGAGCGTCTGCAGCTCCCAAGGGAACAGGGGCTGGGGGCTGAGCCGCCCGGAGCGCCTCTCCTGCCTTGCTCCACCTTTCCGAGCGGGCGACAAGTGCCGCATCCTCCTGGAATCCCTCTCGGAATCCGGCAGCKTCGGGAAACCTCATCCGGGGGGTTGTTGGGAGCCTTTGGAGGGACTGGGGGATGTGAGCACTTAAATGGGCTGCGTGTTTCAGAGGAGGCTCTTGGGCGGGCGCTTTTACCCGAAGCGAATCGGGAGGAATCCCTTTGCCGGGAGGAATCCCTTTGCCGGGAGGAATCCCTCTGCCGCCAGCAGGAATCCCAAATTCCGACCGTCTGGGCYGGCCCCGCTGCCCGTCGGCACTGGRTTGTCCAGRCCGTAGCAGCGCCGCGCTCGCTCCCCACCGCGTCCTGGCTGCGCTCGCATGGATCCGACCTTCCCTGGAAGTCTCTGCTCCGGGCGGATCGTGTGGGAGCGCAATCCCGCGGGGAGAGGCGGGAGGCTCTTCCCGGGCCTCGCCGAGGCTCCCGGCGCCGGCGGGGTCTCCGTTGCCCCTCAGCTGTCGCGTGCAGCTGCTGGAGCTGGGAATGGCACCGGCGAGCTCGGATCCGCATCGGAATCGGAAAGTTTTTTTTTTTTTTAAAAAAAGGAGCATCTATTTTGGGAGAAGGGAGGTGGAGAAGAAGCAAAAGCACAAGCATAGGGGTAGGCTGGTGGGGGGTGTTTTTTTCCCTGCTGGATTTTCCTGGGATGCAAGCGGGAGGGAGGCTGCGTGCAAGCAGGGTGGCCTCCCTGCTTCCCAATCCTTGCGTTTAACCTGGACAAACTCTTCCTGCTTCCATGGCTGGGGCCGCGTCGAGGCTCGAGGCGGCGCGGGAGAGCCCAGGGAAGGGGCTCGTCGTGGCACAGCCCCGCGAAGCCCCCYGTGGATGCGGGTGTCCCCCGGCGCTCCGCGGCAAGGCAGGAGCGAGGGCCGGGCGTCACGTGCCGAAAGCCATCGGATACCCCGGGAGCACGTGGAAACGCGGAGCTTGCTTGGCTACGTCAACGTGAAAAAATCCAGTGCGAGACAGCTGTAGTTTTGACACCAAATTTGGGTTTGAATCGCTTTTCATTTATTTCAGGAGCCGGAAAATCCAAATCAGAAACATCCCGCCCCAGCTGCGATGGGAGGTAAGAGGAGCAGCCCCGAGCACTTGCTGCGGAGGAGCGTAGATCAGAACTAAGGGCTAATTCCCATGCAGCTTTCTGGACTTGGCAAAAAAGTAGATTTCTCCTCTTCCTTGTTGTTAATTGGAAGTAATTATAGTAGATCTGTTTAGCTTAGTCCTCTCCATTGACAGGAGCAAATTCTACTGATGTGAGCAGTGTAAATACTGCTAAAAAAAAAGAAATTATACGATCCATCTATTGGATGAGGAATAAAATGGAACAATTGAAATAAAATAAATGCAAGGACCTTCCCCTGAGGTCCGCTTTTCCCCCCATTCCCCCTTCCCCGGCCATCCCTAGGCTCCCATGTCCTGGGGCAGCCGGATTCTCCGTTAGCCTAATTGCTTGCAAAGCCTTAATGACTAGAAAACTGCTTTTATTGATTGCTGCTGTTTCCTCGGCGTGTCCCGCTGCTCCCAGTGTGACACGGTCTCTTCTCCRTTTTCCAGGTCCTGGATGGTTTGCTAGCCCAGTATGGCACTGTGGAGAACTGCGAGCAAGGTAATAGGGACGAGGGGTGAAAAAGAAGCCAAGTTGCCCTTATTTGGCTATTTTCTACCCCGGCTGTTTTGGGGGACAGGGGCCCTCCTTGGCAGATGCCTGTTGGCATCTCCCCACAGCCGGTACCGCTCTGGCCAGCCTGGGAATGCCGGGATGCTCCCGACGGCTTCCGCCTTGGCTCCGGAGGCCGAGGTGTGAGGGCCTCCCTGGAGGCCGGCAGGGGCCGGTCTGTCTCGGCTCGGCGGATTTTATCCCGGCCTCTAATGGTGATGGGCTGAGACACGGAGGTTTAATCTGGCCCCCGGGATGTTTAATGAGAGTTCGGTTTCCAGAGGGCTCCTGGAAATGGAAGGGAGGGCTCGGAAGAGCGCCGGGGATGCTCCCTGGCTCCGGCAGGCCTTGGCTTTGGTGGCTTCCCCCTTTTATTGCCTTGGTGCTGGGCGGGATGACGCCTCGGGAGCCCCTGGGTAAGGCAGGAGGGTGGCGGACCCGGGGATGGGGCCGCGGCGCTTTGCCYGTGTTCTGATTTCCGCCTCTTTTGCCCCAAAGTGAACACGGACAGCGAGACGGCYGTGGTGAACGTCACCTACGCGAACCGGGAGCAGACCCGACAGTGAGTGACCTGCGGCCCCTTCCCTGCCCCTTAGCTATGGATGGAGTCGATTTACCCTAGAAATCCGCAGTTTGGGGTAATAAAAAGAGAGGTGGATCCCAGGGAAGATTGAAGATGTAACTTTTTATTCAAAGGAGAATCAAACCTTTATTTACACAATTTCAGGAATTAGGGCTTCAGAAAAGGTAGTAATGCRATTAAATGTCACTGGGATTGTAGTCAGGAGACAGTTGCCCATCCTTGCGGAGTGGTGGCAATAGCACGGGGAGGTTTTCGGCTCTGCGGAAGATTAGGCTTTACACTAAATGCAAATGGAAAATTAATTGGGTCTTTGCTGCCGTGTTTATTTCCCTTTCCTTTTTCGCGGAGATGAAGGGTTCTGGAAAGCTGTAAAAGGGATGGGATCAGCACTTTGCTTGGAGGGGAGCCAGGCGGAGCGCAGGCCCGGATTGATGGGTTTTTATCCGGGCGGGTTGACGTCACCGAGCCTGGCACTTGTCAAACGCGGCCGCGCCGCCGTCCGCGGGGCTCGGCGGCCGCTGCGCTCGYGGCTGCAATAACCCGGGCCAGGCGCTCCCCGCGATCTGCCCAGGCCTCGCACGTAAAGCCATGATTTTGAGGCTCRCAATCCCCGTGGAGCTCCGCGTCGGGATGGGGTCTTCCCGCCGGGGAAGCTCGGGATAGGGGAGCTGTATCCATGCGGCTCCGCTGCTGGCTTTGATGCCGGCGGCCGTCTCCAGAAGCCAGCGGCAGCAGATGAGGTTTCTGCTCGGTCAGTTGTGGGTTTCTTTTTTTCTTTTTTTTTCGCTCTTTGCAAGAGTTGAGTCGCCGGCCACTTTCCAGAGCCGGAGTTTGGGCTGTCTCCTTAGAAACCTTGGGAATGGGAGGTGCGGAGCCCCGGCGGCCGGAGCGGCCGCTTTGCCCTTGCTGCCGGCTCCATCTGCCGACAGCTCGCGACTCCTGCAGCCAGCCCCAAAACCCCTGCCGGGAGACGGATCTAAACCCCGGGAAAAAGACATAATGCAGAAGGACGCCCTGCCCCATCGCACCAGCCCTGCCCTCATCCCTTTAAAACCTGCTCGGCGGGCTGGAAAATCCTGCCGAGCCCTCGCGGGATGAGGGGAAGCGGCCCCCGACCGTTTCCCTCCGTGCTGCCCCTCCAGAGCCATCATGAAGCTCAACGGCCACCAGCTGGAGAACCACGCGCTCAAGGTGTCCTACATCCCCGACGAGCAGTCGGCGCAGGGGCCGGAGAACGGGCGGCGGGGCGGCTTCGGGGCGCGCGGCGCCCCCCGGCAGGGCTCCCCGGTCTCGGCGGGGGCGCCCGTCAAGCAGCAGCCCGTGGACATCCCGCTCCGTCTGCTGGTGCCCACGCAGTACGTGGGGGCCATCATCGGCAAGGAAGGGGCCACCATCCGCAACATCACCAAGCAGACGCAGTCCAAGTGAGTCCCTCGTCCGCTTCCCGCCCGGGCGGCTCCTGCTTTCCCCGGGGGTGCAGGATGGGCTGGAGATGACCCGCGGGGATGTCGGGGGACCGCGGTAGCCGCTGCTCCGCCTGCGGATGCTCTGCCTGGTGCCTGTCTCAGTGCCGCTTTGCGCTCGCAGGATCGACGTGCATCGCAAGGAGAACGCGGGAGCGGCGGAAAAAGCCATCAGCATCCACTCCACCCCCGAGGGCTGCTCCGCCGCCTGCAAGATGATCCTGGAGATCATGCAGAAGGAGGCGAAGGACACCAAGACGTAAGGCTGCCCCTTCCTCCGCTGCCCCTTCCTCCCATGCGCGGTCCCATCCCGGGCTGCCTTCCCAGCAGCCGCAGCTGGAGGATGCTCCGTGCGGGAGCCTGGGCTCTGCACCGGTTGGTTTGGGGGGATTGCAGTGCTGCAGAGCCCCGGGTCTTTGGCCTTAGCCRTCGTTTTTGTACCAGGCTCTCCCCTCCTGGCCACGGCGAGGGTTAACGTTGCTCTTCTCCCCTTCCTCCCTCCAGAGCTGACGAGGTGCCTCTGAAAATCTTGGCCCACAACAACTTTGTGGGGCGCCTGATCGGCAAAGAAGGGCGGAACTTGAAGAAAGTGGAGCAGGACACGGAGACGAAAATCACCATCTCATCGTAAGGCTCCTGGCGCTCGTGGTGCAAATCGGGGCGCACGCGCCTCGGCCCTGGGGTGCTGGCGGTGGCGGGCGATGGGACCGAAGCAGGTCGAGATGCTGTCAAGCTGGGGGGAACGGGCACGTGTTGTCCTTGCGGCACCGGGTCCCTACTGTGACGGTGACAGCAGCATCCGTGGTGTCCACCAGCCCGGTGTCCRCCTTCGGAAAGAGGAGGAGGAGGCGCTGGGAGGCAGGGGATGAGGGGTGGCCCTGCTGGAGTGACACTCGGTTTCGTCCCAGCTTGCAGGACTTGACTCTGTACAACCCYGAGAGGACCATCACGGTGAAGGGCTCCATCGAGAACTGCTGCAGAGCGGAGCAGGAGATCATGAAGAAAGTGCGCGAGGCCTACGAGAACGACGTGGCGGCCATGAGCGTGAGTGCGCCGGTGACGGCGGACCTGCCGGGTCTGCCCGGCTCCCGCTCCGGACGGAGCCTTCCAAGGGGATGCTCTGCTTGAAGCAGTGACGGTGTCTCTCCTCGCTCCCCCAGTTACAATCTCACCTCATCCCTGGCCTCAACCTGGCTGCCGTGGGCCTCTTCCCTGCCTCCTCCAACGCCGTGCCTCCGCCGCCGAGCAGCGTGTCCGGGGCAGCTCCCTACAGCTCCTTTATGGTAAGAGCGTGACCTGGCAGCGGGAATTGCTGCTTCCAGCTCCAGGAATCCGCAGGCTGCTCCTCGGCGTGCAGGGCTGGGTCTTCTCCACCTGGAGAGCTCTGCTGTGGATGGCGTCGTGTCCTCAGCATCCTCTGCTGGTTCCAGTCCAGCTGGATGTGCCTCCAGGCTTTGAACCTCCTGCAGAGCCCATGGAGACCCCCCTCTAAAGGGGGCAGGCCCGGATCAGTCCGGCTCCCTTGGGAGCTGTGTGGGTGTCCCCTGGGAGCTGTGTGGGTGTCCCCTGGGCGCTGTGTGGGTCTCCCTTGGGCTCAAAGGGTGACACCAGCGCGCTGTCCCCGCAGCCTCCGGAGCAGGAGACGGTGCACGTCTTCATCCCCGCGCAGGCGGTGGGTGCCATCATCGGCAAGAAGGGCCAGCACATCAAGCAGCTCTCGCGGTTCGCCAGCGCCTCCATCAAGGTAGCCTTTTCCCTGCAAGGAGCAGCCGTGCAGTTCCGCCCGCGCGTTCGGGGTCGCTTCCTCGCGCGGCACGAGCGCTCCTCCCGTGCGGAGCGGGAAGGGACAAAMCCCAACGCCGCGGCCCACGGGTGCCCACGTCCATGACCACCTCTGTCCTCCCTTCCAGATCGCGCCCCCGGAGACGCCGGACTCCAAAGTGCGCATGGTCGTCATCACGGGCCCTCCGGAAGCTCAGTTCAAGGTTGCTCCGTTGCTGTTTCTGCGGGGAATTAGGTGCCCTGCGATCCCGCTTGGCCGCTCTTCCCGGGGGAGCCCCTTTCCTTCCCAGCGGGGGATTAATGGGAAGAGCCGAACGGCTGCATCCTTCCCTGCCGCGCACCGGGAACCCCTCGACTCCGTGGCTGCATCAGTGCCCGGGCCGGCCCGAGGGCGCGTTGAGGTTGGGGATAGCGAGGCCAGGGCCGCTCGCGAGCTCGGTTTAACCCCTCGTCCCCTCCCTGCTGCAGGCRCAAGGCAGGATTTACGGGAAGCTCAAGGAGGAGAACTTCTTTGGCCCTAAGGAAGAAGTCAAGCTGGAAACGCACATCCGCGTCCCCGCCTCGGCCGCCGGGAGGGTCATCGGCAAAGGAGGCAAAACCGTAAGCGAAATCCCAGTTTGGGAAGGCCAAGGGAATTGCGGGGCTGGTCGTGCCCCCGCCAGGTGAGCGGGGACGGTGGTGACAAGGGGGCTCCGTCCCCGGCCGCAGGTCAACGAGCTGCAGAACTTGACGGCGGCCGAGGTGGTGGTCCCGCGGGACCAGACCCCCGACGAGAACGAGCAGGTCATCGTGAAGATCATCGGGCATTTCTACGCCAGCCAGGTAGGGCTGGGGGAAGCCGGGGCCGCGGGCGCCCGCCCTCGCGGATTCCCTGGTGTCTCGTAAGGGTTGTGTCCACGCAGCACCTCTCCTCCTGCTGCGTAGATGTYTGCAGGAGGGGTGGCTGCGAGGTGGCCCCTGGGCCGGCTGCCTCGGAGGTGGCTGCGGGGGGAAGGAAGGAGGATTGCTCGAGTGCGTGCGCGCACACGCGTTTACAGAGCATGACCTCCGAGTGCGGCTTCCTGAGGAAACCCGCCTGAAAAAGCGGCAGGAAGGGCTCTCCAGGAGTCACCCTGTCCACCGCCACCCCCGCCAGCAGTCGGATCCACAACACCATTCCCAGCAGGCTTCTCTTGCCTCGTTAAAACCACCAGGATGGAGATCCTGCGCCCGCTCTCCCAATGCACGGGCTGGGGCTCCCTGATTCTTTCCAGGTTCTCCAGGTTTTTCCCAACAACCAGAGTCATTTCACAGAATCCCAGAATGGTTGAGGTTGGAAGGGACCTGTAGGGATCATCCAGTCCAACCTTCCTGCTCCAGCAGGGACACCCAGAGCACAGGGCGGCATCCAGGCGGGTTTGGAGACCTCCAGAGAAGGAGACTCCACAGGCTCCCTGGGCAGCCTGTCCAGGGCTCGGGCACCCTCACAGTGCAGAAGTTCCTCCTCACCTGGAGATGGAACCTCCTGTGTTTCAGCTTATGCCCATTGCCCCTTGTCCTATCACTGGCCACCACTGGGAAGAGCTTGKCCCCTTCTTCCCTAATCCCCCCTTCATGAACTTATCCATGTTAATCAGATCCCTCTCAGCCTCCTCTTCTCCAGGCTAAACAGGCCCAACTCGCTCAGTCTCTCCTCATACGAGAGATATCCCAGTCCCTTTTCCCGCTCCCTGGGATCCAAGTGCCCCGGGAGCGGTCAAGGAGGGCTGAATGAGTCACCTCACCCGCTCTGCCCTTGTCCCCCGCAGATGGCACAGCGCAAAATCCGCGACATCCTGGCCCAGGTGAAGCAGCAGCATCAGAAGGGACAGAGCGGCCAGACACAAGCGCGGAGGAAATAAGAGCGGCAGCGCCAGCAGCATGGAAAGGGCAGCGAGCCAAGGCCGGGCTTAAGAGTGGCTGGGAATCAGTTACCGTAGACAGATGCTATTTTTTTTTTTCCCTTCACAGAATTTCGCAGAATTCTGTGATTCCCCTTAAGATTGAGATTAAAAGGCAGTCGGATTGGCTTCCACGGTCCAGCATCAAAGCGGAGCACGTGGTTGGATCCGTTTTTCCCKCTCCGGGTGCCAGAACGGCTACTTAAATGAAAACACGAGGGGCTGCCCTCTCATTTAAGTAGCCCTTGGAGGCACCGGGCTGCCCCGATGGCTCTGCCCCGCCAGCAGCACAGCCAAGGGAAACGTTCCCAGCACGCGGTGGCACCTCTGGAATTCCGCTGGATTCTTATTTGGACTTCCCTGGTTTTATTCTTTGCATTTTATTTCTTTTTTGTTTAACGAGATCCACTGCAGGCCAAAAAAAAAAAAAAGAAAACAAAATGCCCCAAACGAGCAAAAATTCCCACAGCCACGTGGGTTTGGATACCGCAGGCGCGCTGCACGGCACGACGCCTTGCAAAGCCTTAGAAACCGGGAGCGCACCCGTATTTTCCAGGACGATTTTTTTCCCTTTTTTGACTTTTTTTTTTTTTAATTTAGTTTACTTTAAAAGAATTTTTTTTACTTTAGAAGCCTATGAAATGATGATGGAAGCAGGACATGCAGCTTCAGTAGTGACYTCAGCTGCGGGCATGAGCTCCTGTCCCAGGGATGAGGAGAACTGCCCAGGGAAGGGGCGAGCGGCAGGATTTTGAGTTTCCCCCCCTCGAAGCGGGAATGATGAAGACAAAGAAAACAAGCCAAGAAACCCCTATTTAGCAGGAAACATGAGTTAATGATCATCCACTTAGTGATCAGCCGGTGGAAAGGAGCTGCGTGCAGCAGAGGGAAGGCTGGGGGCTCTCGGGAAGCCAAAGGAATTTTGGGGGGCAAAAGAGCCTCCCGGCTGCCCGGGATCCRGGTTTGGATTTGCCCCATCCTCACGCCGCAGACAGGGAAGTTTCGGCTCCAGAGCTTCCCTGGCGAGCGGCACCGTGGCTGCCTCGGTCCCCTGGAATCCGCTGGGCACGCACRTGTGCGGCTCCGGCGTTTCCCACCCGGAGCGGGTGTTTTGCACCTCAAATTCCCTCCAGCTTCTCTGCTGTAGCACGAGCACGCAGGGTTTTTTGGGAAGAAAAACAACCTTTTTTTTTTTTTTTTTTGGAAAAAAAACCACCTTTTTTATTAGTGCACTGGGAAGAAGCCAGTTCATGTCAGCTCTCCCAGGATTATTTATATTTCCCCTCTGATCTCTCCAGGTGGAGGAACAAATATTTCTGAAATATGGCACATTTTTTTAAAAGATTTTTTTTCCTTTATTTTTTCCCTAAAACCACTTGCCTTCCCTCAGCAGGAGCAGCTGTTCTCACGAGACCAAGCCAGATAAAGACGTTAAAGGAATGTAGCATGGTCACTGATTCCCGTCACTCTTAATGCGGATTTTATATTTTAGATGTATTTTGGATGCCTTGTTCTGACCACGGGCGTGGGGAGGGGACAGTAACCACCGCTGCCACCTCTTTGGCGCAGCCCATGTCTTATCTCCATGATGCAACCAGAGCCCGCTCCCATCCGGCCAAAACTCGGGAGTTTGGGAAGATGCCGCCGGGAGCCGGAGCGGTTCCGACAGCATCAGGGGCTAAAAGAGGAGGGAATTTGGGAGGGGAAACGCAAACCTGGCACTGATGATTTTTAACGTTTTCTTTTTAAAGCGGAGAGCGGGTTTCCGTCCCGGCGGCCGCGTCGTCCGAAGCGGGACGTGGCTTTTCCCGCTTGGATCGTGTGGCACCGGGCAGGCGGTTCGGGCGGTTACTGCCCCTGTGACCGTGGGGACAGCCCCGAGGTGCGGGCAAGGCCAGGAGTGCTGCGTGCTCGAGCGAACGAGAGGGAGGGGGAAAAACAGGACAAAAAAAGAAGAGAAAAGAAAAAAAAAAAAAAAGCTACCTCAAGGTATGAAGTTACCTCAGCAATTGTGTTTTTTGTTTTTCTTTTGGGGGCTTGCTGATATTTTATATAAAAGCTGATAGTCTTGAATATTTTATTTTTTTAATGAAAAGAGAAGTTAAGTTTCATAATTTCTTATGAGCCAGGAGTTATGTGCAGGTAACCAAGTGTTATGAGCTCTCTATGGAGAACGGCAGGAACTGCAGACATAGTGGAAAAGATGGCAGCAGCTTCAGGGTTGGGGTTTTTTTTTCCCTTTTCAAGGCCGTTGCAGAAATTCCACGGGGCCGCAAGAGCTGCCGAAACCCTTTGAGACCTTGGACAAATCGGAGCCCACCGC
>NW_020454328.1:1494573-1505025 GCF_003342845.1 Nothoprocta perdicaria | reverse complement strand
TGATCTCGTGTTTTGTCTTCTGCTTGAAAAAAAAAAAAAAAAAAGAGAAAAGCCACTGGACGAAATGCCTTTTCTCGATCCCACTCCGTTGTGAAACCGAATTTACGGGCTCGGGAATCTTCCACGGAAGGGCGGACGAGCATGGAGTTGCCTTCGAGCACCTCTCCTAGGCGCTGGGGTTGACCTTGCAAAGCAGGGGCCGTCAACCCCTTTTGGGGACCCTTTTAAGCCATATTCTAGCGCACCGAGCACCCCAAAACGCAGGGGCCCCCCGCGCTCAGCGGGGCCGGCCCCCAACCATCTTCTCCACTATGATGCTGTTAACTATTTTACCGAGATTTGCCTCAGTTTTACCGAGGTTAAGCGAAAGGTTTAAGAGAAAAAAAGAAAAAAGAAAAAAAAAAAAGCAAGAGAGAAATAAATGGGAGCCAAATTGTTTTTTTATATATATATGTACAAACGCACAGCGAGGTTTTTTTAGAAAAAAAAAAAAAAGCTGACAAAATGATCGGCGTGAACCGCTTTCTGGTTCCAAAGGTCTGTGCTGTGTTTTAGAAGTCCCATCTTGCTGTTTTTCACTGTACCTGCAGGAAAATGACCTTTTAGGGAACATTTTTTTTTTGGAAAAAAAACCACCAAAACAGTCAATGGTGGGAAAGTCAGTTTGACCGTCAGCGGCCGCTCCCGGTTCTGCCCGGCCCCGCTTCCCTCTTCCCCTCTGGTTTTGGTGGGAATTTGGGACCTGAGGGGAACAGCGGATCYGGTCCCGAAGGATTTGCAGCTTTAAAGAATTCCTGGCGCCTTTTTCCATAGGGACAGGGAYGAGTGGGGGATCGGAGCTCGGGAACGTCCCTATGGAGAGCGGGCTCCGTGCCGCCGTCCTCCGGGACGCTTTGGCCCATGGCAAAGTGGCCAGCATTATTTTTCTTTTTCCCACATTTTTTTTCCTGATTTTTACTTCATAATTTTTTTAAGCCTAGTCGTTTGTCCTACTGAAAAAAAAACAGAAAAAAACGGTCCCGGTACCTCTTGAAATCCTCTGGCTCTCCACTTTTTACCGAACTTGCCTAGAACAGTTTATTCAGACATCGGTGATTATAATTGTATTGTCCAACAGCAAGCGTTTTTTTGAGGACTGGTTCAAACTGTATCATTGAGGAGAAAAAGAAAAAAAAAAAAGGAAAAAAAAAGGAAAAAAAACATAAAAAAGACAAAAAAAAAAAACCCAACCCAAACGCACGCCGGGCTGTTGATGTGCTGGCTGCGGTGGTCGAGCGCCAAGTCCTTGGTGCCTCCGCGGCGCTGGAAGGTGCAGGGAGCTTGGGACACCGGAGCTTTTCCAGGTGCTTTCGGGAGTTTTCCTTCAGCAGCAGCGGGAAGACGGGATTTTGGCACCGGCAGTTTGGTGCGGGGAGTTATTTGCCGGGGGGCAGCTGCCTTGGAGCATCTTGGATCGCTCTGGAGCACTCGGCAGTGAAAGCGGCAGCAGGAGCTGCCGGGCGGCTCCAAACGGGGCCCGAGCGGAATTCCCGGGAAGTGCTCCTGTAGGCAACATGGGAATCCAAAGGGAAGGCGGAAAGGAAGCCCCTGCGGCCGCTGCTCCAATGTCACCCGCTCCTTTCGCCGCGGAATTACCTGGCAAAAAGGTCCTTTCGGCGACCACCCCGCGCTGTCTGTTGCAAGTGCACCCATGGGTGCCCAGATCCAGCTGTTGGGAGCGGTAGCTCCATAAACCGGGATGCTGGAAGTGGGTGAGATTTTGCCTTTTTTTTTTTTATTATGGTCCTCACAGAAGGAGGCTCCCAAAGTTTTAATGAGGACAGAGGGAAAGAGCCGGGAAAAGCCGGTGAGGGGCCGATCCGGCCTCGCGCTCGCCGTTCCCGCAGGATTTTCCCACTTCTGCCAGCCCGTGGGGCAGGAAATAAAGATAAATCTCTCCTCAGCTTCTCGGTGCCTCAGTTTCCCCGGCGGGAAGGTCTCTGGTGCGTCCTTGGAATATGCAAAAGGAAGCGCCTCTGAGCTAAGCTGTGTGTTTCCTGGGCGTTAGGGTTTCCTTTTTGGTCCGAAAAAAAAGAAAAACGAATGGTTAAAGACAGTCAAATAGTTATCAATACCAGAAATGTCTTTTTTATTATTATTTTTTAATGCCTTGCTCCAGTTATTTTGAGATCCTTTATATCAGAAACACAGAGGTGCTATAAGACATTCGAAGACCTTTTTATAACTAACTCGGAGACAGCTAATATTTTTGGAGCTTTCTTGCTTTTGAGGAGTTTCGCAACAGATTTTTTTTCCCTTCTGTCGTCCGTTTTGGGTTCCTGGGGCGGTCCTGCCCACGGGCCTGGGCTCGGGATGCTCAAACCTGGGGCTGGGAATCAGAGCCAGTGCCACATTAGCCGGCACTTGGGAAGGGGAACTGTCCGCTTCCACATGGAGCTTGATTATCTTTAGGGATTTTTTTTTTAATTATCATTATTATTAATCATTTGTGATCAGTGGCGAGATGCAGAGTGGAGCCGACTCCGCCAGAGGCTCCAGAGCCCGGAATTTTTGCGGGAACGCGCAGGTGCTGGGAGCCAAGAACGTGCAAACTACCTCAGAGCTGCCCGAGAGCCGGGAATCGCGGCCGGGCGAGGGGATCGCTCGCTCCCGTCCAGCCTCGGCCACCGGCCTTGCCACCACGGAGGAATTTTGGCACGGCGGGAATATCCACATCCCTGCGCCGGAGCGAGGAGGACGAACACTGTAGGGAGGAAGAAGAGGAAGAGCGTCGGGTGAGGATGCTGCCCGGGACCTGGGAGCATCCCTGCGAGCAACCAGCTCCAAAGCAGCGCGCGTTCGACCCCTGCTTCTTTACCGGCCCTTGCAGGTTTTTAATATTGATTTTTATTCTTTTTCTTCAATTTTGATACCTCTGGTGCGGGCCGCAGCACGTGGAAGGTTATGGACTGTGGAAAGGCCGAGGCACCACCAGCYGCCGCCGCTTCCCCCTGGGAGATTCCCCGGAGGCGGCGGCTCCGTGGGAGCGGTTTGACCCGGCAGATGTGGCACGAAACGGTTCAGTTTTCCGAGGCAAAGCCCCAGGTTTTCCTTCAAACAAGGAGCTCGGCCGCGGCCCCGACCCTCCGTGTAACCAACCTGTTTGTGTTTATCTACCTCTTAGCGACAATAGATTAAAAATAGGTAGTGGCAACTCCACGGGCGGTAGCGTAGGGGGGATAAAAGAAAAAAAAAAAAAAAGATGATGAAAAAAAGACTCTTTTTTCCAAAGAAAAATAATGTTCTTTAAAAATAGACTTTACGGACTTTCTTTCTCACTTCTCCTTAGTTGTAAAGGTTCCCAACCCTCAGCAACCTGARATGTTCGCTTGAGACTGAGTTTTTATCTTTCTTTTTAATGCTCAACTCTCCGCTCCTTTTGGTTTGGTCTGTTTTCTTTTTTTTCTTTTTTCTTTCCCGTTTTCACCTTGCTGTTTCCTTCTCCTTTCCGCGGGCTCCGCTCCTCCGGCAGCAAGGTTTCGCCACAAACCGCTCGACTCCACTGTTCTGTTTTTTAAGAATAAAATTTAAAAAAACAAACAAACAAAAAAAAACCCAAGCAGACAAACAACCAACCTCTAACTGCAGCCACGTGTGGTTTTATTTATCAGCCGGGGGGAGGAAAATACATATAAACGCAGGGAAGGGGGGAGAGGGGCCTGTGGGTGCTGCTGGCGCTGGGCCGAGGGCAGGGGTCCCCGGGGAGGTTTTTAGGGAAAGACAGCCCAAATTTTCCTTTCCGTGGGTTCAAATTCCTTGTTTTTGGGGGGATTGGAGGGCGCTGGTTGCAGGTGACGGGGAGCGCGTTGTGCCGGAGGGGACCAAAAGCGCCAGTCCTGGCCCCAATCCGGACCCCGCTGGTGGTCCCGAAGTGTCACCCGGGGACGGGGGTGACAGCGGCCGGGAGCGGGGCCCGGGGGGGTCGGGGGGGCCCGGCCTTGCCCGCAGGCCCGTTTCCCCCCGTTGGGCGCGGGGACAGGACGGGGCGCCGCTGCCGCGGGAGCCGGGATGGATGCCGGCGTTTTCCCGGGAGGACGCGGGGGGGATTCCCGGTTCCCGGGCGCTGCCGCGCGGGAGCGGAGCGGGGCNGGCCGGGGCCGCCGCGGCAGCGCTGAGGGCGGCGCGGCGGCGCTCACCACGCAGCGGTCCCATGGTGTAATGGTTAGCACTCTGGACTTTGAATCCAGCGATCCGAGTTCAAATCTCGGTGGGACCTCGCGCTCTTTTTTGCGCCCCTCCAACCGGGCGCGCTCCGCTCCGCTCCGCGGGACGGCGGGCGGCGCCGGCACCGGAACCGACCCGCGCCCCGCGCCGGTACCGGCCGCGCTCCATTTCGTGCGGGGGCCCCCGCTCCAAACGGCGTTCCAACGCCCTGCGCATGCGCGCAGCCAGCGCCCGCCGCCCACCGTTCCCTCTGCGCGCGCCCATTGGCTGCGGCGGGACGGGGGAGGAAGCGGCGGCCGCTTCCCGGCGTTGCTATTGGCTGCGGCGGGGCCCGCCCACCTCCCGCGTTGTCCCTCGTTACGTTGTCGCGGCGCCCCCGCCCCGCCCCCCCGCGGTCCTCCCCCTCCCCTTCCCGTTTTCCCGTTTTCCTCTTCCCGTTTTCCCGCTCTGTCCTAACGAACACAGTTCCCGTTGTCCGCTCTGCCCCCGGCCGCCGCCCCGGGCCCGGCTCACGAGGGATTTGTGTCCCTGCCGGATTAGGGGCGCGGACGGGCTCCGGTTTCCCGAGGGAGCGGGAGGCCGGGGGCGCCGGGGGCCTCGCCGCGGGTCGGGGTCCCCTCAGGTGTGCGGGGGGGGCCGCCACCTTGTGCCCTTGTCCTGCTGTTTCGGCCAGGGACACCCCGAGGGGGCCGCCATGGTGCCAGTGCCAGCCCCACAGAGCCCAACGGTGCCCGTCCCAGCCCCACTGAGTCCAATGGTACCAGTCCCAGCCCCACAGAGCCCAACGGTGCCAGTCCCAGCCCCACTGAGCCCAACGGTGCCCGTCCCAGCCCCACAGAACCCAGTGGTGCCCATTGCAGCCCCATTGAGCCCAACGGTGCCCGTCCCAGCCCCACTGAGTCCAATGGTACCAGTCCCAGCTCCATTGAACCCAACAGTGCCCATCCCAGCCCCATTGAACCCAACAGTGCCCATCCCAGCCCCATTGAGCCCAACGGTACCAGTCCCAGCCCCACTGAGCCCAGCAGTGCCTGTCGCAGCCTCACGGAGCCCAATGGTGCCCATCACAGCCCCACGGAGCCCAACAGTGCCAGTCCAGGCTCCACGGAGCCCAATGGTACCCGCGCCAGCCCCATTGAGCCCAACAGTGCCCGTTGCAGCCCCATTGAGCCCAACGGTACCAGTTCCAGCCCCATGGAGCCCAACGGTACCAGTTCCAGCCCCATGGAGCCCAACGGTGCCCGTTGCAGCCCCATTGAGCCCAACGGTGCCCATCCCAACCCCACGGAGCCCAACGGTGCCCGTCGCAGCCCCACGGTGCCCTCGCTGCTCCGCAGCGGCTGCAGGGCAAGGCTCCCCACCGACAGCGGGTGCTGGGGGAGCCCCATCCCCCGGCGGGGGGCTCGGCGAGCGCCGGGACCCCCGTGCCCAGCCCCACACGTTGGCTCAGGGGCTGCTCAAACCGCCCCAGTGCCCCTTGCAGGGAGCAGAACCGGCCGCGCGAGCCCACACGCGCCCGCCCCGTCTCCGGGGCTGCTTTATTGGGAGCCACGGACAGGTTTGCCATCCTGGAGCTGAGCTAATTCGGGGTGCGAGCCCCCGTCCCCAGCGCGGGGAGAGGCTACGGGGAAAGCGGCTCCCTGCGGCGGGGTCAGCTGATGGTGCAGCCGCCCTTCTCCTTGAAGGGGTTCTTGTCCTCGGGGACGCCCTTCAGCAGCGGGTCCTCTCCCGCCATGGACTCGATGTATTCCTTGAGCTCCCTGCCGGTCTTGGAGACCTGCGAGGAGGGAGAAGCTGTCTCTCAGGGAGCTGCCCGTCGCGCGCGGCCCTGCTCGGCGCYGGGCGCACTCACCATTTGCCGCTCGTTCTTCACCTCCTTCTTCAGCTGGTCCAGCTCCATCTTCAGCAGCTCCTTCTCGGTCATGTCCTGAGCCATTTTGCCCTGCAGTTGGCAAAAAAAAGCAGCCCCTTCCTCGCAGCTGAGCTTTGCTTAGGGCTCACGAGGAGCTAACAGATAGACTTCGGGATGGCCATTAATAAAAGCACATATAGGTGACCGGGGACTTAAAAAGGAGTTGAGAAAAGCRCCGGGGGTGGCACGCCGAGGGGCTTCCTAGTGCTGGCGATGGCAAAGCCCAGCTCCCTCTTTGCAAACACCCCGCCAAGGGGCTGTGTGAGCTCCGCGGAAGCAGCGTTCCCAAAGGAAAAGCCGAAGCGGGGCGTGAAACCCCGGYTCCGGCTCGCTGGGCGGAAAGGCTGCCCGCCCGCGGGGACGGAGGCGCCAAGCGCGGGGGCATCGCGCCGCGCTGCCCGCGTGGAGCAAACCGAGTCACTCACCCACGGGACGAGGGTCTCGGCGCSGCGCGGGGGCTCGGGGGCTCGTAGGGCGCCCGGCGCGCGCTCGCTGCCCGGCGCTCGCCGCCCCGCGCGCTCCCCGGCGCCGGGAGCAGATGTCTTTGCTCCCTAAGCTGATAATGGACTCAGGCCGCTAAGCCGCTCAGGTGCCGGGCATTAGCCCTGCAGCGGGGTGAGCAGGACCGGGGGGGTGGCCGGGACGCGGTGGCCGTGGATGGGGCCTTGGGGACCSGGTGTGGCCAGCTCGGGAATGGGGGATTCATCCTTTGGGAACTGGAGGCGGTTTAGAGGAGGGCAGAGGAGCGCGGCTGGGCTTGCGGGCTGCAGGGAAGGGGGGTTCCCACGTGGCGAGGGGACTGGGTCTCTTGGGACTGGGGCTGTGCTGGTCTCGCTGGGAGCGTCACTGGGGACGTCACTGCAGCATCCTCGAATCCAGGCCCGTCGGAGCGGGATCAGGGAGCAGCCGGCTGCAAAGCCCAAGGGCCAAGCTGGCCTCGCTGGGCCGGGCGGCCCAGCCCAAGTGCACCCTCAGTGCCACCCCAAGCCCGGGCGTCCCTTGGGTGTCCCAGGACTAAGGGCCAAACTCGGTGCAGGATGAAGCCCATCCCTGGCGCCGACCTGCCCGCTGCAAGGGCCACTTCCCCGGTGCCCATTCCGGGTGCTCCAGTGTCCCCCGTGCTGGGGCACCGGCGGCGGCTTGGCGCTGGGAAAGGCCCCGTGGCGGCCGAGGGGGCGGCGAGCGCCGGCGCGCGTGACTCACATCCTGCCGGCGCTTCCCGCCGCGCGGCACGCGCAGCCGGTGCCGGAGCGCGGCCGCGGGCACCGCGCCATGGCCGAGCCGCGGGGCGACATCCCCGCCGGCCGGCGGCTCCTGCGCGAGCACCACGGCCAGCTGGCCAAGGTGGCCGACTACTGCGAGAGCAGCTACGTGCAGGTGCGGCCGGGCGCGCGGGCGGCTCCCGGCGCGCGGGAGGCTCCGGGACGGCCCCTGTCCGCTCCCGTCCTTGGCACTGGGGCATTCGGGGCTCCCTGCGAGGGCCGGGAATGTCACCCCGATGGGGATGGGGGGGGAGGAAGATGATGGCCGGGCCTTGGGGAGGGCTGGGATAACGCCGGSATACGGTGCCGTGAGTGCGGGGCTYTCCAGGTGCCGYGGGTCCCTCGCCGGAGCGCAGCGATCTTCAGCCCTCCCTCCTCCTCCTCCCCGGCCTTCCCCYGCTGCCCCATCTGCCGAGGGGCTTTTGGGGTGAAAATGGAAGAAAAAAAGGCTGTTTGGGCCGGGGTTGCGCAGGGGGCTGGTTCCGCAGGGGCTCCCCAGGCTGGCAGTGCCCGCGCCGGGGTCGCAGCCCGCTCCGCAGGTYCCCACGGACCCCGGCCGCCTGCGACAGACCGTTCCCGGCCATGGGAACCGCGGCGCTGCCTGTGTCCCACTGACCCAGCTGGGGAAGTGTGATGCATTCCGAAAGCAGAAGCAAAAGCTGACAAACCGCGGCGGCGCGAGAGCCGCCGTGCGAGCCGGCGCCGTCCCGAGCCCACCCGGGAGCCAGCGCTCGGCACCGGGTCCTGCGTCCAAGCCCGGCTCCCGGCGGGAGTCCCCTTGGAAAAAGGGGTGACGGTGACGGGTTGGGCTCCTCTTGCCGCACACGGCCAAAGCCACCGCGCTTCGCGGCGCCTCCACGCCGGCGTTGTTCCCACGGGATGGCTCCTCACGGGAATGTCTGGCAGGCGAGCGACAAGAGGAAGGCGCTGGAGGAGACCATGGCCTACAGCACGCAGTCCCTGGCCAGCGTCACCTACCAGATCGGCGCGCTGGCCGGCAGCTTCCTGGAGCTGCTGGAGCTGCAGGCGGCCGAGCTGCGCAGGGTGGAGGCCGACCTCAACTGCGTGGCCCTGGTGGGTCCCGCCGGGCCCTGCCGCCCCTTGGAAAAGGGGGTGCTCTCCAGGGAAGGGGCGCAGCGGCGGCGGGGAGGAGCGTGCGGCAAYGGTGGGGAGCAGGACCGGCCCCACCGCCGTTCCGGGGGCTCCTCTGGGATCCCCGGCATCCCCTATCCCGGGATTCGGCCGCCGCGTCCCGCGGCCTCCCGCCCTCTTCCTGTCACTTGGAAGTGGCCCGGAGACTTTCCTGTTGGAAAGACGCGGAGTTACCGCTCCGGAAGCGGCCGGCAAAGGGATTAACGGCAGCCGAGGCCGTCGCGCCTCCGTCCCCAGCGCACGGGCCACGTCCCCACRTCCCCGTTAGGACCCCGGGAGCCCGACGGAGCCGCTCCCCGGGTCGGCCCTTCCTTCCCTGCCGCCCGGGAATGGGAAGGTGGCCGGGGGGAGCTGGGGAGGTCCCGGCAGGGCCGGGGGTCAGTGCCGGTGTCCGCAGCTGGTCGACATGCACAAGGAGAAGGTGGCGCGGCGCGAGGTCGGCTCCCTCRCCGGCCCCAGGCGCTTCCCGGCCTCCCAGAAGGTCGTTTCTCCGGCCAGCCCGCCCAGCCTGGAGCCCTATTACAGGAAACCCCTCAACTTCAGCGTCCTGGACGACGTCGGGCACGGCATCAAGGTCAGGAACGAGCAGCATTCCCGCTCCTTCCCCGGGCAGGACGAGCAGCATTCCCGCTCCTTCCCCAGGCAGGACAAGCGGCATTCCCGCTCCTTCCCCGGGCAGGACGAGCATCATTCCTGCTCCATCCCAGGGCAGGATGAACATCATTCCCACTCCATCCCAGGGCAGGAGGAGCATCATTCCCGTTCCTTCCCAGGGTGGGATGAGCATCATTCCCACTCCATCCCAGGGCAGGACAAGCATCATTCCCGTTCCTTCCCAGGGTGGGACGAGCATCATTCCCGCTCCATCCCAGGGCAGGATGAGCATCATTCCCACTCCATCCCAGGGCAGGACGAGCATCATTCCTGCTCCATCCCTGGGTGGGGTGAGCATCATTCCCACACCATCCCAGGGCAGGATGAGCATCATTCCCGCTCCACCCCAAAGCGGGATGTCTGGGCTGCTGCTCTGCTCAGGGAGCAGGGGAGTTGGGGGAGCTCCGGGCAAGCCCTGGTTCCCGGGAATACGGATGAGCCCCAGAGATGTGGTGCGGGGGGAGCACGCTGTCCCCAAGGGGGGGACACGCTGTCCCCTGGGGACACGGGGCGCAGCGGAGGCCACATGAGGGGAAACGGAGGCCGGCAGCCTCCGTGCGGAACCTCCGCTGCCACCGGCCTCCAGCGCCCGGCCTCACCGCCTGCGCGCGCCCGCAGGACCWGAGCACCCAGCTGTCCCGCACCGGCACCCTGGCGCGGAAGGGCGKGAAGGCGGCCGCGGGCACCCTGGGGTGAGGCCGCACGGACGGGACCGGGGCGGGGGGGACGGGACCCCGTCCGGGGGCCCCGTGGGGCGGACGCGGTGCCGCCCGGTGCCATCGTGTCCCCACGCAGGAGGGGCCCGCGCATCCCCGAGCCCGTCCAGCCCCCCGTGGTCCCCGAGGGAAAGCTCTCCGCCGCCTCCTCCTCTTCCTCCTCCTCGCTGGCATCCACCAGGTAGCGCTGCGGGGATGGGGGGCTGCCGTGGGGCGCGAGGGGACCCCCCCTCCTTTGGGGGTCCCTTATGGGGAAACTGAGGCTTGGAGCAAAGCGCTGCCGCCCCGGTTTGGCAGCGTCCCCTGCGCCCGGGGCTGGTCCCCTGCGCTGTGACCCGTGCTGGCCTTGTCCCCGCTGCGACGGCTCTGCTGCCCTCCCTGCAGCTCCGGCGGAGCCCCGGGCCCGGCAGGTGACGGTGTCCCCGCGCCGCCGCCGCCGGCCTCGTGTGTGCCGCCCGCCCTGGGCCTGGCCAGCGTCCCGCCGCCGCCGCCACCGCTGCCCGGGGACCTGCCACCGCCGGGGGACCTGGACCTGCCACCGCCGGGGGACCTG
>NW_020454328.1:1464642-1493945 GCF_003342845.1 Nothoprocta perdicaria | reverse complement strand
GCACACACGGCACGGGGACGACGGGGCCGTTCGCGGCGGGCGCCCTGCGCTGACCGGCTGGCGCGAGCGCGGCCAGGCCGGCGTCTTCCCCGGCAACCACGTGGAGCCGCTTTGCTGAGCCCGGTTCGGCCGCGCCGGCGGGAGCGACGCTGCCCCSGACGGGACGTTCCAGGGGATCCCGAGGCTGTCCCYGACTGGGATGCTTTGGGGGTCCCAATGCTGCCCCTGACTGGGACACTCCAGGAGTCCCAATGCTGCCCCAGCCGGGACATTCCAAGGGATCCTGAGGCTGCCCCGGACGGGATGTTCCAGGGGATCCCGAGGCTGTCCCAGCCAGGACGTTCCAGGGGATCCCGAGGCTGTCCCTGGCCAGGATGCTCCGGGGCTCCTGCTGCTACTCCCGGTCAGGAGGCTTTGGGGGTCCCACTGTCCTCCCAGCCAGGACGCTCCGGGGGTCCCGCTGCCCCCCCGYCTGGGAGCCCCCGCTTGGCCTCACCTTTAGCTCTGCCTTTGCCGATCCAGCCTTTCGCTCATCCCCTTCCTTTGGCCCCGTGGTGGGAGGACCTCCCGGTGCCGCCCTTGTCCCTGCCGCCCTGCTCCCGGCCCGCGCTGATTCCAGAGCCCTGGGACGCAGCAGAGCGCCAAGGGAAGAGCAGCGGGGAGGGCTGGGTCCCCGACGCCCCCGCAGCCCCGGGCAGGGTCCGCAGAGCCCCCCAGCCCGCTCCAGCGCCTGCCACCACCGGCTCGCGCGGCTGCAACGCAGAGCTAGGCACATAGACATGTATCTGTATTTTTATAATTCCATGGCTTTAAGTTCCACACAGTTGCGCAGGGTCCAGAGGAGGAAGAACAAAGAGATAGGAGGAAAAAAAATAATAAAAAAAAAAACAATAAAAAAGAAGGAAATAAAGGAGGAAAACCTCAGGGCTGCTTTGGTTATTCTCTTCCTTCTCCAATTTGCTCTCCAGGTWTCTGCGCTTCCGAGTCGCTCCAAGCCGCCCTCGGGGGCACTTAAGGCTGTGGCTAACCCTGGGCCAAGCCAAGCCAAGMGAGCAGCGAAGCCTGCAGCCACCCCCACAATTAAAAGTGCAATTAAAAGTGGCAATTAATACTGGGAGGCCGGGCGGGGGGGGCGGGGCAGGGAGGGCTCCCCCTCGGCCCCATCCCCGGAGCCACGACTCCCGCTCCGGCACCTCGCATCCAGGCGGGAAGTAAATCCCAGCGAGGCGGAACGGGGCCTTGGGATCTGATCCAGGAAAGCCCCCGGGCCTGGAAGTTGCTTGGGAATGCTTGGGAATGGCGCTGCAAGGCCAGGGAGGAACGCTCGGCTTGGCTCCGGGGACGCAGGAGAAGCCCGGCCCTGGAATGGGACCATGCCCCAAGGCAGAACGTGCCCAGCGCTGACACCAAACACTGATATCAAACACTGATATCAAGCACTGATATCAAACACTGATATCAAACACTGATATCAAGCACTGATATCAAACACTGATATCAAACACCGACGTGGCCGCGGGGACAGGACCTACGGGAGGTTCCCCTGCAGGGCACCCCCTTTCTGCAAGGTTTCCCGTTATCCCCTTCCCGTTTTCCAGAGGGCAAAGCTCCCAAGAGGCAGCTGGATCCATGGCATCCTCCTCTGCCCGGCGGGGGCTCGCGGGAAGCTCCACGGGCCCCCCGGGAGCGACGCGCAGCCCAGGAGGCCAACGCGGGCGGAGGCTTCGGGATTCGGCCTCYGGGAGAGCCCGGGAGCGCCCGGAGCTGCAGGTTCAAGGCCAGAACCGGCAGATCCTGCTAAGGACCAGAGGGGCCCCAAAGGAGCCGCGGGAGCAGGATGTGGAGCAGGAGCCGGACGAGCTCCCGCCTGCGGGGCCCTGCGTTTAAGACGAGCTCTTGCGAAGTCCGGCGGGACGGGGAAGACGTTAGTGTCACCAAACACGCACGCAGGAGCAGATGTGCGAGCTGCATAGAGGAGATGGCATCTCATTCCCGAGGGGAGAGGTGGGACTGGAGAAAGTGCTCGAGAGTTACGGGGGAAAAGGGAGGCTGGCTGAGGGGAAAGGGAAGAGGGCAAGGGAGGAGACCGCGGAGCGGGATTTGGAGCGAGAAGTGCTGCCAGGTGAGTGCCAGGTAGGAGAACCCTGGAACATCTCCCTCCCCTCGCTATGGCAAGCGAGTCCCTTTCCAGCCGCCCTCAACATTTTTTCTTGAGGACCTCCTGGAGACTCTGGGCAACTTCTGTTGCTGATTCCCAGGCTACAACAGTGGCCTGGAAGGCTCCAGGCTGCTTCTTCTCCATCTCTTGCACCATCTGGTGCATGGGGTAGCCCTTCCGAGGGAAAGCAATATCGCTCGAAGTCAACGTGGCAGAAGGGCAGAAGTCATTGGCACCGTCACCAACGTAAAAGACCCTCTCAAACTCCACGTCCTCCTGGGCTCTTTCGGCCAGATACTCCGTGAGGATTTTGCGCTTGCACATGTTGGCCGGGCACTCAAGGCACTTGTGACTGTGATAGGGCCCCAGGGTTAAATAACCCCGCTTGTCAAAGCCAGACGGGTTGCTAAAGATTTTGCGGAAGAGGGAGTAGACACCAGCCGCCCTGAGAGCGCATTCGATGCCAAACATGTTGGCATCGGAGATGAGGATCATCTCGAACGTCTCCTGGTTCTTGGAGAGGAACTGGAAGAGCTCGGGCATGCCGGGGGACAGGGGGATGTTCTCATAGACAGCCTTGAAGTCGCCCATCTTGACGCCCTGGTCGCCCAGGTAGGCCAGCACGCGCTGCATGTACTCGTTGTAGAAGCCGTCGCGGAAGCTCTGCCGGAGGCGCTCGGGAAGCTCCCGGCCCGGCGCGGCCCGGATGACGGAGTCGTCGCTGTTCTCGTTGACGATGGTCTCGTCGAAGTCGAAGACGAGCAGGTATTTCGGAGGCGGAGGGCTGGCCATGCCCACGCCCTGCAGGTGGGAAGGAGAAGGCCCGTGAGCTCCCTCGGGACCACAAGAGCTGGAGCGCTCCGCCAAGCAGCGCTACTTRGATAAGTTACTGCCGTCTGTCTGTCTCTGTTTATCTTTTTAGCCTCGCTGGAGGGAGAGATTAATCCAGCCCTGACGTCCCTTGGCCCTGACCCCAAGACGTTTATCCTTCCTATAAAGAGATCACTTTGTCACCGCTAATCCTGTCACCGTGCCGAGCAAGGGCTGCGCGACCCTCAGGGGCAATTCTGCACAGCTCCCACCGCCACGTCCAGCAAAAACGCATCTGCATCTTTGCAAAATCCCTCGAGTTTCGTGGCACAGGGGCCGTGTTTCTGCCTCCTAAAGCTGGGAAGAGACGTCCTTGCACGGAGCGGGTGAAGCAGAGACGAGAGCACTGACCTTAAACAGGCAGGGCAGCCCGACGCCCTCGCAGCACCTTCTCATTTTGGCATCCCCCGCCGCAGTCCCGAGGCTTGAGGGCTCGCTCGGCGCTGCTCCTGGCACTGCAACCCACAAGGGCAATTCCGCTTAGTCACTTGGCTTCCCTCCCTGCTCCCACTTGGGATGCGGCATGGGGAAAAATCCCGCCCGCGGGCCCCGCCGCCACTGCCCTCGGAGGGGACCCGCGGCTGCATTAAGTCCCCGGCGCCCAAAGCCGTGACCTTCTGGGCCAGGAGCCGAGGAATTAAAGTCACCGGGAGCAGGGCGAGTGGGCAGGGGCCGCTTAGCGCCTCTGATCCCGCTTAGCTCCGAGCAGCCAGCCTTGGCTCTGCGGGAAAGGGAGCTGCCACAGCGCTCAGCAAGGAGCCCTGCAAGAGCCGCCCTGCTCCCTGATGGCCCCGGGCTCGTTCCAGTATCAGTAATTATTGTGTTTTTTAAAAAAAAGGAGTAATTATTCTGGCAAGGAGAGCCTGGCACGGGCAGCAGTGGGGAAGGAGCGGTGCCAGGCGGGCGCCTGGCGCGAGGCTCCGATTCCTCCTGATTTTTGCCGACCTCTTGTGGTCCATCCCGAGAAAACCAGAGTGACGGATCCCAAATACCRTTTGTTCCAGATTTGCCTCACTTTAAGCCCAGCATCAAATCATCTTGGCCACAAGCAGCTCCAGACTGCTAAAATAACGCAGCAATTCAAGGAGACTGCGGTAAAAAACGGGAGTGGTTGCTCAAAATGAACCGGTGCCCAAGCGACCTTTTTGTGGTGCCGAACAGGCAGGATTTATTTCTTCATGAAAGTACCCATTAAAAAGCATGTTTGTTTACAGATATATTTTGAGGGGAACCAGATCATGCTACACCCAGTCTGGGAGTAAAATTAGCTGCCTTGATTGTCAGAGCCAAACCAAGGAGGGGAAAAAAAACCCTAAAATCCACCCCCACAATTACTCTTCCATGATTCYTCTATTTCTCATCATATTCTAAGGAAGTGCCCAGGCTGAAAGAAAGGGTGCATTAACGATGCCATCGCGCCAGCATGATGAAGAGCAYGGAGCACTGGGATAAGCCCCAATTCCTGGGCCCAATATATATATATGAGCCTAATATATATATATATATTGCAGCTTGCAAACCAGAAAACCCTACAGGAACAGCTCTCCAGTTCCCGAGCAGGGGCAGATTAGGTCAAAACCAGAGCAGCCTTTTTCCTTTTAAGTCTCTTTAATGCTTTTCATCCGGAGTTCCCCAAATACCTTGCACGTAGTCACCTCTCGTGAGGYGATTAAAGTTTCCTTACATATATATATTTWAAAAAAAAGACTTTTAAGTTGGAAAAACAATCGTTGAGGTTCCTTTTAGCCCTGCGCGTTACAAGATAAGGCACGGGGTCTGGAGGAGCCCTTTGCTCCCTGGATTATGCGGGAGTTTTTTGCTGAGCGTTTTGCCCTTGCTCCCCACGTCCCCGCTGGCACCGGAGCCTCCACCGGGAACGCTGCAGCCGCTCCCGGGCCAGTCGCACGGAGTCCCCTCCGTGCCGAGCGGCTCCGGGGCGGCTTTCCCTGCGCGCCGGCGCCTCCGGAGCACCCGGAGCGGGGCCAGCTCCGCAATGTGCCTGGATTAAAAACCACCCCGGCCGGGGCTGAGGCGACGCAGCCCTTCCTTGGCTCTAGCTGGACACCYCTCGGCTCCGGGAGAGGTATCCCTGAAAGAGCAGCCGGGAAGCGCCAGCCCGTCCCGCTGGTTCGGGCGGCATTCCCAAGGGAAGCRCAAAGCCGGCACGCTGGCTGCCAGGACCCGAGTTTCCCTCCCAGCCTGGGCGCRGATGCCCCCGGCACCGTCAGAGCCCGAGCAGGATGAGCGGAGAGGGTTTAAACTCGCTCGCCCTCCCCGTTAAACCCGGCCCCGAGCGCCCCGCGGGGCAGACGCCCCGTCCTGGACACGGGCTCCGTTTTGTCCCGTCCCCAGGCGGGTCTGGCCGCAGAGCAAGCGGTTGGAACGGCTGATCCCGCAGCACATCCCAACGGGMGCCGCGTTCCCGGGAAGCGGTCGCAAAGGAAGAGCAGGGAGCCCCGAGCGGATCCCGCTGCGCAATCCCCRCGGCGGCCGGGTTCCCGGGAGCCGCCCGCGGCCTCGGCTGCCCCCGCGCGACGCCAGCGAGGCCYGGCCGGAGGCTTATTTACTTATTTATTTATTTACTTTAAATCTGGCAGGAATTTGAACCCCGCGGCTCGGCAGGAGACCGAGCGTCACCTGAACTCGGGGCTATTTATCCGTATTCCGGGGCTATTTATCCGTGTTCCTTTCTGGACTCACCTACGGGCGGCTTCCCGGCACAGCCTTCCACCGTCCGCAGGAACGGGCGTCCCTCCAAAGCAAAGCGCAGGCGGCCGCGCTTCCCAACATCATGCACAGCCCGAACGCTGAAACGGAAGATAAAACAGGGATTTACTTATAAATTGCAGCAAATGCAACAGCTCTGATGTCCTGAAGGGGTTTACACCCCGGATCTTGGTGCTTTTGCAGCCCCCTGGGCAGCAGCCCGGAGCATCCTGGAGGATTTTCCTGCCCGGAGGCGGCGTGGGCAGGGAAGGCTGGATCCCAGGGCTGGATGCAGCTTTTTGGGGCTGCACAGAGGAAAAATCCAACTCGTGCAAAGCCCAGGCTCGCTTCCCAGCCTGGAGAAGGGGGCAAGGAACGCCAAGCTCCTGCTTGGGATGAATCCCAACCATCCTCATCCAGGCCCGTGGTGCCTGGGGCCCCTGATGCAAACCTGCCCGCCTGCCCCGAGGAGAGCGTGAAAAGAAAAACGGGAGATTCTTGTTGCCCCAAAAGCAAAAGAGGGGAACAAACCCCCTCCCTGCACCGCCTCACGCGGCGGCACATCGGGCGATTCCGCTGCTGCTGGAATAAAACGCGTCCGGCCGGGACTGCAGCTCTGCGCCGCTCCCGAAGCCGGAGCCGATAAATTCAAAGCGGATAAATCAGCCCTGGGAACAGAGCTGGAACCGGGAACCGCCCGGACAGGGGGTCGCTGCTCCGGCTTGGGGCAGCATCATCACCCCAAGCTTCCCACTTCCCAGAGCTCTCCCGGGATCCGAGCGCTCCCGGGAGCCACGGAACGCTTGAGGCTCGCGGGAAGCSATGGGAAGGCGCCGCTGCCGGCACAACGCTCCCTTTGCCGGCTGGGGACGCGGCTCCGGAGCAGCGTCCTCCCGGCAGGGAGCAGCCGGCCCGGCCGGCGGGGATCTGCTGACGCGGTGCCGGCTGACGCTCGGGTCAGCTCGGGTCACACGGACGGCTGTCGGCTGTTTTTCTTCCTTGCTGCTTGTTTTTCCGCCTGTCGGGAAGGGAGACGCAGCGGGACGGGACCGGGGCTCCCGCGTCGTCCCCGCGGCCCCGGCTCGGATCCGTGGACCCAAAGCCGGTGCCCGCTCCGGTATCGCCCGCCGCAGCCTCCCCCAGCTCCGGACCCACCCCGCGGCTGCAGCCTCCGGAWCCAGCGTCCGCGGCTGCCCCTTGGCCTCCAAAAACGCAGCTTTTTACCCAAATCTCGCGTTTTGCACCTAATCTCCCAGAGCGCCCGGGAAGGGACCTTTCTGCTCCCCTCCGTCCCGGGCTCGGCCCGGATCAGGGTTTTGGCTCGGGAGCGGGGAGCCGCAGCAGGAGGTGCCCGGGACGCTCCCGGGATGCTCCCTGCGGACCGGGCCGGTACCGGCTCTGGGATGTCTCCCGGAGCCGATGCCGCCCCCGGTACCGTGTCCCGGGCACGCGGGCTATCGGGCCAAGGGCGGTTCCGGTGGCACCGGCGCCGCCTCCCCGACGTGCCGCATCCCGGCGCCGCCGCCCCGCGCCGCTCCCSGTACCGGCACCGGCGCCGACTCACGCGTGGCCGCTGCTGGAGACGCCTGGGCCTGGCGGAACCGGCGACGCTGCGGCGGCTGCTCGCACACCCCCTTCGCGGCCGGGGCCTGCCGGTTCGGTTCGGAGCCCCTTTCCCCAGCCCGGGACCGCCGGTACCGGTGGCTAAGCGGGTGGTTCGGCGGTGAGCGCGGCCGGTGCCGCCCCGCCGGGGCTGCCGGCTCGAGCCGGCTCGGTCCGGACTGGGTCGGYCCGGTCCGGTCGGTCCGGTCGGTGCCGGGCGCTGCCGCGAGCGCGGCCCCTTTAAGGCGGCGGAAGCGGCGCGGCTCCCTGGGACAACCGCAGTCCCCATACGTCACCGCCCGCGCAGCCAATGGGCGCCCGCGCCGCCGCGCATCAAAGGCGCCGCCGCCCCGCCCCCTGCGGGGAGGGGGGAGGCACCGACAGCAGGGACCCCCCCCCGGGCCCGGGTCACCCCGGGCACCCCCCGCCCCCTCCTCCGTGGGGCTGAACGGAGCCCCGCTCCGCTTTTCCCGCCAAACCTGGGCAAATTGGCAAAAAATGGTTATTTCTTCTAGAAGCCCCTTAAAAAATAAATAAAAAAACAAACAAACAAAAAAAAAAATAAAAATAAAAAATAAAAAAATAAAAATAAAAAAATTAAATAAAATAAAATAAAATAAAGTAAAAAAGTAAAAAATAAAATAATAAAATAATAATAATAATAAGAAAGAATAAATAACCCTCCGCCCGGGGCCCCCCTCGCAGCGCCCCGCGAGGCGGCTACGTGGCACGGAGCCCCCCCGGGCGGGAAAGCCGCGAGCGGGGCCCGAAATGGCGCGGGGGGGTCGGGGGGCGCCCCGCCCGGCGGCCGCTAATGACAGAGCGGCGGCGCCGGCCCCGGAACGGCCCCGTCGGGGAGGGGCGGCCCGGGCCCCCGCGGCCCCCCCGCCGCCGGGCGGCTCCCCGTGACCCAACCGCGTTTGGGGGGGCGGCGGGGGGCGGCGCTCTGCTCCGCTCTGCTCTTTAATTAAGGCGACGTCCCGGAATAGAAGCACCCAAGTTGAGCCCCGTGGGCAGCGGGGGGGCTTACGCCGCGGGGCCCCCCAGCCCGGAGGTGCATCCCGGGCGCTCCGGCACTTCCCTACGGGCTCCTGCTCCTCGCCCGCCAAGGGTCCCGCCGGCGGCGGCCCGGGACGAGAGCGGGGCGCCACGGCAAGGGCTTGTCGTTTGTTGGGTCTGGGAGGCGCAGGGCAGGGCGGMTGYRTCCSGGGGCTCCGCGGCYGCTTCCTCCGGCCCCGGCTCCGGCYCCGGCYCCGGCTCCGGGCAGAGCYGMGGCCAGCAGCACCAGGGATTTTCCACTGCGGAGAGCCCGGAGGGCAAAGGAGGACAGAGGCGCTGCTCCTAGCGCAGCCGGGAGGCCTTGGATGCGCTTCCATCCCTCCGTCCTGGATGCACCTCCTTCCCTCAGTCCTGGCTGTGCTTCCATCCCTCCGTCCTGCCTGCGCCTCCTTCCCTCCGTCCTGCCTGCGCTTCCTGTCGTCCTGTGTTTGGAACTCCAATTTGACGCTAAAACCGCGAGGCCAGGGCGCCGAGGAGTTAGCAAACAGCCCAGCAGTGGGCCGTCAGCTCCGAGGCCTTCAGCCGTGGAAACGCTCATTTATGTGCGAGCCAGCACGTGGCAAAACACRTTTTACTCCCCCAGCTGGAAACCTTCCTCTTTCCCCTGGAAGTCACTGCAATCTCTACCCGCTCCACGAGAAGCCAAGCCTAAAAACGCTCCTTTCCAGGGATGCAATGTAATAACCAACAGCTGTCACCACAACCCGACGGGGCCAGAGAGGTGACGGGTCCCGCGCTGCCCACGGCGGCCTCGAGCTACTGAATTCAGCCCGAAAATGCGCGGGGGGAGAAGGGTGCGAGGTGGAGCTGTGTCTGCGGCCAAACCCCAGCGCACGGAGAGCGCCGACCGGCAGGATTAGGGCTCTACTGGGGTGCAACGCAGTCAGGTGAAAACCCGGGGGACCCCAGGTATTAGCAAGGCCGGAAGACTTGGAAACAAGCTGGAAAGCTGGAATTCTTCTAAGGCTGGAAAGAGGTTCATGCAGAGACTGAGACGGGCAGCGCGGGCGCGCAAGGAGCTGCCTGCAGCCGGGCGCCGCGCGGCTGCTCCTGTCTCGGCGTGAAGCACGCGCAAGAGCAGCGCGCTGCGGAGCCGCTTCTTGTRCTTGCTCTGCGCCAGTGAACGCCGCGTTGCAAGGGCCCAAACTGAGGGTAAACTGGTGCATTCGGGGTAAACTGGTCACTTAGGGTGACGGCCCGTGAGTCACTCTGCAGCAGGAACCTGCAGCAGCGCGGAGAGCGAGGCCGCGTGTCCCCAACGCTGCCGCCTCTCCGCGTCCCCCACGCATTAATTTTAAGTGAAGACCTTAATTTTAGGTGAAGACCTTTGCGCTCTTGCTAGGGCCCAGCAGAAAGGGGACACCTCCGCGCTGGGGACGCTCTCAGGAGGTATCGCTTTCCAGMCTGAACTAATTTTACGTCTCCTTATTCAGAGACGGCTCCGATGGAAACGAGCACCAGGTTCTGGTCTTTGCTTAGCTCAAGCTTTCGGAAACATCTTGAGCCGATTTACATTTCCCAGTTGCTTTTTTTTAATTCACTCTTTGCCTTTACCTAGAATAAAACCACGTAGCTTGAGTCTGGCTGATTCTTATCACATTTACTTTCAAATACGGTATCCCCTTCGGAGAGGAAATCGTGTAGGGAAACTGGAAAGGCCTGGCAGGGGAACTGGTGCTGCTGTGGTCCGTGGTCGGGTCAGGAATAGCTCTGCTCCTGGCGCCACGTGTCCCTGTTCCTCGGCCTCCCGACCGGCCACATTCACCCTCTGACCATAACGTGCTAAATTTAATCGCACAAGCTGCCCAAGTCAACACAGGGAAACCCCCAAATCCCAAGTTTTCCTCCACAACAGCTCCGTTCTAACAAACTGCAGCTTTATGAAAGCTCGTGGAGACGGCCGCCTTCCTAGCAGAGATTTCAGCATTCCCACAGCGTCCAGGAGGAAGAGGAAGGCAGGGGATGAAGGCACCAACACATTACGGGGAGGGAAGCAGAGCGCCCTTCAGTTCCCAGCCCCACACGGAGCTACTGGAGGCAGACGCAGGGCCGAGTTCCTGCTGGAAAAGCAGAGCTGGAAGCTGCAATAGGCAGCTCCGTGCCCAGCTCTGCGGGCCGAGCCCACGTCACCCTCCAGARCAGGGCCGAGGCGACGCAAAGGGCGGCTCGCAAAACCAGCAGAAACAGCCCCGAGGCACAAGCAGCGATTCGGTTCAGGTCGAGGTGCCACCTCAGCAACAACTTGCTCAACAACCACGCTGCGTTTCCAGCCGTAGACTTGGTGCCTACGCTGCATTTCCATCCCCGGCTTCMCTGTGTCGAGCCCTCGACCGCCTTTGTAATGTGCTCTTTACGTTATGACTTGCAAACAGGGCTGCAACTCTTGCACAAGTGCGCTGTCCAACCCGGTGCTGGTGAAGAAATTACACTAATTGGGCGCTGCTAAATCTCTCCCATCAGTTGCTGTACGTACCCTCGTACCCGGCAGCGGGCTGAAGCTGCGTGCCTCAAACGAAGGGCATCAAATACATCCGTGGTGCTACCTGCAACAGTTAAAAGGATGCTTTTTTACAGCACGGTTAAACACGAGGTGTATTTTTCAAACTGCAATTGCACTGGGGGGAAAAACAACACAGCGACAGCCTGAATTTGTTTGGAAAAGCACAGGGGGCTTCCGGAGCTCTGCCCGCCGGGCCTTTTCTCCATCCAGGCTATGGCAAACAGCAAGGAGAGAGAAAACCCCTGCTCTCACGGTGGCTTTTCTGCATTTCCCACTCCCAAAGAGGAAGAAAATGCAATTCGCTTGCAGCCATCTCACCTCAAGCACCTTTTTGCCCTCCTGCACCCACCAAGCCTGGATTCTTCTCCGTGACTGATGGCATGAACAGCATCCCAAATGGAACCCGAACGGCAGCGACGGTCTGTGTTCCCGATGCACCAGGATTTATCCCTGCCCTTCTAAGGGACTCCACGTGTCCGGTGGGATCAATAGCTGCCTTCTCTTGAGGTGCAACCGTTTCAGCAGTGCTGACTCTGAAAGGACTAAATACGTGCATATAATTGGCTGCATAAAGTAATAATAAATATAACTAGGCGCATATCTTTACCCGCTGGTTACAGCTTTGCACCCAGTGCTTCCTCTTATCTCCAAGGGCAGAAGTTCAGCAGCAGATGAGAAAATCAATCAATCAATCCTACTGTACACAGCAGGGTAAGGGTGTTTCTCATTAACTTTTAAACTAATTCCATTAGCAGTCAATTCAGCTTAAAAGGCTTTAATGACTCAGCAGGAATGGAGGCAGCTACTTGGAGCAAAATTGGATGTCCAGCTTAGCGAGAGGACACCCTGAATTGAGCCCTTTCAGTGCTCTTACTGACTTCACTTTTGTGCAGAAACGGGGAGAAAAATCTACGGGAACTATGTAATCTATAGGTTGGCTAAAAGCAAACAGCAACAGCACTGTTCGGTTCTTGGTGAAAGATAATAATTAACATTAATATATCACTTCGGCGGGGAGTTCACTCGCCTTCTGCACCCTGCCCAGAGCTTTAGCAGGTTTTCCAGAAAAGGGATTCCAAGGAAAATGAACAGCAGCAGTTTCCATTGTTTTTTTTGGTGGGAAAAAAAAAATGATGCAATTTCTGGTTTTCAAACAGGTTTAAACTAAGCATGACACAGCACCTGAAGAAGCCCGAAGCGTGGGGAACAGCGTGAGCAGCAGGCGAGCAGTTAGGATGGATTATCAGCTTCCATGCTAAATTAGACGGATCAATAAGACATGAAACAAAAACGAAAATAAAATGAAATAAAKGTGTAAATAAAATGGAAGAGCAGGCTGCAAGCAGCGCGACTAAGTGTGGCTCTCGGGCGCCTGTGCACGCAGGTTCGCCGCGCACGGCCACCAAGGAGAGGCCAACGCTGCAAATCCACCCATCCCGCGCAGACAACGTCGCTGCCCGGGACGAAACCGGCTCTTCTCCACGCGCAGGAACTCCACAACAACTGCCCGCTCCTCGGCACCTTCACTCTGGAAAAGCAGGCGTCAGGAACAGAAAGCAGGAGCATTTATTTGGGACAATACAGGGCCAGGCGGCTTTTGAGAGTGGTGAGTAGTAATAATAATAAAAAAAGAAAGTCACCAAATCCCTCTCAAATTCTCAAAATAAATAAATAATTTTTAAAAAGCATTATTTTTTCCCAAAGCAGAGGCGCCCCCTGTAATCCACGGAAAACTTGTTTAGGCACAGGAAAAAAAAAAAAAGTCATCTCAGGCAGAAATTGGTAGGAGAGAATCATTAAATTAATGCAATTCCCACTTTGCACTCAAGAGTTATATTTGAAATTTAAAAACTGCAAAATCATCCCGTTGCTCCCAGGATTCAAATCTTTCCAGGCATTTTCTACGTGCCTTCCCGCTACTCTCGAAACCCTCGGTGATTTAATCAATAAAATGTCTAGGGTGGTGGGGTGTTCATCTGTTCTGAGCAACGCACAAGGCTGTATCTCAGAATAYGAATTTCAGAAATGCTAATGGCAGTTTCAGGTTGTTAAACGCACAATGAAGTGGTCGATAACTATTCAGTGGAGCATCCAGTGCCAGTCCATGTGTCTTCAACATAACAATCGGATGGGGAGCACACCCAGGCTCAAATTCCATATGTGCTTCTGCTCAGCAGTACATTTTATGCCAGAATAAARGATATATATATATAWAAATTATAAATTTTATATATAATATATATATAAATTACAAATWTATATTTAAAAATATATCATCAGAGTGTAAGGACAGAGTTCTGGAAGACTTTTATAGTCACTAGAAAAACACCAGAGCTCAAATTTTAAAAGCAAATGAGATGAAAGAACCAAGCCATGTTTTCCATTAAGGATCTCTCGCAATTTAATTACACTGTTATGCACTAGGCTGGAAAACTTGTGCTGGTTCAGTTTGTTAGGAAAATGGGTAAGCATTTATTTAATTGRCCTCAATCATCTGTTGGACACCCACGTCTCCCAGGTTAAAAAAAACCCACACCGCAAAACTTGTCTTCATCTTCTATTTACAAGCAGGATGCTCCTTGTTAGCGGGTAAAAAGYCTTGTTGAGCTGTACCTTAACTCTCTGTTTAAATGCTGGTAGTCAATAAAAATATGAAAATAATTTTCTTATGAAAAATATGAAAATATGAAATAAAAATCAACATGTACACGTTTTTGACGACCCTGAGCTTAAGTGCCAAGAGCAGAAGAGTTTTGCATGTGTTTGAGTGCCTGGCTGCAGGTGTGGATCATTCCAGCAGCTTCTCCAAGGCAAGATCCCAACCCAGCCTGCAGGCGACCAAAGCAACAGGAGCCGTCACAGCGGCAGGAGCTCTCCAAGCTCCTAGGAATGGTGCGTGGCCCCACTGATGATCACATCGGWGGTGATTATAGCACAAAGAAACAGGCAGCAAATTCACAAAACTAATCTTAGCTCAGAGGTAAACTTGCTCCTTCACTTATTTGGCTAAAACAGACCGAAACCGTCAAAGGGAAGCACTGTCTTTTACGCTGTATAGGCTGAGCTTTACCTCCTCGTCTCTCCAGGAAATAGAAAAGGGCCAGTAGCTGCTCAACAGACAACAGGGCAGGGACAAAAACATCCGGACGAACCGGACTAACYAACGTCCCGGCGCTGAAGGCTGAGCTCAGCCTGACGCCCTCTGTCCAAAGCCCGAGCTTAACACGTGGCCCGGAATCCAGACGGGTTCAGGTGCACGACCGTATGAACTAGGCTTAGCAGCATCTCGGATGTGCGAGTAGAGAAGCTGTAGGTCAGAGCTGAACCAAACAGCTTCTCAACTGAGCTGAAGTTCAGACAGACAATAAAAACCAAATAACCACATTTTTACGCAGAAAGTTACCTCAGTCTAACACAATATGCCAAATAAACAAGCTCACGTGGCTGCTGCCTTTAGAAAGGGTAACTCACTGTCCCTAGGGGAGGCAGCTTAACCTTCTCCAGGAAAGACGCTGTCCTTTTGCTGCTAGTCTTAAGAGTGCCAGGCTCCCAACTGGAGTGTTAATTCTGGAGACTTTTCCCCTTTAAAAACAAATACAAATCAAGTGTAAGAAGTCAGAACAATTTTGACTTGGGATGTTTTAGGAAAAAACAAATAACTCCACTTTCCAGAAACGTGCTCTCCTTGAAGGAAGCCCTTTAGCAACAAAAAACTAAGCCCTTGATATACTAGCAAAACACAGAAAGCTAAGACATTGTGCTCACCCTGCCAACATAAGCAAAAATATTGAACATACTTCAATATACTCCTTAGTGTTGTGCAAAACCCTCCGAAGCCGTGTGTACCGATGCAAGTTAGTTACATGGAAGTGAGAAGCCCCAGCAAACCTCAGCCTTGAATGTTTTTGACTTTTGCAATATCCATTTTCTTTCTTTTTTTTGTTGGAATATGTGCTTTTAAAATATAATACTGCAATGCTTTTGAGACCGCTATGCCAGGTTTCCATATGCTTGTCCTAGATGAACGAGAGAATCTGTCGTCATCATGTCACATTATGACAGACTGTTAGCCTGGTTAAATAGTTTAATCTTCTTCCACAGAAGGGAAGTTCATAAAGTCTCAGAAAAAAAAAAAATTACAAGATGTATCATAGCTATGAACTAAATAATAAACAAAAACTGTCTCCGGTTTTAGAATTCTGAATAGCAGCCTAATACTGTAAATTTATTGAGAAGAAATCATTTTGCAAAAGTGGCATACAATTGCTTTACCGAGATTTTCTTTTAGCATTTAAAAATCATTTAATAACAGGCCTGACCATAAAAKAGTGGCACAACAGAAATGCAGGTTGCAGACGTGACGTGGAATGCATAGAACCTCCGGGGCGGACCAGCCACAGCAAACACAACAGWTGCAATCACGAGTGTCAATTTTCTTTCATAAATGATTTTTCTTCCAGAAGAGAAGAGGGTGCAGATAAATACTATAGAGAAAGGATTTAAAAAATGCATTGCTTTATTTTTCAGAAATGCTGGAAGGGGTTTCAGCTCAGTCAAAAACGASTAGGTTTGTTGGGCCAAAATGGCCCATTCTGGTTCCTAGAGTTTCCTATGCTTTTTATGAAAAAAAATTTAAAAAAAAATCAATGATTAGGTGCAGAAAYGCTGAAAACCATCAACTAAGGAGCTAATTCTCAGACAGAGGACATGGTGTTTCAAAACACAGTGTTTAACAGCATTAACCTTGAGGAAGTAACACTAGGAAGAGTTCCCACCATTTCTGCTATCTCAAAGACTGAAAAAAATAAAAAATGAATCCCATTAGCCACAAAGCCCCACGTYATTAATAAGCAGAACGGGAGGTTAGCCATCTGCCCATGAGGACCCCTGGCTGAATAGTTTGGTGGGATTTAATTTAAAAGCATGAGAAAAAAGGTCAGAATTCTACCTTGGGCCTCTCTCTTCATTGGTGGTGGCAACACTTACTGCTTAATGCTGCTTAATTTTAGGCGAAGAGAAATAAAAACCTGGAAAATAACAGCTGCTTCCTGGTTAAACAGGTRCCTTGGCATTCCAGCCCACCAGCCTGCACCAAACGTGTCCCTCTCCCCTCCCTGCCTGCCAGGATTCTGCAACAGCCACATGCCTCCAACCCAGAGCTTCCTACCCTRCAACTGCCAAGGGAGATCTGCCCAAGTATGACTACGACCCCGGGACATCATCCCGTAATTTTATACACGTTACCTTTATGGGACAGAGCTTCACACGGTACATGCAGTGCTACCTGCACTTTCTTAACGAGTGCAACTGAAACACCACTGTCTCAATCGAACTTTTCTTCTCACTCTTAGGACTGACCGCTCGGAAACACCACGTTTATGATCTCACCTAATTCCCCTCTCCTAACAGCTCCAGGAATTCCATAAGCAATTTGAAGAGCAGCACTTGGTAGGATCCCCCACTTAAAATCAGACCACGAAAAGCCATTAAATCCGGCTCTCCTAGATAAACGGGAAAGACGCTTGGCTGACTTGAGATACTTTATGTTCTCTCTGCTGTCGGAGCTCTTGGAAATTTGAGAGTTTGGAATCGTGAGCCAGCGGGTCCCTACGGCTAAAGGGCTCCCTTCCTAGCCCACCTCATCCTGACTCCAACCAAACTAAAAACAGGACCTTGTGAAGGGAGAATACAGCATCTCCACACCCTTCCAAGGCTGAAGAGGAACTGCAAAAAGGGAAATTAAAGGGTTTTTTTTTTTTTTTTTAAAAAAAGGAAAAAACTCCTACTAAAATAAATTACGTAAAGTTCTGAAATCAACATCACTCTTGAGGCAACCTTTCCAGAGACCTCTTGGGTTCCTTCCTTCTCTGAAGCACCTTTTAAGTTGTATGGTTGTAAGAATAACTTTAACTATAGAAGCTATATGCATCTTTTAAGAATCACATTTTGATGATTATAAAAATTTATCTATTATACAACATAGGTCCAGCTACACTGAAAAAATTACACCGCTTATTGAAATACATTTCATTTTAGAAACAGACTACTAAATAGGTCTATACAAAAAACTCTAAAATAATTTCTGTAGTAAAATAAAGAGTGTGTTAGGAGAGCTACACAAACAAGAAAATTTTTGTCTTTCTCTATAATGCTCAAATATACTGTGATACGTGGCTGGCTCACTCCATAGCCGGCACCAAAAGCTGAAAAGAATTCATTACGATACACAGTGATACAATTAATGCTCTGTATTAATCTCACAGCCTTTCCGATTAGTACAAAGAAAACCAGGCCTATCTCCTCTTTGAGGAGAAGTCCGGGATATAAAAGCAAGCATACCTCATCAGCTGATATGAAATTATAAAATTCCACAAGTCTCAGTGTCTGAAATTTATAAAAGTCACCAGTAAAACGCAAGCAAATCGGGTGTAGGTCCTGTTGGTTCCCAGGTTCAAATGACCTCCGTTGATCCAAAAAAGAGAATTTCCTTGCTTGTTAATTGATTCAAGAGAAAATCAGGACTGTCTGCTGGGGCTAAGAGACCACGATCCTCACCAACCAGCCCTCTGTGCTTCCAGGAGGGCACGTTTCCATGTGCATAAACGGGAAAAGCAGCGGGCAGGCTGCAAGACGCTAGTGGTGCTGTGCGGGACTGTTCTTTTCTGCCAGGTGTCGCAGAAAGCTGTCCTCACTCTGGCCTCTGTGATTTAAAGGCTCGCTCTTAAAAAGAGCTGGAGGGGGGGGTAGATGGGGAACCGGGGGGACAGGAAGATGATGTGGATGGTGAGGATGAGGATGCAGGTGAAGGTGTGAGTACGGGTGGGGAATGGGGCGCGGGGGAAGCGTGCTCACTGGGTTCAGGCTGACAGGAGGGGCTGGGGCGGTGGGCGCGTTCGCCGCGGCGGGGACGGTGGTGGCAGGAGAGGCCGTGGACAGCGGGAGCTGGACAGCAGAGGCCACGTTCACGGGGCTGGTGACACGGAAGCACTTCTCCTTGTGGGCCTTGAGCATGTTGGAGAAGCGGAACCGCTGGCCGCACACGTCGCACGGGTAGGGCTTCTCCCCCGTGTGCGTCCTGCGATGTCTCTTCATGTTTGGGCGGCTCGTGAAGCTCTTCCCGCAGATTTCACAGATAAAAGGCTTCTCTCCTGCAGAACAGAGATACAGCAATCAGCCAGGCCCACGGCGGCTGCTAGTAATGACTCCAACTCTAAGTGGCAAACAGAGTATTACAAAAAGCTCTTCTGACAAAGCCTACAAAAGCGGTCGGCAAAGAGGCAGCTGTTCCACAGAAGCCCCCACTTAAAAAAAAATAAACCCCTTCTCACCTTCGGMTCTAGAGGCATGAGAAAGTTTTATTGTAAGGCTTGCGGCAGGGAGTTCCTTCCAACCAAAACAACAAGGAAGCAAGCCTAACCTCTCATCTTCCCCCACCACGACCCACACGACTSCAGACAGCTCTTTTGTTGTGACCGTAGGTTAAAGTATTAACCTCTCCTTTCCGATTTATCTCGGACGGACAGCAGTTTTGTCACACGTTCCAAGGGAGGTACCAAAAACGCAAGCGTGGGCACATTTTGTGTCCTCAAAGTAGCTGAACTTTCCCAAGTTCTTACCAGTGTGTGTTTTCATGTGCTCATCGAAGTACTGCTTCATGTTGAAGTCTTTGCCGCACCACTGACACATGAACTGTTTGTGCCCGATGTGGATGCTCATGTGGGACCGCAGCTGGTACTTGTACTGAAACCTCTCGTCGCAGTTCTGCAAGACAAGACGGCAGCTGGCACACGGGGCASGGCCCGCGGGGAGCGGGCAGCTGGCGCAGGACGTGCGGGGGTTCGGGGAAGGCACGAGGGCCGGTGCCCGCGACGCGCGTCCGCTAGAGGACACTGCTGCCCCGGGCACGCGGCTGCCGCGGGCCAGCCCCTTCTCCACCTCCCAGCCACAGCTTCCATGAGCGGTCCGCTCTCTCCCAACAAGCCTCCTCTTGGAGCCCTGGCGGCGGCCAGGCTGCCCGCRCTGCTGCGCATCCCGCCACGCGCCGCTCCTCGGGAAGAGCGGCCGCTGCGGATGCGGGAAGGGCTGCCCGGCCCTTGGGATCCGACCACGGATGGACCATCCGACCATGGGATGGCCGCCACCRTGCCCATCACACGACTGAGATCAAATTGGCCCCACACGGGGCTGGGTAAGTCCATCCCGTGTGGTCTCCTTGCCCAGAACAGGGATGGAGCTGCAGGTCRGARGGCACGTTACTAATTCTGTATTCTATATTGCTAATTCTGTATTCTATATTGCTAGTTATGAATTCTACATTACTAGTTATGAATTCTAYATTACTASWTMTGWATTCTACGTGRCTGATCCTGTACCAGCTCCTATACCYAACGCTTTTGCAAGCTGCAGCCTCACCTCACACCTGAAGGGCTTCTCTCCAGAATGCTGCAGGGAATGGACCTTGAGGGACATGCTGCGCTTGAACGATTTTCCACAGGTTTCACACGTAAATGGCATGTCCTTTGTATGTGCTGCAACAAAACATTACATTAGGGTCACTGAGCCATGAGTTCTTCCTCCAGAATTAATTTTACCGAACAGCAAAATGATCAGAACTACACAGCTGATGCATATACACACACACACATACATACACAGGCGTTATTTTACTTGCTGTCAGAAATAAAACTTAAACTTTTAGTGACAGCTGAAGCTCCTATGACTAAATCCCTCCCACTGTTCTTCTCCAAACCCGGCGTTTAAAAGCTAAGCAACACGCAGACAAACTGAAGCAGAACCAACAGAAGCACCAATCAATAACTCACCAACCATATGTTTCCGCACGTGGGCCATGGTGTAGAACTTCTTCTCGCATATCTCACAGGAGAATTTCTTCTCCGCGTATCCGTGGACAATCTTGATATGTTCATGGAGGGACCAGAGCTTCTTGAATGACTTGTTACAGGAAACGCACTGAAGGAAGGGGACAGACATAAGGAAGTTTAAAAATTAGAAAGCGTCAGTGACTTGAACTCGTGGGGTTAGGCCAAGTATTTTCTCTTTYTCTCTGGCATTAAGAAGAACCCCCAAACCAGTGAGAACGATGCACTCTTTACCAGGCTGTGGCTCAGCTCACAGGTAGCGCTTCACGTCCACTAAGCAAAGCCTAGAACACCAGCGGGCTCGGCGCACGCTCAGCGCAGCGCTGAGCAGCACCACGGCTACTGCACTAGCCTATTTTCTAAGCACAAGACGTACAGCTGGAGGCAGCTGGAGCCGACACCAAGCCACCCCGAGACCCAACTGCGTGGCCCCCTCAAAGTTTCCTTCACGTTCCAGCTCTTCGCTGTACAGGGCAGCAGCGYGGGAGACTTAAAACCATCGTATGCAAACCAGGTTTTAGTCTCGTCCCACAAGCACTGCGGGACGTCCGGGAAGTCAGCGCTTGGCGGGATCCACAGGCTTCCACGCGCCTCTTGTTTTCAAGAGAGTTCTTGCTAAAGACTTCTTAAAAAAATCCTTGTGCAATTCTGAAAATTCCGGAATAATTTGCTCAGGTGTGAAACTCGATAGGAGCAGTGTATGTGATGAGATCGAGTCATTTTTCTCTCTGAAGAGGAAGGAATTGTGATTTGTTGTTCTCRCTGGCTGTTGGGGTGCTTGGCCTTTGGGGGTACATCTCCACCGTGCTGCCTGGGGCTCTGGGGGTGTATCTCCACCATGCTGCCTTTGGGCACGCTCCTCTCCCCAGCAAGGCCAGCTCTGTGCCATTCCCTGCGGAGCGAGCCCRTCGGCGCCTTCCGCCAGCCGGAGCCGTGGTCCCTTCTCCGCACGGAGGTTCCGGCGGTCCCACGCGGCCGGGAGCTCCACTCCCCACGCTGACTCCAAGGGGATCCTTTGCCTTTGAAGGCACCTACTTGGAGAGGCGCCAGGTACAAAGTGCAGTCCATGGGGGAAAAAGCCTAGAGTGAGGTAAGGCTAAAAAAAAAAACAAAAAAAATCACCAAAAAAATCCGTTTTCATTAGTTTTCATCTGAGAGGAGGCAGCCACGTTGATCAGCTCAATTACCGCTTGCATAATGAAGCCCTTCAAGATGTTTCCACACAAAGCTCCATATCCCCAAGGACATATTAAACACTACCTTAATGTAAAACTTTCATATCTCCTTACTTCTTTCACCAAAAGTTAAACAAATAAACAGACCTGCAGGCAGTTCTAAAGCACACTCCAAATGTTAGGACACACAAAAATGATGGTCGAATATATGCTTATAAAGAGAACCTGAAGACGACTAGCACTGCTTCTGCTGCAAGGAGTATTTGGGAGAATTTCTGGATCTGATGCTTCTGGTCCTAGACAGAATTTCCTCTTTTCCTACTACTTTTGGACAAGGCAAGGTGAGGGATTCCCTGCAGCACGGACTCCTGCACTGGCAGATTAACGCCAGCCCAGGCAGCAGCATTGCAGAACTCCCTTGTTTTGCTGAAATACAGATGCCTGCAGCACACACAGAGCCGGTTTCTGCTCGCAGGGCCATGGCTCCGCGGGGTCGAGGTCTCCAACCAGGCTAGAACAACTATCACATGAACAACCAGTCAGTGTACAGGACCAGAAAATGCAGTGCACCCAGACACACCGYGCTGGCAACGGGAACTTCACGCTGCGGCGGCCGCCCCGGTACCAAGCGCAGGCACGGTTTCTATTTCACAGACACTTCAGAAAAACGCCCTGACCTTCTGTGCAACCGGCCCCTAGGGAAACCTTTTATTCTGCAACACTAGGTGCTCAGTCACTGACTTAGCACCTAACTCCAAGCTTCACTGCAGGTGCTTCTTCGTTCTATCACAYGCATTCAATCTATCCATTAAGTCCCGCTTCATGGCACAAGATATAGGCAGCTACTAGCAGGCCACTTGGATGGCAGGGCATTTCCTTAAACACACAGTTAAACGTTCTCTGCCACACTGACATTWTCAAACACTTATTTCAAAAACTGCAAGGATATTTTTCAGGTCTTTGGCAGAAACCAGGATGTCCTGAAATGTTTATACACTTTGCTAGCTAATCTCAACACTCAATATTTTCACTCCTTTCCTCATGARCCTCCTTTCCTCCTTCAACTTCCTCCCATGAGTTGAAACCTAAGGAAAAATAGTGCAGCGATACCCAGGGCTGCACGTGAATGGCCCTGCAAGGAGGAATTGCAATAAAGAGCCCAGCTGTCCCCCGCAACAGCAGGGACTGAATACCACTTCAGTTCAGCATTTCAACAATCAAACAAAAATGTGAAATCCTCCTTCTGGTAAATCTCATTGGATAGACCCCAAAAACGYGTTGCCCTGCAGTCGCTGAACGTTTCAGCGGCGCAGAGCGACCTCGGGCCGCTTCCCCCAGCMCTGGGATTATTTCAGAAGTAGGTGGCAACAAAGCACCATCAGTCGCCAGATGAAACAACAGTGTCCCCAGTTACATGAGAACACAGATGCCCATTAGCAAAGTACAAACCACGGATGAATCAGAAACTCTGAAACTCTTTCCACCACTTACATTTTAAAATGGTTCTATTACAACACAGGCTCCCATTGTTGTATAAAATTAAGAGCCGCAAATCTTCTGCTGAGAAAGACCAGAGACCTTTATACTATCAGTGAGATTTATTGAGCTTTTTTCCACTGGGGACCGGGCCGGCTCATGAATGTATTTAGTCTGTGAGTTCATACACTTGCATATCCGTACACGAACACTACTGTGAATTACTTTTATGCAGTTATCGCTCTGGGATAAACAAGTTGCATTTGACGCAGATTTAAATCCTGACTTCACTACTTTATCTCTCACCTGCTTGCCTCGCCAGGATTTTGCACCTCTCTGACACCAGCAACACATCGTAATTTTGTCCTTCCTCGACACTTTACCTGGACATACTATGTGACACAAGCTACCAACCTGAAAGCTAACGATAAGCTGCAAGTGCCCAGCTCCTGAAGAAATAGGCCTTATGCTGCCAAGGCACTTCCCAGCAAAGGCACTTGTTGTCAGGTCTGTTATTCTCGAGTCTGACGTGTGTTAAAAGCAGCCTTTGTTTTTCCCAACATGTGGTTAAACATTAAAATAACTGCTAAAGCACAAAGCAGTGGGTGCACTCTGTTCTCTACGATTTACTTCTCTTGGAAGACACCAAGAAGTGTTGGCATGTAGAGACAAGGTCTTGGTCAGAACCTGGTCTGTGTAAGAGATTTCCCCCTCTGAAGTGTCCACTAGCTGTATCCAGGGCACAACAGAAGGTGTGGAAATCTGGCAAGCAGGTGAGCAAACCTACCTGGATATTTTTTTCACAGTCTGTTTGCTGGTGAAGGGACAGCTCACTTTCTAGAACAAATTTCTTCCCACATTTGTCGCAGATCTGCATGCGCCTGTGAGTGACGTTCATGTGCTTCTCCAGGTACCAGCGTGTGTTAAACACCCTGGGGCACTTCTCACAGGTTAAAGTCTCCTTCTCTTCACACTTTGATTTCTGCACAGGTGCCTTGGGCTCCTTTGCAGCTTTCTTCTTACGCTTGGGGGGCTCCACACTCTTTCTACGACCCCTTGTAGTTCTGGGTGATGGGGAAGTGGTGGCTGCTGCAGCTGAGGCAGCTCTCCTTGTTCTCCTTTGTGCAACACTAACTTTTTCCACTCTTTTCTCTTTTTTCTTCTGCCTCTCATTTTCCTCATCATCATTACTTTCTTCAGTGGCCTCTTCCCCACTGTCACCCTCCTCTTCCTCACTGCTGGTCTTAAGAACAGCAGTCTCTTTGGACTGGGAGGGGACACCCTTCTCCCCTTTTGACACATTTAATGTTTGGTTGTTAAGGTTTACCTCCACTATAATTTGCTCCCTTTTGTAAGTCACTTCATCTTCCTCCTCTTCCTCCTCCTCAGAGTCGTCAGAGTTCTCTCTGTCTTCTTTCACAGCCCCGACCTCTCCTACTGATCTGTTCTCCCTGAAATACGGCTGCTCCTCTCTCTCGTGGAGATGGGGTTTACTCATTTTGCTGTCCACCAACACTGAGTAGGGACTTCCTGACTCTCTCTTGTACACTTTGGTGGACAGATCGAGTTCCTGGCTGGCACCRTGATAAAACGTGGGTGGCACTTGACCACGGCGACTGTCCTCTTGTGCCATGCCTGCTACATGCGCAGCACAATTTTCAACCAGCTGTTGGCAAGAATTGGCTGTCTGACTCATTTGGGGGGCCCTGATTCATTGAGCACCTTTAATCCCAGAAAACCAAGCAAGCAGCTTTAGATCGGGATGGGCTGTCAAGACCGACGCCTGTTCCATCTACACACAATGAGCAAAATAGGATTCTCTGGCGGTGTTTAGCACGGACGTGTAGGTCTCAATTCTGGCATTATGGCAAGAGCAGAGCAGCAGCAATTATTCTTCTGAAGAAAGTTGTCAACGACCTGTCGAATATTTTATCTACGAGAGACAACACAGAGAAAATGGTCAATTAAAAAAAAAATAAATTGAGTTACTCACCAAATTGTCTGCTTTCAATGCGTATAACTGATGCAACACACAGGATACCCTATCTATGAGCTGTATCTGTCGAGGGGGAAGYGTCCTGTAGCTGTACCTTGAACGAAGCGGGTACAAATAAGGCACAAACGCATTCACCCCTTCTGTGGGCCAGAACGAGCGCTGGAATCCCAATGATCTGTGTTTTCCTTGGACTCCCTGGAGCTCTGGGGGGCTCCTAGGTGCAGTTCTGTCCCGAGTTCCCCCTGGAACAAGGTGCAGAGCAGCACAGAAACACCTCTGCACGCGCCAGGAAGGGCCCATCCTCTCCTGCAAAGCAGACAGGCGGAGGAGTCTGCAGAGCCAACAAGCTTCCACCGATGCGGCTTTGCACGAGGGTTTCGGTGGAAACATTTCCAACTTGCAGCATCCCATAAGAGCAAGAAAACCGTGTCCGGCGCTTGCTCAACTGTGTCCCAGCACGTGCTCAAACCGTGTCCGGCGCCTGCCTCCACCTCAGGAATTCACAATCCCGCATTTCAGGTGCTCATCCCTGTGCCTCCCTCTCCGCCCAGCCTCTTCCTCCTCAATGCAGGAGCCAAATGATTCCACATTGGCCTCCCTAAACATCACTTGCACTTATCCAAGCTGGAATTGGACCAGGATGCTACTACTTCCTCCTGCGATGATTCCCAACGGATGCAACTAATCAAACTCCCGCATCTATCCATGGAATATAAAAGGCCCTAGGAGAAAACGGATGGATCAAGTAGCTAAAAAAGAAGAAAGCCACATTCCCAACTACGAAGGTCAATAGAGATCTTGAGGCTGAAATTACAACCTTGGGCTAAGTCCAGCAGGGATAAAACACTTTCATTCTGCAGAACCACAGTGATTTTCGTTATTGTTATTATTATTGCAGCAGTAACATTAAAGAAGCAAACGCCCGGGAGCAATGTCACACCCGAAGATTTGCATGATAAGTGGAGGTGAGAGGCAGCAAGAGGAGTGCCAGGCCCCAGCTGGGCCAGGAGATGGGTCGCGATGGGCTGTTAACATCGGCTTGGGAGCGCAAGTAACATTCRCATGGGGGAAAAAAGAACAAACTGGTAAATAATGAAATAAACGGGTCTGATTACAAGGCAACATTAACAACTCTATACCCGAGAAGACCCTTTGAAAGCATGGGGCCTGGTAAAACCCCACTATTTAGTTTTTCCTTCAACAAAACTTAATGAATTATTCACAACCCCCCCAAGTGCGGTGTCACAGAGGCAGCGACACCTGATTATTTCCTCTGCAGATTAAGCATCTCCCACAAGTCACCTGAGCAATGTGGAAGCCTCTCAAAATTCTGCTGCTAAATCACCAGAAAAAGCACAAGACGGGCCATAAAAAGGAAACCTTACATTTTTTCCAGCCTTCCTTGGCTTTGCGGGCTGTTGAAACAGTCTCTTTGCACATACTGCCACCGTTTCACCCCGGTACGTTTAAGGAATATTCCCTAAACCGCTTGGTATGAGCATATTACCACTTCAAAACAAAAGAGCACAAAGGCCCACGGTCTCGGCTCTCAAAGCTATTTGGGCTCAAAACCACTTCACTCTGCAGAACCAGTAACCTACTTTCGCTCTGAATGCACCGCTCGCCACCCTCAAGGGACCCGCAGCCTTCCCGCGAGATTATTTGAGTGCAGAACAGCTGCCGGAGCAACAAACAAGGCGCTTGCGGTTCAGGGGCTGCCCAAATCCTACAATGCAACCCCTTTTTCTTAACTCCCTACCCCTAAGAAGGTCTTTCGGGATGGTTTTTGCACGGGAATCGACTTTTTCCAAAGCTGCTGCACGACTCGGGCTCACAGAGAGGCACCCAGCCCTTAATTAAAGCAATACAGGCTCTAATTAAAACACCAAGAGGCTACCCGGTTCCAAGGTAACTTTTGCAGCGGAGTAGACGTTAAACTTTGAGGAATAACTGTATTCTGAGCACAAAGCGAAGGGCTGACGTCCGTGCAACACTGAGTAATGCGAGATCCTACAAGAAAGGCATGCGAGCCTATGAATATTAAAGGCTCAAACCCAGCGCGAAAGTGCAAACAACTTGCAGACAAACGAGTGGGTGGAGGACGCCTGTGCGTGTGGGAGCTGCGCTGCGCACGCGGCTTTCGCTGCTTCTAAAGAAAAACCACTGTTCTTCGCGTTATCCGAACTAAAAATAGAACCAGTTTTCTAGCAAGAAGCACCAAAACAATGACCTCCCCCAGCTCCCATCCAGCAGATGCTGTCGAGTCAACAGGGACTGCGCGCAACATGCCCAGAAGTTCATGGCTTAAATGATGTCCTTGGTTAATAAGAGGGACAAGTTGAAATCACGGAGTCTGGAATTGGAGCTCGAGGTCCGAGCTACACCTTGCTTTCTTGGTTAACGTGGGCAAGTTCCTCCTGCCCTTCCTGGAGAGCTATAAGGGCTAGAAAACTACTTAAAAATAAATCCATGCCCAAATTCACACATCCGTGGCATTTGCTTGCATAGGTTTTATGTATGCGTCAAGGAAAAAGAGGAGGAAAGGTAACGGGGTGCTGCACCCCACCTACCTCCTGCACAAAAAGGAAATACTATGAAGAAGGAAAACATAGAAAAATGCAATAGTCAACGTCCTGCATTAAGACTGCAATGGCTTATTCACCATCTACAGTTCTTTTCCTTCTTTGCTGCAATACAGCCTGGCACGGCAGAAACGGGACGTCATTTTTAGCTGCAAGCCACTTGCACTGGACTCCCTTTCCTGCCCGGCACAGTAAGAAGGGGGCTCAACTTCAACACAGCTCCAAGCCACCAAGCCAAATTATTCTCCAGAAAGCAGAGCCCTGACACGTAGGGAATCCGGGTCTCCAAGAACACGGCGGCACTCAAATAATGCGCGTGGCAGAGCGTGCAGGTGCATCAGAATCATCTACACACATCCCTCGCAGCACGGGAGCYGCTCTGCAAACACACGGCAACCCCCACGATCTGATTTTTCTCCCCTCTTCMGTTTAAAAACAGAAAATTCTCAGTCTAACAACAACTTTTCAGCAACACAATCAAGAGGCATTGTGCGGCATGAACGGGTTTCCACCCTGCCACCGAGGCATAAAGCCCGCTATATGTTACACTGAGCTGGAGGGGAGAGTTTTAAAGAAATTATTATCTCGCAGTGTGCAATTTTATTCTCCATAAAACAAGAYTTCTCTGCAGCTAGGAAAGCACCACTCACAATTAAGAAAAAAAAAAACCTGCCTTATAATTAAAGGCAATGGTATTCTGCGTATGCATTAACAATTTGAGGTCGTTAAGGATCCTGGATGTCTTTTGGTTGGAAGCTACAATTCAGTGGCTGGGTTAAGTCCTGGGGCAAACAGATTTGCATGCAGTTTACAAGCAGTGAAACAGCCATGTGTACAAATAAACCATTTACATTATTAAAGATACGATTTCCAATTAGTCAAGTATTTGCTGAGGAACCTGCCTTCAGAACAGGAGTAAGGCAGTGGTAGCAGGTTGAAAGGGCTTTAATTTAACACAGATTCAGCATTATGCCGGGATATTCTGTATATTCTGACTGGATATTCTAGGATATTCTGACCAGAAAGCAATTTTCTACCTGAAATTAGAGACAGATTCCCAAAGTCCGGATCCAAGTTAACTCCTTAAGTAGAAGTTTCTAGTGGAGCTGAACTCTGAACACAGCTCAGCCCTTTCCAAATGGTAAGGAGCAAAGCAAAACACTTCCACACCTCTCGGTCACCTATTAGTCTGTGTTTATTTGGAAAGGTTGATAAGAGAAGGCATCATTCTGATGGCTGGAAACCTAGACGTAAATGGGAGTGTGCTTTTTTCACCCAGCCCTTYTATTAATTTCTTGCTTACCAAATTATACTAATTGCTTTTACCTCTTAATCGATTTTCAGGCCTTGATTTCTTCGGTATCCACAGTGGAAATAAAAGGACATGCTTCAGATAAACGCGTCTCTTGATGCATTTCACAGACACAACATAGCCTTAGTTACTCTACCAAACACAACCCAGTTTTGCGGCATTTTTCCTAAAGATAACAAAACCTTAAGGATTTCTCACTGCAGCTCAGCACTATGAAACCCTTAAGCAACAAGGCTGCTTTTTCTGGGAATTCTGAATAGCCTTTTATGAAGAAAGCCCTGTGGATGCTGCTTGAAACTACACAGAGGTCGGCTGCGAAAGCTGCAGCCACTGGCATTTCAATGCACGAGCAATATTTCAGAGCACATCAGGAACGAGTTTCAACACGCAGGGTCTGCGGAACAGGTGCATGGAACAGAATCGTGCCGGCCGCAGCGAGGCTCAATTAGAGGCCAAACACATCTGGTACAAGTTACATCATGCCAGCGATCAGGATGATAATACAAGAGGGAATTATTTATATCAGCATACAATCACTCCTTTCTTGTGCATCTCAGCTGCTTTATGGGCAAAAAAAACCTGAAAATATGCTCTTAAGTGGCGAAGTTCTCTCCTAAGACAGACTCACAGCCAGGAGGTCTTCCCGGCTTTTGCATTTCTATGGAGAAGTACTTAAGCTCGCCTTTGCCRGGGAAAAGCGGGATGAAAAGGCTGAATGGAACCAAGAGCCCGTTCTGTTACCTGCTGGGTGGCACGGGACAGCTTGTAATGCCCACCTAAGAGATGGTATCTCTTCTAGGTTCAGCGCTCGGAAGAGCTATCCACAAAGGCAGAGGAGTAATCCTATCTGCTGTATCAGAAAGCCAATTTTGTGCAGCTGACACCAACGCTGGGAACAGTCTATCGTGGCCAGATGATTTTCAGAAAGAGCATTCGCAATCAAATTCCAGAAACTGTTCTGTGACAATAGAATAATGCTCTTTTTTTT
>NW_020454328.1:1456397-1464564 GCF_003342845.1 Nothoprocta perdicaria | reverse complement strand
CAGCACTGAGACTTGTATTTTGGTGAAATTTGGTGCATTTGGGCATCTCTGTCTCAAATGGATTAGTCGTGGGACAGCTACGCCAAGCAATACACGCATCAAAGCATCAAAACACCAACGACACTGGCAGGAACTGGAAATATCGCAGGGAGGCTTGGCAGGGAAACAAAACACTGGGAATGAATAAGTCGTGTCCCGTTCTCCAAGCAAACGCCTGGGCCCGAAGCACGTTTAAGGGCTACGAAGGCTTGAATGCAGAATCCAGACTCTCCCAGCTTCCAGTTATTTTTCTTGACAATTCCTAAAATAATCTATGTGAAGTATCCTGCTAACTCAGCAGGCGACATATTTTCACTGTAYGGAGATGGCTATTTGCCTGTAAGTATTTAACATCCTCATGGAAAAAGGAAAACAGACCATTTTTCTAATTCCAGAAAAAGTCTTTGATAAAATCCTGCAGCTAAGAGAGAAAGATTAGGAAAAAAAGAATCTTCAGAAAGCAAAACAAAACAAAACCCCCACACTTAAGGCTTTTCCTCTCCCTGTTTCTTAAGATTAATTATTTGGCTGAATCTAGAAAGCTGTGGAGAGACAAAGGCTTTCAAACCAGTGCTTTCCAGAACTGGAAATCTGGATTTTTTTCAAGCATTTTCTCCACAAAAAAATAGTTTAAGACGTTGCCATTGCAGAATTCAGCAGTATTATAATCCCTTGGCCTTTGCAGTAAGCGGGAGGTTTTCTAYTGGCTATGAAATTAGCTTCAGATATGACAGCCATAAACCCCAACACTTTATTTCACTAGGCAAAACCACTGTGAAATAAGTTCCAGCGCACCTCACGTACTCTCATTAAAAGCCTAAGCCTCTCCTCCTGTCTSAGCCGTGTTTAGCAAACAGCAGAAGGTATCGCTCACAGTTAAATAGTTGCAAGTGAACAGGAAAGCTCCTCGTGCCCAAATCCATTTTGTCACATCTTGTTTCTTTACAATACCGAAATCTGAAAGCAGGAGTCAAACGTGAGCGGGTGGTTATCGCTCAGCGGTCAGCATGCCCATGCAAACACCTAGCTTCCACGTTAATTAGCCTGCTGTAATTGCCTGATACCTTAAAGACAAATATATGAAGAAAAAAAAATAAAAATAAAAGCTTTGTATGTTGCATTAACATTACGAGATTGCATTAACAGATTATCTGTCCCTTCAAAGTTGTACATTCATCCAAACACATGGCAGGAGTTGGCAGGACGACCCACTGGCTCAGGACTAAAGCACGATTGTTTTGCCCATTAGCCTGCTCCTTTCTCCAAACGCCCTTTTTTTGCTCTTTTCTGTTCAGAAGCAAGGCTCCTCTCTCGAAACGCCYGCTTCCAGCAGGAGCTGCCTGCTCTTCTTGAAGACTAGTAGAAACAGCCCTAAGATTTTAAACTGCTCATTTATTTCCATGGATGCCTACAACGACACTTTCTATTAAACATGACTAACTTGCTGTAAATGATTGCACTAACAATATAGCCTCCATAAGGCCGAATGAAAACACAGAGGAAACCTGGCATCGAAGATCKGCACTTCTGTTTTCCAAAGCTAGCATTTCTCCTCCTAGGAAGCGAGGGGCAGAAAAAGGGCAGTGGCTGTGGAGCTGTCTCTGCATACGTACACAGGGATCAATTGAGAGATGAGGAAAAAAACCACAAACAGCCAGTCCACAAAACAATATTTGCAGGTATAACATATATACAAGACTGCTAAATATTTTGGAACTTGGTAGAGTGTGGAATGTAGCAGAGGAAAAAAAGGTTTAAAGAGGAAAATCTTCCTAGGCTTCAGAGAAGTGTGAGTTGGATCTCTCTAAAAAAGTTTGTTCTTCTCACATCATTGGAATGTGCTTACAGATACGTTCAAAATCCTCTYCATTTTTCATCTACAGTTCTTTACCCACTAGGTAACTTTGAGAACAGCAACAAGTTTCTAGGACCCCCCCATGCAGCAGATGCCGGACTCGCTGCTCTCACGCTGGTAAATCCTGAGCTCATGGAGGATAAGCAGAAAAGAAATTCCTTTCCTTACCTGGGCTTCCCCCAGCGGCTCTGTCTCTCTAACTGCTCACTGCATCTGCCTGGAGCTTTAGTTTTACAGCTGCTAGCAGCTCTTCAGCTCCTAACAATCACTAAACAGCGCTCCGATCAGCTCTGCCCAACCTGTGGTTAACATGAAGACAAAAGAACGAAGCACCAGCAGCACCAGAGCCTGGAATTACTACCCAGAAGCTGAAGTAACCTTGTGTTGACAAAGTCTGAATGTGACACTGTTGGAGCTACCCCTCTGCACCCGCGTCTCCCTGCACAATGTCGCAATGCTCCCGTAAACCCCAAATAACCACTCTACGCAGCAGCTTATACCACGAATCACTGCTTGGACCTACTGGATTTTCTCAAACAGTAGAGTTTGGTTTAGAGATGCCACATAAACTTTTGAAAAGGGAAAAAAAAAAAAAAAAAAAAGGTAAGTCTTCCTTCGATAGTATGCATGTAATTTAACAGAGGGCACTTCGCAAAGCGCTGACACGCAGCAGCTTCCAAGAAATGCCATCCAAATAACAACACCTCACCAGAACCCCCTACTTGCCCAAATTCTGCCTTTGCAGGGAGCAACTAGGCTGAGTGAGACTAAGCTTAGATGCAGAGACCTAAATCTCTGCAGCCTTTCTGTATTCACCAGACTGTGTGATCCTGACACCCCCCGCACCTTCCCAGCCCGCCGTGCGTTTCACGGACGCAGTTCTTAAAAGCAAAGGCAAACTCTCCCCGCTGATACGGCACGCTGTCTTCTCATTTCTTCACCTACTAATTCATTATACATCTACGGACACTTTATCTTTGGCCTCTATTTGAATTCCTTCCTGGGTAAAGTGAGGATAATAATCAGTTAAGGCCCAAGTTATTTGTTCAATTTAATCTGATCTAATTCCATGTGGTGGCCAGGGAGGAAATGCTCCTTCCCTATTTATGTGCCAGCAYTGGCATTCCTGGCGTTGCATGGAGCTGCCTTGAGAAATCAGTCTGCCTGAAGAATAATCTTTTCCTTGGGATTAATTCTCAGCTGGACCAGTTCTCTGAACCAGCTCCCTGAACGCTACAGCCTGTTACAGAATTTGGCTTCTTGAAATCCTTCCTTCCTTGGTCTACAGCTATATTCCAACTTCCGTATAATGGCAATGCAAGAGAACCAGAAGCAAGACAAGTTTGCAGAACGAACCTGAAGAAGACACTGAAGAATTCAGGTTGAAAAGAATCTCAATTGTGTTTCTTTTTCTCCTGCAAATGAAGACTGAAAAGAAGGAAAGTATCCACTAACGGCAGAGCTGTTTAACTTCATCTTATCATCTGGATTTGAAGTGCTGGGAGAGTGGGAGAAGACCGGTCCATGTGCTCAGGACAGATGGTGTTAATGATCTCATAGCACTGTAAGGAGGCTGGGCAATTTAGCAAAGATTCGTAGAATACAGGTGACTTTCCCAAGAAATCTGCAGGTTAAAGGAAGAGCATGACACAAACCACAAAGGGAAGAAAAATAAAAACAGAGAGAAAAACAGACTGGTCTAAGAAAGAAGTTCAGGGAAGACAGTAGAAAATATGTTAGCTTTATTTATTTATTTTAAGAAAGAGGATAGGATAAAGGGATACCAAATCGGAAAACAAAAAGAAATTATGAGCTATAATAGGAAAGCAGAACTGGAAGGAGTTTAGAGAGGTACAACTGAAAGCAGAACAACGCAACAAGGCACGTGTGTGTTAAAACAAAAATGCCTGGCAAAAATTTGCCCCTAAATTCAGCACGTAATTTTTCTCAGGCCTTAGAACTGTAGTCAGCAGCGCATTTCACTCAGAGATTTTGGCCTGCAGCTAGTAAGTGTGAAATGAATGGTTCAAGACGCACGTATCGCAATAAAGCAAACTAAGAGCTTCCCAGCAGCCCTTTTCACTATGATATGACATGGGTGATGACGATTTATTAGGATACATCCCAGCCTCAGCCGAAGACCTCAGAAGTCACTTCGATATCCCACAACTCATATTCTCATAATGTCAAACCTACCGGTGTCACAGGGCATTAAGCAGCAATCCCAATGCAAGTCCATAAAAAGTGACACGCAATGAAACACTGGAAATCCAAGCAGGATGTCACTGGAGCTGTGTGTGGCTGACAGTATCCACTATAGGCTACTGGACGAATTTAGAGCAAACAGGCTTTTAGTTAGAAATAATCTGCCTTCCACCATTAAAATGCAGTTGTCACCGTATGTAATTTGTCTCCAGACAGCACTATTAAGACACATTCCATAATTCGCCTTTCATCACATAAGGGCTAAAAAGGCTTAAACAAGCCTAACTCATGAGCAAGCGCCGAGTTCAGAGCAGATTTGCTCTGTGCCGCGCGGCTGGCGAGCCGTAGGAAAGCAAAGTTCTGCTCTGCCTTCTGCACCTGCGAGCTGCAGCTACGCTCCAAGTCAAATATTTGCAGCGGGTTTTTTTTTTTTTGTGTACAGCACTCCCATAAAAGAAGGTATGTGGATCAATGGATGCTTGTCTGTAAATTTTCCACTGCAAAACTTGCTGCCTGTATAAAACGAAAAGCACCGACTCTATCCTWCCAGGCCATCTGCCCTCGTAGTGGTACCACAAACATCCCTCCAAAATTCAAGCTGGAAGACTTTCCATTTGCTTGTATTTAGTATCTGGGACAGGACGAAATGGCTTCACAGGTCTCATCTCCAACATTACTACGGTATCCTCGAGCAGGCTCACTCTCCAGCACACTTGCCTTTCACAGTGTCTCTAAAAATCACTTTTCCACTACCAGAATCAAGTTTCAAAACTTCAAAACGCACAAACAAGGGAGCAATGTAGCACAAAAGTGCTGGTAGTTGCTTAGCATAGCTAAACGTTTCTCCSGAGTGAAAACTACCAGTCTGAAACCTCCTCAGGGAAGGGTGTCTGAAAGTGTCAAGGAAACTAATGCAAGCTGCTTGTGTTAATGAGTTTAAGCTGCTGGCACCAGAGCTACCGCCAAGAGTTTCGCTCCCCATGCAATTGTTTTCCAGGAGGGAGGAGCAATTAAAAAAAAAAAAAAAAAAAAAAAAAAAAAAAAAAAAAAAAAAAAACCTAGCAATTTAAGATCACTTGGAAAAATTAAGCGCATGCAAAGCTAATTTGAAAATTAGGTCTGACAAGTTTAAGTCGTGAGATATGTTTGAACCGAACTCAGAAAATTTCTTTGTTTTGTTTTTACTAGTTTCGTGATTTACAGGGATTTTACTTAAGAGCTATAAGCAAACCCCACCCTCCTCCCCAAATACTGAAAATGCCTAAAATGGCATATAACTTTACTCATAATGATTGACTTAAARGGACATGTGCTTAAACAGTCTGCAACTTCAAGAACAAGTCCTATTTTAATTAGAAGTGTTCTTAAAGATGTAAAATTTGCCAATTACAGACAAAAACATCCTTTTATGACAACACAGAATACTTTGTTAAGACTTTCAAGGGCACTAAAGCAGTCGCTGCAAAGTTCTTATATGGGTAAGCCTAGCATTTATAAAGGAAACAGCTGGAAATAAGGTACCTACAGAAAGAACAGTAGTTTAAGAGCATCCTTGGCAATAATAATACAGTCTTGTAGAGAACATTTTCAAAATAATTCAGCCATGCTCATTGTATTAAGGATGGTATCATCTGAAGACAGTATCTGCCTACCAACTGTGTTAATATTTAGAGTGCCTGCCCTCTGGTTAATAAAAGTGACCTCACATCAAATAACCACAAAGTTTTGACCTGCAAGGGGCCCCCTGCTAAACTTTAAGACTCTAAAAAGACAGAAAGCAAGGAATTAGCAAAACATAAATTAAAAACGCWTTCCAGAAAAGTCACGCACTTTTAAAATTTACTTCATTTTGCACTTGGAAGCCAAGACCTGGATCACATCGGGACACGCTGTTTTGYAGCAGAACACACTGTAGCACGATCAGCTGCTTCATACTGCAGGAATTCAACCAAGGGAATGGTTTTAATACAGTAATGAAGCACAGATCCAGGTTTTGACAGAACCTATCAATCTTCTCAATTGGTTTGCACTTTCTTCCAATTATGTTTGTCTTTTTTTGTTGGGTGAAAAAGAAATCTGTTCTTTGATAAGGCATATTGTAGCGTGCTGCGTGGAAATAGGTCACTGATGACAGATAGTTTTGCAATCACCTTGAACACAGCCGTGCCTATCTCATAAACACTATCGGTACACCCACCACGCTCCCATTAGGCACCAAGGGAGAAAACACGGGATCAAAAACCATGGATGGGAGCTTGTTGACTGAGAATCTCCCTGAAATCTAGTTGCACAAAGGACTCTTCCCGAGTCCTTCTTGTATGGGCATCCCACCTCGCAGGTGGGACAGCACTACATAAGGTATATTCAACGTATAAATATCCCACAAGCAATTTCTTGTGTACATAAATTCCATCTTCAGATGCAACTGCATAWCCCAATCTGAATATTCCCATTCTATTACCCTGGCAATGAGAGCAAAAACAGAACAACCYGATATCTTGCACTCGCAACAAAACCTGACAAACTGCTTTTGTAACTTAGCTCGTGTATAACTATTTATACAAAACTGCTAGGAACTCAGTCTTGAGGCAACAGCAGCCAAAGATGTTCTGTATCAGCATTAAACAATATAATCAATAAAGTCCTCTAAATCAAATCAACAAGAACCTATAATGCCACCCAAATGCTTGGATCATGTAAATATTTTGCTATASCACCAATTACACTCCCCAAAACATTTACTATTTTTTCCAAATAAAACAGAGCTCGGTTACCACAAATAAACGCTGCAGTACCTCTCAACACTCGCTTCCTCAAATACTGGTTACAATTATAAATAAAACCTTAAGTCCTCAACCTCCTGTTACATCCAGCAGCTTAGGCATAAAAATGAGAAGCTTCCTAATTTTTCACTGGGCTTTCAAGCGTACACTCCGCCTGGCAAAGCTTTCCAAATGTCTGTCTCCCAAGCCACATTCGCACCGCGAGTTTGGGCTGCATCTCCACTTGCCTATGGACACCTGCATCCCAACGCCGGCCGCTCGCGGCTCCTCATTCATTCCAAACCTCAGGCGCTGGATACACATCCCAAGCGCTGGATACACATCCCAAGCGCTGGATACACATCCCAAGCGCTGGATACGGCGGCAGAAAGCACAAAAATAAAGCGTATCTTAGGCACAGGTAAAAGGGTGTTGTAGGTAGGCACTGGTGATGATGCTCAACCTACGTAAAAGGGGTAAATTTTGCAATTGTGAGGCATTTGACGCTTTTTAACACCGGGTTTCCGCGGAGCTGGGGACGCCGCTGGAACAGTACGGCTCCGGTCATGCCCCGGCGAGGATGAAGAGGCGCCTTCCTCGCGGGACCCCCGCGCCGGGGGCTAAGGGGGAAACGAGGGATTCGTAAGGAAACGCACGGGTATAAAACCACCCGCCGGGAACCCCGAAACCCCCGCCGCGGGCAGCCGGCCGCCATCCCGGGGGAGAAGCCGCCCTGGATGCGCAGCCGGACCCAGGGGGACGTCACCTCCCCGCTCCGCGCTGGCGGCCCCCTCCCCAAACGCAACCAAGGAGGGGCGGCGGGTCCCCCGCGCGTGGCGGTGCCCTCCGAGCCCCCCTCGGCTGGGGCCCGTGGCGGGTGGCCCAGCCCGGCGGGATCGGGGGTCCCCTCGTTTCCGAGGTGCGTTTTGGGGCGATTCCCCCCTCGCTGCTCGGGCCCGTCCCCCCGGGCAGGTGTCTCGGGAACCCCCCAACCCCAGGTGAGGGGAAGGGGGGGGCCAGGCCCGATCCTGCCCCCCCCCCCCGCCCCACCAAACACGGCCCGGGCTCAACCCCCGCCGCCCGCCCCCGGGCTGGGCCTAGCGCGGCCGCCAGGCCCGAGGGGAAGGCCCTGAGGTGGCGCCGGGAAGGGGGGGGGGACGACGGCGACACCCCCACACGCGGACACCCCCCGGCCCGGCCCGCACTCACCCAGGCCGCTCCCCGCAGGGCCGCCCCCGCCGCCCTCCATGGCGGGCGGCGCGAGGAGGAGGAGGAGGACGGGGGGGCGCGGGCGAGGCGGCGGAGG
>NW_020454328.1:1435832-1455753 GCF_003342845.1 Nothoprocta perdicaria | reverse complement strand
GGCCTACGCCTCGCTTCCCTCCTGCTCCCGTAGCCGGCGGGATAACGGCTGTAACGGTCACGGGGTGTGGGGGGGATAACGGCCGTAACGGTCCTAACCGTCACTAGGGAATGTGGGGGGATAACGGTCCTAAAGGTCACTAGGGAATGTGGGGGGGATAACGGTCCTAACGGTCACTAGGGAATGCAGGGGGATAACGGTCCTAACGGTCACTAGGGAATGCGGGGGGATAATGGTCCTAACGGTCACTAGGGAATGTGGGGGGGATAACGGTCCTAAGGGTCACTAGGGAATGCGGGGGGATAACGGTCCTAACGGTCACTAGGGAATGCAGGGGGATAACGGTCCTAACGGTCACTAGGGAATGCGGGGGGATAACAGTCCTAACGGTCACTAGGGATAAGGGCCGTTACCAGTCCCAAGGGTCGCCTGGGCAGGCACAAACGGCCGCCCTAGCCCCTCGGGAGCCAGGTGGGAGCCGGGGAAAGCAGCCGCTGCCCGGCAGCAGCCGCGGGAGCCGCTCGCTCCGGTTATGCGGTGCCAAACCCCAGCCCTCGCTYGTTTAGACCTTCCCCCTGCTGAAATACTAATGACTGCTCAGCTCTGGCCTGCGGCTTGGTGCCTGCACCCACCTGAGGGCCCAGCCTGCTGAGCAGCAGGGGAGAGGTGGCAATGAGGGGTTGCTGCTTTTTTTTATAATTTCTTCTTTTCTTTTCTGTGTGAACTCAGCATTGGAGGGGCCTCGCGGAGGGCTGTGGGGTCGGTGCTGCCTCTTGCCCTCTCCGGGCTGGCACTGAGCTGCTGGGGAAGCTGCAAAGCCTCCTCCGTAGCCTTGAAAACCACCGCTGAGTGCTGTGTAGGAGGGAAGAGCCCTGCTGTGGTTTAGGTTTGGCCGCTGTAAAAGAATTAACAAGAGTAGCAGAAACAGGAAAAGGGGGAAGGGCACTGGCCCTGCTCTCTAGTCGTATCTGCTGCCCAGGGACTTGAGGAATCTGCCCTTGCACCACATTGCCCAGACCTATCCCCAGTCTCCAACCCCTTATTTGCCTCTGTTCCTTCCTCTGCTGTTCCATTTGGAGGGAACTTGGCACTTGGTTCTGAAAAAAAAAAAAAAAAAAGAAAGAAAATAAATCCAGCCCTCTCCTCCTGCAAGCTACCTGCAAATTTCCTTGCCCTGCTTCTGGCTGCTGAACAGAACCCCCTGTGCAAATTTGGACTGTCAAGAGTTCACTCGCAAATCAAAGGGGCAGCGAAGGCCGGGGAACCCCGTGGTGGGATCGGAACGATGTTGCCAGCCTCCCTGCTTGCCCCAGCAACCCCTGCCGCGGGGGCATGGGAAAGGAGCCGAGCAGAGAGCACTTTGCTCCGAGGAGCCCCGTGGGAGCGATTACCAGCGCGTCCAGCTCGGAGCAGGCCCCAGGCTGTTCTAATCTCTGCTGGGACTGTGTTTAGCTGGAGGGGGAAGGGGCAGCCCAGGAGACGCTGGCCCCTGAGCGAATCCTCGCTGCTCCAGCTTGACTCAGCACTCTCCTGCAGGGCAGCTGCTTGGGAAGAATGTTCTCTCTCTCCTGTGAGGCTGTGCCTGCCGCTTGCTAGCGTGGCTTGCTTACCCTGAGCCTGTGGCATGAGATCCCTCCGTCCTGAAACGGCAACCGGAGGACGGAAGGGGCCTTTTCTGTGAAGGGCATGCAAGGTGGCAGTGAGGGTGACGTTCCTGCCCCCAAAACAAGCTCTGAAGAGGTTAAAAAAGGAAATGCTAAGTCCCACTTCTAGTGGATAGCAGGAGGGAGGAGAATAGCAAAAGGGAATCAAGTRCAAATATCCTTGGAGTCTAAAGGCCGTGGAAGATGATGATATGAAACTGTGGTCCTGCTGTGGTCCATCCGTGTCGGCGGAGGCTTAGAGAAGAGGCTGTTGCAGARGAGCGTGTCCCCAGCCTCGCGGTGCGGCCTGGCTCCCGAATGCCCCGAGCACCCTGCAGTCCCTAGTGCTCAGCTCATGCAGGGTGGCAGCTCCTCACGGCAGCTCCCAGGTAGGAATCCAGCTGTGCGGCTGGCTGTGGCACCCAGCCCTGTTCCCACAAGGGAGCCTCACTCACCTATTTACATCTCTCTCTTTGATCTAGCTTTGGACATGAAAAGACATGTCGGGCAGGTAGAGGGAGACACACAGAAGGCAGCCACAGCACCGCATCTCTGCACGCACATGATCTGCACCCTAGTGCACACCTGCCTCCTGGCCGCAGATCCTTATCGCCCCTCCGATTTCCTTGCTGTCATCTGCTTTCCTTTTGCTGTTGTGTAACTTCTAGAGGCAACTTTCTGCAGCTTGTTGCTTGCTCGGTAGGATCCTGGGGCATGTTGACCCCTTCTCCCTGGCATTCCTCTTGTCCCTGAAGTAAAACCACTGTGGGACATGCCCGTGTGCTTTCTCCTTATTGCATGCAGCATAAGAGGCGACAAATAGCCTCATTTTCTGCCCTAAACCATTGCAGTGTTTCAGCAAGCAGCTGTAGCAGCTCACTCCAGAGGTCTCTATGCACCTCTTTGGAAAGATCTTTTTCTGCAGAGCAGCTTAGGACTTTTCAGGGTGAAAATTCAATAGATGAATGAGAATCTTCTGGCCCAGCAGACACTAGCATACAGCATTACTAAGCCTTTTTTTTTCCTCTCTCCTTTTCTTCTAGAGGAAGATGCTCTAAACTTGCTGACCAAGCAAATTTAACACAGAAGAGCATTGCTGAGCTGCAGCTAGCTCTGTTGTAGGGGAAACCACTAGCATCAGCTGCAAAACTGTAGGAAGGGAGGAAAATCAAGCCAGCCCTGAGCTCCTACTTTTCTCAGCTTTTTTTTTTCTTTCTTTTTTTTTCTGTGGCATGATCAGTGTTCTGGGGTTTGTGAAGTGGCACAGACAGGCCACTTCTACAACCCAGCCAGTTGAGTCTCAAATCAACGGTTTATCTGTCAGGCATCCTGCTCTGTTCTACAGGGTAGAGGGTCCTCTTGAGCAATGGGAAAGGAAGCAAAAGGAAAACAAAGGGCTTTTCCTGCTAACCCTTGTCACAGGAAGCCCTGTACTGAGGGATCCACCACCACTGAATGGAGAGGATCCGACTTTGAGACTAGCAGAGCAGAGTAGAAGTTCAAGCAGAGGAAGTGCCTCTTCCCATTCTCTCTTCTCCTTTACTAGTCCACTGTAAGGCCACAGTTAAAGACGAACCACCTCCAACTAACACTGCAGAGTTTACACCTATCAACATCTCCTTTCGAGCAGCAGGATGTTGGCACAGGTCACAGGCAACMAACAAGCATCTGGGAAGCAGAAAGACTGCAGTACTTTCCAGTAGCAGTAACCTTGACTCTGCCCTTCAAAGAAGACAAACCCAACCCTCCTTGATATATTTTAGCACTTCTAGCATCGCAGTACTGAGGGGCTCCTCAGGGATGCAGCACTGACAGCTGGCTGTGAGGGTACCTTGTGCATTAAAGACTCAGACAGGGCAACAGCCTTGTGTAATACAGAAAAACCTGACAGATCCATGCCTAAATTTGGGGGACTGACATCATTGTATTAGGACTGTCTGCATCAGCTTCCACATAAAGTCATTCCGCAGAAATTAAGAAGTTCCCTCTTTCTTGTGCCTTTTTAAAAAATTGCAAAGCAAAATACAGATTCTGAGCTGTGGCAGTTCAATAAGAGCAGGATGGGAGCAAGGGAAGCCCACAGAACTGGACTTTCACTCTATTTGCTGCCCATTTCATCTGCTTTGGCTTATGTTGTAATCTCAGGTGATCTCAGTAGACTGTCTACAAAGGGCAACGTTTATGCTGGGATAACTCTTAAACAAAAACATTACCATGGCATTCCCTGGGGGCATTTGTACTGCTGTGTTAAGAGTACTTCTGCTCCGATCAGCATCAGCTCCTGCCACAGTAATGTAAGCACTGGTCCTTCAACCTCAGCTGGAGTTTCCTGGTGAGGAATGAACTAGTTTAACTGGAGTTCTTTTTCCATTCACACCCAATCTTCTAGCATAGCTTTTTGTATAGAAGCTCCCTTTTGGGTTTGAAAAGCACCTGGGAAGAGTCATGTCTGAGAGGAAGATACTTTAGGTGTCAGAAATATAAAGCCTCAACAGAGTTTTATTTACCAGCTTTGTAGAAATGGCATCATGAGACTCATCCTCGTGAAAGACATGTTTCAACAAACGTCTCCAGGCTAAACTCACCTTGTTCAGCCTTAACCCATGCTTCCTTCCTGTTCTTGCCTCTGTGGTGCACAGGAGTATTTTTAACCTCCAGCTTCAGAGGCATCCTGCGCGCTTGCTTTCCTAGCCTGCTCCTGCCCTTCCTGCCTTGCTGCCCCGTTCCCCACAGCTGAAGAGCGACAGTGAACACTCATCTTGCAACAGGCATCTCCCACCGCTTCCATGTTCCGCAGTGCCTGCCAGTTCCGTTTGGGACGCTCGTTTTTCCCACGCTCAGGCACAGTTAGGGCTTGTCCAACATCAAGATCAGCTCCCTGACGATTTTGGACTTGCTGCAGATCAGCATCATGTGCTGATCCAGCGCATGGAGCCTTAACATTGGTTTTACACCAGCAGTTGAGCTGGGCTTCAGGAGAGGGCCAGGGTTTGGGTTGTGGTTATGGGCCCTGCTCTATGTTCTTTTGATTTATCGGTGTCACCTGTGCCACAGTGACGTCCTGGCCCGGCTGTGCAGGGAGGCGGTACTGATGCCTTGCAACRTCCCACAGAACATGGCGCATTCACACAAATCTCAAAGGCTGATGCTGTTACCTCTCTTTATAATATCTGCTTCAGGAGTTGGACTTCATTGCAAAGCCAGTTTAGCCACTGGCTGCACTTTTGTGCTGGTAACTGTGGCAATGCTTTTTACTCAGGTGGGTGGCTTCCAGGTCTCTCCAGTTCCTCTCATTTCTGGAGAAGTGTTCAGCAAGAAATAAACGCCCGTTTCTGGAGAATAGTTCGGCAAGGAATAAACRCCTTCTCTGCCAGGTCTCTTCTCCATGAATTTGTTTGTTGTTGCTTTTGATGGCTAGGAACAGCCATCAAGCATAGCTGTGGTGAGCATGTGGTTAAAAGAAGTACCGTTGCATTTTCCTGAAGACATCAGATGCTTCATCTCTGGAAGTTCGTCCTGCATTGCCTAGCTGTGGTTTGCTTACGTCCCCGTCGCTCACCCTGCTACCCATCTCTGAGATTTACTTGCACCAGTGTAAGTCAGGAGTGGCTGCACTGAAATCAGCTGAGTTCTGCTGATGGAAAACAGGCATGTGAGGAACGGCTCAGCCTCCAGTGCTTAGTGCCTGGCGAGGATAATTGAACTGAACGTGTCCCTGAGAGGCACTAGTCCTCAAATGCTCCCCTCGCCCAGCCTGGCTGAGCTCCAGCCTAGCTTAGGACCGTACTAACTTTTTACCCACTTCCGTAAGTGCGTTTTTCCCCCCTCATCTCCTCTGCATTTCAGGACACATTGTCTGCTCAATCCACTTGGATATAAACAGCACAAAGGAAGCAATAAGGAAACTCCTCCCTATCCCTTTGCTGTAACCACTTGAGAYGTGCTGCCAGCTTGCTGCAGGGTACAAATTATCACAGATTTGGGGAGCTTCCTTACCTGGAGAGCGCCAGCTCTGGTGCATCAGCGACTGCCAGGGAGCAGATGCGCATTTCTGTGCGACAGCCGCTCTCCAAGTTACAGCTGCTCCACAGTGCCGGTTTTCAGTCTCCTCTTCACAAATCAGGTAGGCTGGTTGGATGTCTATTAAAAGGGGGAGAGAGAGAGAGGAGGGGTGCGAGCACACAGAGGAAATCAGGCAGTTTCCTGTTTGTTTAYCATGAACAAAAGCTTGTTTGGCTGGTCTGAATGTTGCTAACAGGCTGGCCTGGCTGCCGCAGGTAGTGCAGAGCTGAGCTTTGCCACCAGTGTGAATGGAAGGAGAAGCAGCAAGGCAACATCCCATCAGGAAAAGCCAAGCAAACCAAACCCCGTCACCTCTTGGGGATCACGGACMAGACGGAGTTTTCACCTCCACTTGTAGAGCTTTGATGCGTGAAGGTGGCAACCAAGTGCTGCTCTGGTCTCCTGGCAGCTCTTTGCAGCAGAGGGCTGCAGTAGGTCTCGCGTTGTCCCTTACCCTCAGACCTTCACCAGAGCTGGTCCCCATAGCCTCGTGTTCTGCATTCAGGGGCAAGTGGGCATCGCAGGCCCACTTACAACCTTTGTAAACCTTTCCTTCCTCACCTGCTTTTGTGTTCGTGCTTGTCCACCCCTTGTTCTCTGCCAAGGGTAGGGTGACCTCGCTGCTCCCCTGTTCCCGCCGGGAGCCTGAGGGACACGCTTTGGTCCCCATGACCCTCCGTGGCAGCAAAGAGCAGAGCTGCTGCCGGGAGCGCAGCCCGGCCGGCCGGGATCAGCTGCTCTCCGCTTCGGGCTCGGGCTGAGCTCCGAAGGTGTCCGCCTCTTCCCAGGCAACCTTTGYGGCCATGGGAACCCGCTGGGGTTAGCAGCAAAGCTGCGGCCTTCACCGGCGACCCACAAACACCCCTTCACCCAGATGCTGAACGTCACCATCCGGGGGGACAGAGAAAAATCAGGAGTGCCTCTTGTGAAGCTGCTGCGGGGAGCAAAAGCCTTCCGGAGGGAAACTGGTTTCTGACTAGGAGCACTGAGGCAGAGACTGGGGCCAAAGCTTTCTCAGTAACTTTTGGAGCCCTTTTAGCTGGGTTGCTTAAGAAAGGGCGTGCGCTTTGCAGCTTGCTAATACGGCCCAGCCCTGCTGGGGAATTGGCCACTTTATGCACCACACTGTATCTGTCCTTCCTCCAGAGAAAACCCATTTCAAAATACTGGATGGGGGAGTCCAATGGACCGAGTTCAAAGTGTTTTAGCAAGCAGGTGGTCAAAATGTGGAGAAAATGACCACGGAAAGCATTCTGCCCCCCMAAAAAAGCAAAAGTTTTAGCATGGCTGTGATTCCTGCAGAACATCAGAAAGCCTCCAGAGCAGAGATCTGTTCCTGCTTGCCCGACTGCAGGAAATGCTTCAGTCGGATCTTGTGTCATTTTAGACAGTGGGAATCAGGCTCGAGAGCCAAACCACAGGCCCACTGGCTTTTCTGTTCACAGAAACGAATCCCAAGTTCCTCTGCCGCCCTTCAATAGCATCAYCCAGCTCTTCCCACCTGGGAGCAGGGCTTCCCTTGAGCTGCAGCGGGAAGCCGTGGCGCATGGTGCTCACGGAGCGCTCCATCCTCGTGGCCAGGGTGCCCCCCAGGCACAGGACAGCCCCTCTCGGTCTCCAGGGTGAGGTGAAGCGGCAGATCTGCAGTTTGGAGCATCTGTCAACCACGAGAGCCCCAAAGAGCAGGCAGCATTTACAACAGGGGCAAAGCCAGCGGAGCAATCAGAAGCCTCCGACCTGATTCCGAGCAGATCCAGTCGGGTCTCTGGCAGGACAGATGAAGACCTGTGGTAACCAAATGCCTCTTTGCCCTCAGTACAAGCCGCGTGCCTTGACCTCCTCTCTTGCTTCTCCATGCCAGGTAGAGGCTCCTTCATGAGAAAGTTTTGCTTACTGGGTTATTAAGAGCAACAAGGCTAGAAGMAGCCAGACAGAGGGTGGGGACGACTTATTTGTCGGAGTGGCGCAGGCGGTCTGCTTTAATCGTACCCCAGCCTGGAGCTCTTTCTATTGCCCCGACAAGCACAGCAGCAAGAGCTCCCTGCCTGCGTGGCCCTGAAGGGCCAGCATCCTGGCACGCAGGGAACACCCAACCTTTTAATCCCTTCAGCCCCRCTTTGGTCAGCAGAGCCAGGGGGATGACCCTTTGCTATGCAATGTTGACTCTTTTCTGTTGGTTTTTTGTTTTTCCCCAAACCAGGGAGTSAGACAGCACCTGACCCAGTTGGTGGGGACGCCGCTCAGCCTTGCATAGCTCAGAGCAGCCATCCAGCAAGAGAAAGGCTCTGCTTTTCCGCCCCCAGTAACCCTACRCAGGCCACACCAAACTAGGGCCTGATTTTAAGGTCAGTCTTCCCCGTCTGGAGCCAGATAGGTAGAGGGTCCCCATGGTGTGCAAGGCTGAAGGACAGCTATAAACACAGCATAAACAACAGGTTCAGCTGGCATGCACCAAGACAGCTCCAGCTTCAGGAACAGCTTTGAAGTCTGATGAGTTCACGGCAGCTTTAGGCATTAAGCGAGGCAGCGCGAGGGTAACGGTGCAGTTAACAGCCAGGGAACATTTGTGAAAAGAATTATACCCAAAAGCTAAAGGAAATGGTGAATAATCAGACCCAGGAGCCACTGTTAGAGCCTTCAGACACCTTCTCCAGAGAGGCTAACAGCAAAAGCAGCAGGAAACGCTCCACACTCCACTGAAAACAAAGCTGGAGGCAGAAGTAATGCAGAGCTACAGAAGCTGAGAAAGGATTTCACATCCACTGTGTGGAGCCCAACACCTGGCGCCTGGAGCTCAGAGAARCGCAGGGAACACCAAGGGGCTTTAAAAGGAACCTTGGGAGAAAAGTGGAAGCTTCCTTAAAACRGTATCTGAAGCAATAAACTAGAAGAGTAAAGAACAAAAGCACTGTAGCGGGAAGAGGTCTGGAAGTTATTTGGGAGTTACGGACCTGAGTGCTCAGCTGTTTAAAAYACTTTGCAAGCTCAGGCACCTCATCACCAAGCACATATCCTGCTCAGCAAAAAAAAAATCAGCCTAAGTCTTTCCCTTTTGCCAGACAGCAACCCAGCGTGGCTGTGCGCTGACACGCCAAGCCCACCGCTTACAGAAGCCTTCCCCACAGTTCAACAGCCTCAGGATGGTGATGACATCTGCTCGAGGCYGCACTGCTAAGGGACAGGGAGGCTCTACAAGCACCGTGGTTGCAGGAGAGGGGGATTAGGGTGCCAGGCCAGCACAAGGGCTTCTGACAGCCGGCAGTAGGTTCAGAGTCACCAGAGCCGGTGGCTGGTAGAACACTCCTTTTCTGAGGCAACACCACGCTGTTGGGAAGCAAACAGCAACCCTGCAAAATATATGTACATGCAGTAMACAGCACAAACCATGCAGGGAAGAAAACTGAAAGTCTTCTGGCTTTAAGTGCCTACGGAATGTATTCTGGCTCTGTGAAGGTAAAGAAAGCCAAAGAGCACTTGGGAAGTGAAGTGACCAAGCCAGCACTCCCATGCCAAAGTCTTCTTAGCCTTACATTGCTGCAAGTGAGGAAATCAGCCTAAAATAATTATATTTCAAGGTTTAAGTTGTTTGGAGCAAGAGTGTGCTACACAACTTGAAAATAATCYAGCAGAATCATAAGGTCTTGCTGTGCTGATCCAACCTTCAAAAAATCCACACTACYAGGCTTGGGACCATGGCATTTATTGAAGGCTAGTTATACAATCTCACCCATCACATCCTCCTTGCTATTCAGATTCCCTAAATAAAGAGCACGGATGTAACAGAGAATTCAGGCCACCTCAGACTGCTTGAGCCACGGAGCGYTGGATCAGCCCCTCTTTGTCCAAGGCACCATTTGGAACAGAGCAGCTGCCAGKTACCGACCTTGGTGAAATAACCAACGCTGCACAACAGGGCAAGCGACAGCAAACAGCATGCGGCAAATTGTGGGGGGAGAGGTGGACGTGTCCCCCTTGTAGCACGGGATTGAGAAGTATTTCCTGCAGAGAAAGTAGCTTCTCCATCCAGTGCTTAAGGGGATGTCTGCCCCCGTTCCCTGCAGCCACAACCCACTCCACGTGGGCCTCGTGCTAACGGTGCTGCAGTGCGAGCCATGAACATCCCTGTCCTAGTGCCGCACACGCAAGTCTAACGACCCTGGCTCAAACCTCCTGAAGGCACTGATGCATCCCTGTGAAACCTGACTGATTCAGCACTCCGGAGGCCAGGAATCCCCTGGGGTACTTGTTCCTCCCAGAAGTCAAGAGATAAAACACTTCCCAGCTTTGCTCTTGCTGCTCAAACTGCCTGGAAAAGGGCAATTCTCAAACCCAAGTGGATGGTCACTGCTCTGACCACACATGGGAGGAATGCAGGTTTGTTGTCAAGAGTGTTCAGTTTTATTTGATCAACTCAAAAGGGGTTGGATTTTAATTTCCTCTTTTTTACCCAATCAGGAAATTGCAATGATTCTTTTGGAAAGGGCTGATCCGGTAGGTAGAAGTGACCTAGCTATGGGTGCAGAGCCGCGCTCACTGGGGCAGCTGAAGGAGCACTGACTGTCCGGAGGGCAGGTAGGTGACGTTGCGGGACCGGGAGAGCTGGTAAGCGATGTCTTCAGCTGCCTCCAGCTTGCGCAGCTCGATCAGGCCATCGCCTGCGGTGGCCAGCGAGTTGGCAATGAGCTCAGCTGCCTTGGAGTCTCCTTCAGCAGAGATGACAGCTGCCTTCTTCTGCTGTTCAGCCTGCACAGGACAACCGAGGAGGGGAATGAGCAACAGAGAAAACAAGAACAATGCAGGAGAAGAAAGATGCTGTTATCACATGAAAAGAATAAATTCCCACTTCATCACAATACTGCCTTTTTTTCTTCCCCAATAAGAAGCTTAACAAGAGTAAAATAGAAGGTGATTTTGTTTTAAGGCCTCATTCTGTTTGACTATCTTTCCCCCCCAGGGAGAAGAGGTTTAGAATTCACCTTAAAAACAACCACCTCTCCCTAAACCCACATACATTTAGGCTTTATCTATCCAACAGCCACGTGCCAGGGCCGTGCAGGGAGCACCATATCACCACTTTGACTCCAAGCAACATTTGAAGTGTTCCCTGCTAGCAAGACTGGGAGGAAGACACCGGGACCTGTTTCCAAGTCGGTCTTGCACGAGGACAAGGTACCTTTTCCACAATGAATCTGGCTCTCTCTGCTTCTTGCTGGGCCACTTGCTTCATTTCAACTGCCTCTGTGAACTCCTTGCCAAAGGTCAGGTGTGTCTGTGGGACAAAGCGAGCAACAAAGTCCATAACCCCGATGGTTTCCAGCTGCGTCGCTGAGAACAGCACAGCTCCCRTGTGCTAGGAAACCCTCCTGTATTTGAACTGCAGTGGAGATGGAAAACTGGCATTCCCTAGAAGAACTGAAGGGTAACGAGACCTAGGACGGGCAGGGTTTTCCGATCCCATTCTGAACGGTATTGGATGCACTGAAGGGAGACAACACAAGCCTAGCTCCAGCTCAGCAGACAGGTAAGACCAGTAACTTGGGAGATGCTGCACATGGTCCTTCCAGCCTAGGAAAACACCCTGCAGAGGGAGCCCGTTCACTGCCAGGCAGGGCAGCAGTCACCCACAAAGCCACTCTAGGCCTTTCCTGCTCACTTAGGCACTTGTGTTCTCAGCCTGGACTCTTTGGACACCTCCAGCCTGCCGGGATGTTGCAGGGAAAGACAGATTTCCATAAGGAGCGTGTTCAGTACAAAGCACCAGCCACAAAGAGCCAAAGCTCACATGTAGTGCAAACAAAGTCACTTTCCTGCAGAGACTTCCTCTGTGATCAAATCCAAATGAAAGAGCTTGTTTCCYTTTCCTCTAAGCAGGCTTTTGAGGGAAATCCCAGAGAGAGCAGTGCATGTACAAGCCAGACTTACAAAGATTTATCTTACAAAGCTGTAAGGGAGAGTAGGGAGGGAAGGAAAGAAGAACAAGACTCAGCAAGGAAAAGCCATAGTTGTAGGAAGCTGGCAGGATTCTACCAAAGGGGTAGATTTTCACTAAAGCTCCTTAGACCGGATACTTCCTCCCCGCGTCTCAGGGCGCTCGTGGAACAGCGGGCTGCTCTCAGGCAATGTGCAGCCTAATCCATCAGGTACAAAAAGCACTCGCTCCCTACTGCAACTACAAAGACCTACAAGAGTGAGGTCAGTAAAGAAGAGGGTAGAGCTGAGCCCTTCGAGGCCTTTCTGAAGGTCACCGACAGCCAGTGACAAAACCCAACATACCAACACGAGCCACTAACCATGTAGCTCCGAGCAAACATCTCCCGTGTGACTAAAATTCCATCCCCCTTTTAGCCACCCACCGGTTCTGTACTCTACTACTCTTATCTTTTTTTTAAAAAAAGGGAGAACTCTTACCAAGGACACATCATCTAGGATGAGGCCGAAGGTTGCTGCTCTCTCCGTGAGGTCCTCACTCACTTGCCTCGAGACCAGCTCTCTCTGAGTGATCAATTCTCCAGCATCAAAGCGAGCCTGATATTGGGGGGGACAAAAAAGTGACAATAAATTTTCCAGAAACAATATTTTTCATATCCTGCAAGTTTTTGCACTTGTAAACCTCAGACTTAATCCAACTTCTCTCCCACAGCTAGCAACCATAAAGCTACCTGTTTACGTGAACTAAGAGACAGACTAAATGACTCAAACACAAACATGAGCTGCAGGAGAGGTTTCCCAGTGTATCTGAGCACATAACATAAAAGCMGACGAGCTGGACACCGAGTGATTATTTGGTGGTCCCCTGGAGATGCTTCCAAAAACGGAGATACTGAGCAAATAAAGCTTCAGGCTGTGAAAATGGGAGTAGTGGAAATCCCAGCCTCTTAACCAGGACTTTCACACCRAAGGGAAAAGCTAACCAGGCAAGCCAAGCCACCAGAACAGCAGAGAACCGAGCAGTGTAAGAACAGTCGCCAGCTTTCCTGGATACAGTTTAGAGCCCGGGGGACAGAGCACTGGGTGTTTCACACACCAGCAGGTCTCTYGCTGCTCTAAAAGGGGGCAGACGGAGCCCAGCAGCTGCCACGCTGCCCTTACCACAACGGACTTCAGGATTTCAGTTGTGATTGAAGGCAGGACACGCTCATCATAGTCTTCTCCAATGCTTGTGAAAATCCGGGGAAGCTGGGCAGTCACTGGTCTAAACAAGATCCGCAACGTGATGTTCACGTTCTGTAGGTCTGGAGAGGGACACGGAAAGGGAGGCACGAGCTTAGCTGTGAACTCTGGAGACCAGAGATTCCTGAAGTTGCCCTCTCTACAGTAACTAACTGAGAAAGCACAAACCTTTTGGCTTTATCAGCACAAGGAAGTTATTTTTACTCTCCCTTTCACACAGGGACCCAAATCCTTCTCGCAGATAAGATTTAAGCGGCAGTTTGCATCTGAAGCAGGGAATTATTTGCCCACTGTAGGGACAGATCTTTTGCATTACCAGGGAGGCCTACAGAAGGGAATAAAGGGCTACTTAATCTGTTTGGGGACCAACTTAAACCAGCCCTGATGCCACGCCAGGCCTGGTGGACTGGGCACACAGCAGTTCCCCACATCCAGAAGTTAAAATCCTTCCCCAGTGCTTTTCTGCAAGGTTAGAAATCATAACATGACCACACTAAAGCTTCTTCTCGCGTCCTTGTCCAACCAACTACAAAGAAATCAACCCCCCCATCAGGATAAGGCCCAGGACACAATCGGAACACAGTCTCGCAAGGTGTGTGGAGGCACGGCTCTCCCCTCTGYGCTGGTTACCAGCTCAGCGCCTTCTCCCTGCTGCCCGAGGCGGAGAACTCGATGTCACGCAGGCCGCCACAGCAGGCACTCTACAAAGCGACACTGCCACCCGCTCCAGGACATTTACCTTTGCTGCCAGTGATGACAGGAATGTTCCGTGGGCGAGATCGACAGTCAAAGATGATCGGTTTCTGTACCCAGGGGATGAGGAAGTGGGTCCCTTCTCCCACCACCACGTCCTGGACGCCACGGAATCGGTCGAAGATAACTGCCCTGTGGCCTGCGTCAACTGGAGAACAAAAGGGCACGTAAGCAAGGCTGCAGCGCTGCACGCGTGCGCCGCCTGGACGCGCTGCGAGAGCAGTGGGGCTGGACTGGGCGAGCCCGAGAGCTCCCCTCCAACCTTAAATACTCCGTGTGATTCTGTAATTAAGGCCTTTTACTGCAGGAGACCAGTGAAATGATCTAGACTGCCAGTAAAAAAGAGAAAACTTGGCCACCGTTCCCAACGTGCTTTACAGAGCGGGTCTTAGGGGCAGTTTCTAGCGAAGGACTCCGCAACCCTCCCACCTACACCGTGCAGCGGCCACACAGCCCTCTGCAGCCAGCACAGCGACCGCGTCCCTCTTCCCCAGCACCGCTGCCAACGGAAGCGGTAAGGACATTACTACGGAAAGGGCGTTAAAGGCAGCGGGGAAGGCGCCCGTGCCCTGCTCACCGTTGTAGAGGGCAGAATTGACCACGCCGCCCACCACGGCCAGGCCCAGGCCCAGCTTCCCGATGCTCTCGAACACCTTCGCGGCCATGGCTCGCGCGCAGCTCCGGCCCCTCCGGCGAACCCCTCCTGCAAAGAAAAACAAGGAGAAAGAGTCAAAAAAAGAAAAAAAAAAAAAAAGCACAAAGGAAAAAAAAAGGGGAAGAATAAAAAGAGAGAGAAACCACAGAGCTTGTTAAAAGCGCATTAATCTGCACTGGTGCCTGCAGAGACGAGGATCGGCACGGAAATACCGCCGTGCCCCCCGGGGCTTTTCCGCGCTCCTGAGACCCCTCCGGGCCCCGTTCGGCCCCTCCGAGCCCCGTCCGGTCCCAGTCCGGCCCCTCCGAGCCCGGTCCGGTCCCGGTCCGTCCCCTCCGAGCCCCGGTCCGGCCTCTCCGAGCCCCGGTTCGGCCCCGGTCCGGCCCCTCCGAGCCCGGTCCGGTCCCGGTCCGTCCCCTCCGAGCCCGGTCCGGCCTCTCCGAGCCCCGGTTCGGCCCCGGTCCGGCCCCTCCGAGCCCCGGTCCGGCCCCTCCGAGCCCCGGTTCGGCCCCTCCGGTCCCAGTCCGGCCCCTCCGAGCCCCGGTTCGGCCCCTCCGAGCCCGGTCCGGTCCCGGTCCGGCCCCCCCCGCGCACCCGCCCGGCCGCAGCCCACGCGCGGCCCTCTCTCCCGCCGCCGCACCCCTGACCTCCACATGCAGCTCCGGCCGCCGGGCCCCACGCGCCTGCGCGCCGCGCCAACACGCGCGCCCCTCATTGGCCCGCGCCGGCCCGCGGCATTCTGGGGGTTGTAGTTCCACCGAGCCCGCCCCCTTCCGCGGGCGGCGCGGCGTCGCCTACAGCTCCCAAGGCGCCGCGCGCAGCCTTGCCAGCGGAGCAAAGCCATGCGCTATTGGCCGCCGCGCGGCGCTGCGCGCGCGGCCTCCTGGGAGTTGTAGTCCGCGTGCTGGGGGGACCCTCTCCTATCTATAGGGTGCTGGGAGGGGGGACCCGCCCTTGTCCATAGGGTGCAGGGATCCCCCTCTTATCCATAGGATGTGGGGACCCCTCTGTTATCCATAGGGTGTGGGGGTCCCTGTTATCCATAGGGTGTGGGGACCCCTCTGTTATCCATAGGGTGTGGGGACCCCTCTGTTATCCATAGGGAGGGGGTCCCTCTCTCATCCCTGGGCTCCAGCGGGTCCCGCTGCCGCTCCCCGGGAACGAGGCAGCCCCGGGGGCTCCCCCCAGCTCCGGGCGCCCCACGGCCATGGGGCAGCGGCTGGACCCCCCCCCGGCCCCACAGCCCGCCCCATGGCGCCAGCAGCCGCCTGCATCCCCCCATCCTCCTCCTCCTCCTCCTCCTGCCCTTCCTCGGCCCCGAGACCCCCCGGTCGCCCCCTGCTCCGAGCCGGGCGGCCGCGAGGTGGCAACGGCTGCTGGTGGTGACGGGAACGGGGACACGGGGACACGGGGACACGCGGCGCCCGCGGGTGCAGCCTTGGGGCTGGGGGCCCAGGCCCCCCTTGTGCCCCCCAGGCAAAGGGTCCAAGCGGTGGCTTCTCCCTGTGCCCCCCGAGTYGCTGCTGCCACCCCTGACCACGCCGTGGGGTGCCCCATAGCGACCCACTGGGAGCCCGTGTCCGCCCTGTGGGTGCCCACCCTGCACCCCAGGGCGCAGCCTGGCTCCGCCCCGCTGCGTGCCCCATATCTGCCCCACTGTGTGCCCTGTGTCTGCCCCGTTGGGTGTCCCGCTGTGCACCCTGCACCCGCCCCATTGCACCCCCTGCACCCGCCCCATTGCACCCCCTACACTCGCCCCATTGCACACCCCTATACTGCCCCATTGCAGCCCCTACACCTGCCCCATTGCACACCCTGCACCTGCCCCATTGCACACCCCTATACTGCCCCATTGCACCCCCTGCACCCACCCCATTGCACACCCCATACTGTCCCATTGCACACCCCTATACTGCCCCATTGCACCCCCCTATACCTGCCCCATTGCACACCCCTATACTGCCCCATTGCACACCCAACACCTGCCCCATTGCACACACACACACTCCCTAGCACACTCCCACACCTGCCCCATTGCACACGTCCTCTCTGCCCCACTGCACACCACACACCCCTCCCCACTGCACACCCCCCGTGCCCCCCATCTCTGCCCCACTGCACCCCCACACCCTGCGGTGCAGCTCGAGGTTTATTGGGGCAGCGCGGGGAGCAGCGGGCACGGAAGCCGGGGGGCGGCGGGGGGCGGCTCAGGCGCTTCCTTCCCCGGGGACCCTCGTCCCTCGGCAGCGGCCGCTCAGGCCAGCGGCGGCTTCTGCGCGTGGGCAAAGAAGACGCCGGCGACGTCGTCCACGCCGGTCTGCAGCGCGGGCGGCATGCGGTAGGAGCGGAGCTCGCGCAGCGCGAAGCCGGCGGCGGCCAGCGCGCCGCGCACGTCCTCCTCGCTCAGCGGCACCACGGGCAGCCGCGCGGCGCCCGCCAGGTAGAAGGACTCGCCCAGGGCGCCGAGCAGCAGCGCGTGGCCGCCCGGGCGCAGCAGGGAGCCCACGTGGGCCAGCGCGCGCGCGAAGCTGGCGCGGTCGGGGCTCACGGCCTCCAGGCAGAAGGCGGAGAGCAGCGCGTCGGCCGGCGGGCGCAGCGGGGCGCCCAGCGGCTCCGGCTCGTGCACGTCGATGGGCAGGATGCGCCGGAGCCGCTGGCGCAGCCGCCGCTCCTTGTCCTGCCAGTGCTCCCTGCGGGGGCCCCCGGGGGGGCGTGTGGGKTGGGGATGTGGTCCCGGGAACGGGGTGGTGTGAGCCAGAGGATGAGCGCGGCACGTGTGGGGCCATGAGCCTGCAGGGATCCCGTGGGGCAGCGATCCCATGGGATCAGCCCGGCACCTGCGGGATGTGGGGCTGGGATCCTTTGGGTGTGCAGGGTTGCAGTTGCACAGGGATTGGTGTGACATCTGTGGGGCTGTGGGGCTGGGATCCCGCAGGGATGTGGGGCTGGGATCCCCTGGGGCTGGGATCCCGCAGGGATGTGGGGCTGGGATCCCCTGGGGCTGGGATCCCGTAGGCACCAGCGCAGCACCTATGGGGACCCCAGGCTCCCATCCCGCAGGGATGCGGTGGCTCTGCACCCCCCACTGGAGCCGGGAGCAGGGCCAGGGTGTCCCCACGTCCCCAGGCAGCCCCGTCCCCGTCCCCGCGCCCCTACCCGCGCCCCTCGATCTTGCAGACGTGGCGGATGAAGGGGCTCCAGTCGAAGGTGCCGGGCTCGCCGCGCGCCCAGCGCCGCAGCTCCTCCCTGTTCACCGCCAGGTAGTCGGTGGCCACGATCTCCTCGAAGTGGTCGCAGGCGCTGAGCAGCTGGTAGATGGTGGGGCCCGAGCCCACGTCGATGAGCGTGCGCCCCCCGATCTCGCCTGCCATGGGGGGCCGTTGGAGCCGGACGCCGGGGCCCCGCGGGACCCACGGCTGGCGGGGAGGTGGGGGGTGGGTTTAGTGCCCACCCCCCCAGTCCCCATTAATGCTGGGATGAAGGTGCCAGAGCCTCGTGGGTGGCTATGGGGTGGGGATGGGGGTCAGAGCAAGAACTGGGGAGAGGGTAGAATGGGGGAATGGGATGGGAATGGGAATGGGATGGGGAGAAGGGCAGGGACTGGGATGGGGAACAGGGCAGGGACAGCGGTGGGATGATGCTGAGGACCAGGACAAGAACTGGGGTGGGGACAAGGACCAGAGCAGGGACTGGGATGGGGATGGGAATAGGGATGGGGACCAGGACAAGGACTGGGGTGGGAAGGGAAAGAGAACCAGGACAAGGACAGGAATGGGGATGGGAATACGGATAGGGACCAGCACAAGGAATGGGATGGGGACCAGGACAAGTCCTGGGGTGGGATGGATGAGGACCAGGACCAGGACAAGGACGGGAATGGGGATGGGAATACGGATAGGGACCAGCACAAGGAGCGGGCTGGGGACCAGGACAAGTCCTGGGGTGGGATGATGCTGGCGACCACGACTGGGATGAGGCGGAGCTGGGCACCGGGCCCAGGACAGGGCCGGGCAGGGGACCGGGACCGGGAGAGCCCCCCGCCCGGGGGTCCGCGCCCCCAGCCCCTCACCGCCGGCGAAGGCCTCGGCCAGGCAGCGCAGCTTCCAGGGCACCACGCACTGCTCGCACGAGAAGTCGGCGCGCGGCGGCACGTAGTTGTTCTGCAGGTAGGCGCCGGGCTCGAAGGCCTCGTAGCCGGCGCGCACGGCGGCCAGGGAGCTCATGGCGAGCGGCTGCGGCTCCCGCGGCCGCCCCGGCGCCGGCGCCGCCTTTTATCCCGGCGGGAAGCGGCGGGAGGGGGCGGCGGAGGCGCTGAGCGAGGGAGCCCTCCCGCTAACCTGGTTAGCGGCGGCCGGATGCGGCCGCGGGCGCTGCCGCCGTCCCCGTGCCCGTCGCTGCCGTCACCGCCGCCTGCTGCGGGTGSCACCAGTGCGATGAGTGTGGGCGGTCTCGGCCGTGCAGGGCCATGGGGACCCGCTCCGCGCWGGGCACGGGGCGCCCTGGAGGTGCCCAAAGCTCCGGCGCATCCGGCAGCTGCGGTGAAAGGGGGACGGATTCGGCGAYGGGCTGAAGGTGCCAGCCCGTGGGCTGGGGATGRGGACCGGGACAGGGACCCACATGGGGACGGGCACATGGRAAARGAGCGGGATGGGAGGAGGATGRGGACAGGGATGGGAYGGGGACCAGGACAAGGCCKGGGATGGGAGGAGGATGGAGATATCAATGGGACAGGGACCAGGATAAGGCCCAGGATGGGACAAGGATGGGGACAGGAATGGGATAGGGACCAGGATGAGGCCTGGGATGGGACAAGGATGGAGATATCAATGGGACGGGGACCAGGACATGGCCTGGGATGGGAGGAGGATGGGGACAGGGATGGGATGGGGACCAGGATGGGACAAGGATGGGGACAGGGATGGCACGGGGACCAGGACACAGCCCGGGATGGAAGATGGGGACAGGGATGGGATGGGGACCAGGATGGGACAAGGATGGGGACAGGGATGGCACGGGGACCAGGACACGGCCCGGGATGCGGCGCAGGGCAGGCACGGGCTCGGGCCGGGCACGGCGGCTGGCGGGGGCCCAGGGACAGCGAGATCCGGCCGGGAGGGAACAGCTAATCTGGGCGCTGGCACCGGGGCCACCCCGGGCACGGGGACAGCCCGGGCTGGCGCGGGGGGGTTATTATATAAGCAAATTCCCTCCCCAYGCAGGAAAACAGCCGCCCCCTCCCCGACCGCCCAGGGCTCCCGGGTCCCCCCAGCTGCCGCTTCGAAGCCCAGTGGGGTGCAGGGGGGGGGAACCCACCAAATCCCACTAAATCCCACTAAATTTTGGCCCCCTGCATCCTGTCCCCCCCGCCACAATCCATCAGGATGCAACAGGCCACCAGGAGCCCCCCAGAAGCAGCAGAGCCACCGAGCGAGGCTGGACCATTTATTGCTGTGCAGAGTCGGTCCCGAGGGTACAAAACCCGCCCGGAGCCCCCCCCATGGGCCCGGAGCCCCCCCATGGGCCCGGCAGGGCTGTGGGCCCGGGGGGGCGCTCAGAGCCCCCCACCCCCCGACAGGGAAGCTGCGTCACATCCAGGCTCCACTCGTCCCCTCCAGCTCCCGTCCCCTTCGCGGGGTCC
>NW_020454328.1:1434411-1435460 GCF_003342845.1 Nothoprocta perdicaria | reverse complement strand
TGCCCCAGGCGCCCCGCGCGCAGCAGCCCCCAGGGCGAGCGCTGCTCCAGCAGCCGCGTCTCCCCGCGCTGCTCCAGCGTCTCCCGGCGCCGCTCGTCCACCTCCCGCCGGCACCACCTGCGGGGGCGCCCGATGAGGGGGGGGCTCCGCGGGACCCCCCTGTTCACACGGTGTCCGGATTGGGTGTCCCCCGTATCCCGTGTTGCCCCACGGGGAACCTGCAGCCCCACAAGGACCTGCCCAGCCCATGGGGACCCCCCATTCCCACCCGGTCCCCTGGGGACCCCAGAGACTTCCCCATCCCTCCACAGCCCGTGCGGAGTCCCCATCCCCACACTCTCCCGTGGGGACCCCCGAGACCCCCCACCATCCCTTACCAGCCCATGGGGACCCCCTATCCCCACCCTGTACCCAGGGACCCCAGAGACACCCCCCATCCCCACCCTGTCCCACGGGGACCCCCCCATCCCCTGGGGACCCCAAGCCCCCCGCCCATCCCCACCCTGTCCCCAAGCCCCCTTCCCTCCTACAACCACCCATGGGCACCCACATAGACCCCCCCCATCCTCCGTGGGGCTGTGGGGCCCTTCCCTGCCCCACAGCCCCCCTGACACCCCCGGCGCCCCCCGCCCCGGCGCTCACCCGTCCTGGGGCCGGGTGCTGAGCTCCAGGTCGAGCCACTCGGCGCTGAAGGTCTCGCGGCGCCCGGCGTCCTCCTCGCGCAGGCGGCAGCCCAGGCGGGCGCCCGCCACGAGCCCCCCGCTCTTGAGCACCGTGCTGGCCCCCCACATGGCGCTGCCGCCCGCCTCCCCCGGCCTGCCCCTTATATCCCAGCCCGGCGCCGGCGCCGGCTATTTCGGGCGGCCGCCGCCGCTGCCAACGGGGCGCTGACACATGGGCCTGGTGACACATGGGCCCGGTGACACATGGGCACGGTGACACATGGGCACGGGCGGCGCGGGGGCCCCGGGGACCCTCGTGGCATCCGGGGGGTGACGAGCGCCAGGTTTGCGCCCCCCACACCGGGGGTCTTCTGTCCTCAGCCCCCC
>NW_020454328.1:1420622-1433383 GCF_003342845.1 Nothoprocta perdicaria | reverse complement strand
GGGCCCCGCGGCTCCCGCGCCCCGCGGCCGGGGGAGGCAGCGAGGGGGCCGCGCAGGCAGCGCTGCTCAATGCCGCCTTTGTGCTCGGCTGCTGCGGCAGTTGCCACGTCAACCCGGCACCCAGGAGGCGCCGAGGGGGAGGAAGGCAGCGCGGCGAGGGAGGAAGCACAGAACGGGGGTCCCGTTTGCCCGGGCCGGGCGGGGGGACCCGAGCCGCGGCTCTGCAAAGTGCTGCGGATTTGGGGCGGCTGCTGCAGCTTTTCGGCCTCTGCCCACGCATGGGGGGCACGGGAGGCCCTGGGCAGCGGGACGGCGCCGGGCACGGCCGCCTGCTCCCAGTGCCCGGGGAGATGGCAGTCCCCCAGGGCTATGGGATCAACACGGCAGCAGCTCTGCCGGGGACGGAGCGGGGCCCAGACCCCAGAGCCGGGCAGCTTCCCGGGGGCGAGGGGCAGGAACCGCGGCACACCCACAGCAAAAGCCAGGGCCCTTGGGGGCTGCTCTTGCTAACGACCGTGGCTAACGAGTGAGGGCGGCCCGGGGCGCTGCCGAGCCCCCCAGGAACTCGCTTTACCTTCAGGTCCGTGTTGAGAATCCAGACAAACGTGCAGACCCGCGGGTTGCTCGGGCACTTGAGCACGACGAAGCCCCCGGGGCCGTTCTCCCCCCTGCGGAACAAGAGCAGCACGAAGGGCAGCCGGGAAGGCAATTCCCGCAAGTCCCAGCCCAGGTAAGCCCAGCTCCTCGGCGCGCAGAGCCCTGCAAGGCCCAGCCTGGTAGGAATGGGCACAAAGGGGCCGGCAACGCCGCGTGCCCGAGGAAGGCAGCGCGGAGAGCCCCGTCCTCACATCCCCCACAGCCTCCCCGGCACCATCTGAGGCGTCTCGGAGACAAAAGCTCTGCTTCCACACAGCCCAAAGAGAGATCTCCCTTCCCTGTTCAGGAACACACAACTGTTTTTGCTGCCTACATTGGTAAAAAGATWTTCTAGCCCCTGATGTCCCCAGCTCCTCAACAGACTGAGGCAGCTATAACGGCTCYGAGTTAAAACGTCAATTACTTTAACCACATTATTAGGAAAAACAAAGTCAGTGGGAGAAGTGGCACAGCTGAGCCCCAGGCTCTGGAGCAGACAGCAACAAGGAGCCGCTGCTTGATGAGACTGTATCCGTGCTGAGATCCATACCCAGCCGACTGCCCCTTTGGAAGGGGAGAGGCCAAAGACCTGTCAGTGCTTTGGGTGCGAGTCCCTCTTAAACGCTGCTCGTTTCACCCACGGGAGCAACCCTGGATGTCCTCAGCCTTTAAAATCAGTAAGTGACCGGCTTACGAGAAGCAAAAGGCATCCGAGAGGCTCCAAGAAAGACACGGTCAGCTGTTAACTGCCCCTCAGAAACGGCAACTGTCCCTGCTCGGGAATTAGCTGCTACACAAACAGGATGCGGGCCGCGTTGGGTTTGTGCTGTTATTGGTTGGCACCTCYGCTCCCGGGAGCGGAGCTGGGAAACGCCCGGGCGACACCGAGCAGCGCGAGAGGTCCTCGAACAAAGGGGGAAGAACAAGGGAAGCGAGGGTTAGTTCCACAAATAGATCAGCTTCCTCCAAACGGTGCCAGCGAGACAGCAGGGTTTTCACTTAGGTGGCTCTCTGCCCCATGCTTAAGCAAAGCGAGTGTGTCAAATACCAGCTGAAAAACCCAGAATCTACCTCTTTCCTACCTGACGTATTTGGAGAGAGGAGGCTTCAGGCTGTGCGTGGTCGATATCCCTGAGGAAATGTACCTGTCTCTTCTTCGCTCTATGCGGCGCACGTTCACGAAGTCCCTGCGCAAGGAGAGGGCGCGGGGCGCTTTGGGAAGAGCCCGGGCCCTCCACGGAGCGGAGCGGACGCTCCCGACGGTGCCGAGAGGCCGGAGCCGAGCAGAGGGTGGCTCTGCCGTTGGGCATGGGATCCGACCYGTCCCGGGGTGTTCCGAGCTCCCGGAGAAGCCTCCGGAGGTCCCTCCGGGGCTGGAGGTTCCCCGTATCCCATGGGGGCCCTGGGACGTGGGGCCGGCGGYGGCAGCGCGCGGCGGACGCTGCTCCCGTGTTCCGGGAGCGGAGTGAACTGACCTGGGAGAAACRACGCCGCCCGCGGCCCCCGCCGCCACGTCGTACGAGACGATCGTGTTGTCCTCGACCCGCTGCAGGATCTGAAAGGGATTTCCTCAGCACGGAGGGCAAGCGCCTCCCGCGAGGCCGGGGGCATTCGAGGGGCTCGGCGGAGCTCTCGGAGCGCTCCCCGGGGCTGCGCGCGCATGCCGGCCGCGCCAGCGGCACGAGGCGGCCGGGCCGCGCCGAGCGAACGCGGGCTCGGCCGCGGGCCCAGCTCCCTGCCCACCTCGTGGGCTGCTGGACCTGCGCGTCCACGTGGCTGGCTGCCACGGAGCATTCGGAGCGCACGGATGAGCGGCGCAGATTTAACGCCTCAGCGACGCCCATGCAGCTAAGCTCCAGGAGGGCCTGGGCACCACCGACAGCCGGTGTTGGCCCGGCACGCTCCGGCTCTCCGCTCCAAGGAGCTCCTGTGATTAAGCCATCTTTGTCCGGCACGCTCACCTGGCACGCTGCCACCGTTCTGTTCCACAGGATCATCTTCTCCGGCTGCAGAATCACCTCCTGGTAAACCGTTTCGGCAGAGCACTGCAGGAAAGCCTGAGGACAGAGGCAGGGCAGTTAGCTGGGCGCCTGCTCCCCTCTGCCACGCTTGTTTCTGAACGAGGGCAGGACGGATCACAAAGAACAACGGGGCTAACAGAGGCAGCGGCCCTGGCAGAGCCCACGTTGCTTCCTCCGTGCTGCTTTGCCCCGAGCTGGGCTGCCCACGGCTGCGGTGCTCCCGGGGCGCCCAGGACACACGGGGAGGCCGCCGGACCTCTATCAGCTATCCCGGTGCCCGTGCAATCGCTCCGGCGTGCTGCGGAAAAGCTCATTCCTCCACATCCCCGTGGGACGGGGGGGATCTCCGGAGGCACGCGGTCAACGCAGGGAAGAGGGGGCCATCCAGATTTCCCTGTCGCATCCAGAGCGAGGATCTGCCAGCGAGGCAGCATATGCACTGGAACAAAGAAAAGCCACGGCAGCACCAGCGCTTCATTAAAGCGTGGGCTGCAGCCAAGGCGCTCCAGCGAGCGGGCACAGAGCGAGGTGCTGCCGAGCAGCTCCTCTCGGTGCCAGGCGGCAGCAGACGCCCGCTCAGCCCTGSCCTTGCTGGCAATTAGCTGCAATTAGCCTCCTTGGTCAGATTAGTCCTCCGCACGGGGGTTGGAAGCAAGTCTTGCAGTCACCTGCTCCCACTTCTACCAGCACGGGCAGGGGCCCAGTGTGTTTTTGGGGAGGCTCCCTGCCAGCCCAAGGGTTTTCCTGGAGATTCCCTAGAGTGTGAGGGTAGTTCACGTGCCTCAAGCAAAGAGAAGGGGCTCTGCAGAGCGACCTGTCCTGCCCGAGTCAGGAGGGAGCAGAAACCTCAGTGGAATCGTGGCTCCGAGCAGGGCACTCGCCTTCTGCCTGTGCCGCACACATTCAGGCATGGACACAGAAAGGTTCTTACCTTTAAAATAAAGGTCTTGCCATGGAAAGGTATTTCAAAAGTGTAAACAACATCCCCAAACTCCTGTGTAAGAAATGAGAGGGTCACATTTAGGCTGGCAAAAGAGAATTGCTTGTTTCTCCCCAGGGTAAAGCCTGCTGGTCTCCAACCCGTGTCACTCCCAAGGGCCAGCCCCAGCCCTGAGCTCTTCCCCATTCCCCCGCACAAGGCGGCGAGCCCCGACACCGGAGCTGCCCGAGCCCATTTCAGAGGCACGGGCACAAATTTCCATAAACAAAACGCCACCCAGAGAGGCGGCAGCGTGATGAGACAGGGAAAGAATCCATGTCGTGCCAGCCTGCAAACCCATCTCAAGGTCAAACTCTCTTTGAGCGGGCAACCAACACCACCGTAAGGGAGAGGGGACAGTTTGCCAGCACGGCTCTTGCTCCCTACGCCTGAGGAGAGGCTCCCTGGAGGGCTTGGGGATGGACAGATGATAACCTTTCATCATTAGCCCCGTGTTAAACTCTGATTAGTCTATTTAAATCCATCCCCCTTCGGATAAAGAAAACAATCTGCCCAGCTAGTTTGGCATCAAACAATGGATCACTTGACAGGGGAATTTCAAACACCAGATGAGATTGCAGTTTGCAGGGCTCTCACCTCGCTCGTGCTGTGAGCAGAGAACAAGGCTGGCTCTGGGGGGCACACAGGGAGAAAACTCCCCCAAAAAACTCAGGCTGCAAAATGACAGCCAGAGGGTGCGATGCCGGGACGTGTCCCCATTGACACTGTGCCACCCACAAGGTGCCTTTCCTGGGAAAGGGGACGYGCGAGCGGCTTTGTGGGACGCCCCAAATGGGAGGAACAGCCTGTACCGGCTGCTGCTGCTCCCACACGGACCCGAGCGGGCCAAAAAGGCCAGACCTCCGCTGCCCAGCGCAGGGGCAGGAGGGACGGCCCTCTCCTGTCAGACAGGAAGGTAATTAAACGTCTAATTAAATAAGGGGATTTTACATTTAACTGAACTGGAATAGATTCCTAATTCAATCAGGTAATTGTAACGCTTGTTAACTTTTCATGTCGCAAGGAGGTTTCAAAAGCCCCGTCTGTCCTCCCTTTCTTGCTAAGGCGTCCGTGCTCTCCGTGGGCAGCACTGCTGGGGGGGGACACGACACTTGCATTGTTTTTCTCGAACTTCCAGTTCTCCTCCTGGGCTAGGATTTGGTCCACAACTTCCATCGCTTCTTTTCCTTGCCGGATGTATTCTTTCTCCTAGGAGAGAAGGGAGAATTTCACTAGCTGGGTTTTCCAAGGGCTGGCAGAGGGAAAAGGGATCGCTCCCATCACCACGCTGCGGCAATCTCTTAATTCAGGTCACAAAGGCCTCATTTTTGGAGCTTGAAGTCACGCTCCCCGCCCTGGCTTGTGTCCACACACCAGCTGTGTCTACCAGCGCGTCTCCTGGCTCCGCGTGAGGGTTTCCAGCAGCACAAGGGCTGGGAGACGCGCGGAGCCTCTCTCTGTTGAAGCGCCAGAGCTGGAGAGCAGCAGAACCACAGCACAAAGCAGCCGGTGCCCAGGCAGAGCCCCGGGCGGGGAAGGGCTGGCAAAAGCCTTGCTGGGCCTCGGCGAGGCTGCGGGAGATGATTCCCCTTTAGGCTGTGACCACACAGCCAGGAACCATGGAGGGAAGCGGAGGAGAAGGCGGGCAGGAGATGGAGCCAGGATCACGTTTCTGGGGGATGCTGTGGAGGGGCATCCCTGCAGATTAAGGCACCTGCTGTGGCTACCACCAGCCCAGGACACGTGGGGAAGAGCCTAGTGCTGAGGGTCAAGATGGAGCACGCCAGCCAGACTCCCTTAGACCACAGGACGGCGAAGCAAAGGAGAGGGGCCCTGCGCAGATACGACCCCCGAGTGGGGCCGTGGGGCTGCGGGGTGCCCCCCGGGCCGCAGCCCGGCCAGCTCTYTACCTGGGCTGTCAACGCCTTCCTCGCTGCGCCTTCCTCATCCGACTCGTCCGACCCTAGGAGAAACACAGAATCMCAGAACGCTTGAGGTTGGAAGGGACCTCGGAGCTCATCTAGTCCAACCCCCCTGCTCACGCAGGGTCACCCAGAGCACGYGGCACAGGGCTGCAACCAAGAAACACACCATTCCATGCAGATCCCCCTTGCCGGGGAGCTTCCCGCGGGGGACGGAGAGCGCCAGGGCTCTCTGGGAGCTCCCCCAACAGGTCCAGGGGCCGGGCACYCCGAAGGAGGCCCCGGACACGTCAGCTGCAGGGCAGAGGGTGACGCGCGGCGCCCTCCTCCCCAGCTGGGCACGAGCCGGGCGCCAGCTACCCCGGGACAACTGCTCGGGCTGTCGCTTCCCGAGCCCGGAGCTCGTTTTGCAGCGTCACCTCTCAGAGGTCCTGCCAAGGGCCGGGCTAATGAGAGAGAGCTCCAAGAGGAGGTGCCAAGAGGGGTGAGGAGACCCTGCGGGAATGTTGTCGGGGGATCAAGCGTGGCAAAGGGCTCGGCGCGGCTCCCGGAAAGGTTACGGCCGGCCGGGAAGCGACAGCTCGTTACCTGCGAAGGACTCCGGTGGGGAGTAGAACTGCCCGTCCGAGAGGGCTCCCGGGTAGAGCAGGGGGCCCCGCGCGGCCGCAGCCTGCGCTGCCAGGTACCCTGCGAACCCAAACACACGGGGTTAGCACGGGCAGCGTCCCACAGCGCGGGCTCCCGGCGTTCCTCCCCGCCAAATGCACCCCGCTTTAACCACAACCCGGCAGCCACGCTCTCCCACACACAGCTGGCCTCTTCGCACTGCCACCAGCCAGCCCACAAGCTTCTCAGCTCCTCTTGCCTCATCTTTCTCGTCTTTTGTTCGAGACGTTTTATCTGCGTGGAGATCAATGAGCTCTTTTGCCTGTCAAATCCAAAGGCGATTAAGCATCTAATTAAATAAGAGCTTCCCCTGGAAGCAATTTGGAACCTGAGCCTAATCCAATAGAGGCATTAAACGCTTGATCATTTTTCATCTTTAAAGCCTCCTTGCAAGACCCAAACATCCTCTGGTGTTTTCCAGTCAGTCAATGCATTTCTGATCGAGTCTCTCTTGACAAATACTCCTAACATTAYGGGCCATTTCCTGGTCTTCTTTTGTCGGTTAAGACTGCGAGAAAGACCAACTCCCTGGCCTGTACCAAGCGCCMCTGCTTTGGCAAGGGGCAGCTGTGCGAGTCCAGGCTGAGCATCCACCCCCCAGGAGGATCCTCGGAGTCCTCAGGCTCAACCCTCCTTTCAGCCTGCCTGCAATAACCTGAAACTGTAAAACTGCACCCACCGTGACCCGCTCTGAGCACCTGGAATGTGTTTTTCACTAAAGCACACCTTTCTTCAAGGCCTCCAACCCAAATCCAGAGACAGATCCCAAGAAGTGGAGAGGCCAGCGGTCCTGCTGGCATTTGTGCCAGCACTTGGAAAGTCTCTTTGACGCAGAGGTGAGCTCTATTTCCAATATGTCTGGCTTCAGTATTCAGACTTTGGGGAATTTGGCAYGCTTTTCTCCACTATTATCCACAGATACCTATCAAGGTATCTATCAGAAAGCCCAGGCCTGGTAGTTTAATCTGCCAACTCCTACCAGGAAGSAGCAAAGTACTCACATCGTTCCTCTTCGGCTTCCTGAGTTAGGACTTTAAAATCCAGGAACCAGGTCTCCAGCCAAGCAATGACAAAGGAGACGATAGGAAGTAAATAGCCGAAAGCCCCTTTGGTCAGAAGCTGAGTGGAAGAGAGAATAAAAACACAGGTGGCTTAGGCGAAATGGAAAAGAGCAGCATCAAATAATCACAAAGCGATCCCCCGGGAGTACAAGGAAACCAACCTCTGAGAGGATGACCTTCACAATCAGGAAAGCACTGGATACCAATGTAGTCACCTGAAAAACACAATTACGAAGGTCAGACCCCTACAAACTCTAGGCGGAGAGGGAAAACTGAGACGAGAAAAGGAGAAAATGGGCTTCTTACCGCTATGACCCACCAGTGGCGCAGTCTCAGGATGGCGTAGGCCAGCAGCAGCACAGAAAATCGGAAGAAAGCCAAGACCTTCAAAAACAAASAGCCTTTGCTGGGCCGTGGGACACGCAAGACCCCCGTTTCCTCGGGCCAGGCCAGCCGCGGGGCCGCAGGAAGATCCCYGCTCCAGGGACCAACCTCCTCGCCCTGCTCCCGGCTTGGGGCTCTCTCCTCCCCTGTGGCACTCTGTGATACTCACAAATATGTCGAAGAAAGACGTCTTAAACTCATAGTYGATGATTTCGTTCTTCAGGTTCTTCTGAATGCCGTCCTTGGTCTGAAGGGGAGACAGGAAACGAGAAAAGGCTCTGGAGTGCAGCGATAAGGATCTAGCGGGAGGACAAAGGCGAGCAAGCAGCGTCCACGGGCTGCTGCCGGGTCGGGCTACGCACGAGGCTCGTGGGTGCCCGGGGCGAGCGCCACGCGGGCTCGCGGCGAGCACGGGGCCGCGGGAGGACAGCGCAGTGCCTGGCACCCACTGCTAATCACAGGAATCAGGAAGCCAGAGCTGGGCACCCAACTCACAGAATCCCAGGATGTTCCAGGTTGGAAGGGACCTCTCGAGATCATCCAGTCCAACCTTCCTGCTCTGGCAGGGACACCCAGAGCACAGGGCGGGTTTGGAGACCTCCAGAGAAGGAGACTCCACAGGCTCCCTGGGCAGCCTGTCCAGGGCTCTGTGACCCTCACAGTGCACAAGTTCCTCCTCACCTGGACATGGAAAGTCCATTTGAGATCCCTCCGTGGAGGCGACCTCGCACCGGCCACCGGCTCCTCTGGCCTGGCACGGCCGCTGCCGTCGTGTCGGGGCAGGACGGTTGGACCAGGAGATCTCGAGAGGGCCCTTCCAACCCTAACTGTTCTGTGATTCCTCGTGGGAATCCTTTCCTCATCTCCTGCTGTGCCCATCACTTTGGCGTGTGACTGGAGTTACACGGGTGGAAACGCAGAGCAAACAAAAGCCGAGGGAAACGGCTCCTTCAGCAGCTTCAGAAACGCAGCCGCTGAGGGAGGTTCCTCCGGAGYTGGAGGTTCCGAACATCTCTCCCGCGGGGCTCACTCCCAAACGYGGAATTGAAGCTGCAATCGCGCCCCACACAGAGCGCTGAGGGAAACGGAGAGGGGAGGCCGAGCAGCGGGGTAAAAGCACCAGGGATTGCAGACAGGAGCACGCAGAGCCTGCGAGGAGGCAGAGGAGCGCGGAGCCGGCTCGTCTCACCCCCGAGCAACGCGGGGTCCCTTTGACCCCATAAATCCTGTTCCCGGGAGCTTGGAACCGCTCTTTACGAGCGAGCGGATGGCTCAGGTAACTGGAACAAATGTTTCACCTTTAGGCTATTGGTTTGAACACAGCCCAGCTGGCCTGGAAGCTGCTCCACGCTGACAGCTGTTTGATGATGTGTGAGAAACAAGTTGGTGGATCTCAGGCCAGTTCTTGGCAGCCTGGTGTCCTGGCACCCTCTGCTCACACCGCCCAAGGACAGCAGAGGCAGCGGGAAGTGGTCCCTCTAGGTCAGGGCTGCGGCTTCATACTCAGGGATAGGGGGGCAATGCAGGTCTGCACTAYTGCAGTGTCTGCTCTGGGGCTACAGGACTCGAGCCAGCTTTGAGGAGCTGCCACCAAAAACGCCCTTCCCATCACTACTAGATCTCTGCTGCGAGATGTTTCCCGAGGAATGAGCACAACCAAAGCTTGGGATTACAGTTACTGGGCTGCATTTCAGTTTAAATGAACGTCATTACCTGGAAAAAGCAAGAACTGTCTGAGGCATCTCTATCTCTGAGAGGAGCAAGCTCGCAGCATTACGGTTTGCAGGCAGCAGGCATTTAACGAGGGCTGATTTGCTCAGCTTATCTTGCAGCAAAGGGAATCATTTGATAAAAAAAGCATTAGTCACGACATATACTTGTCGCTCTTCATAACTAGGCAAATAAGCTGTCCTAATAGCTTTAAATATGCAGCATCTCCGCTCAGGGCCCAAATATCACCACTTAGTCACTCACTAATGGTTACCTGCAAGCCCCACGCTCAGAATTGCCCGAGCTATTGCCGCGTTATTTCCCTAGGGCTGCAAATTTTGATTTGCAGGCAGGGCCCCTGGCAGAGAACAAGGGAGACAAGAGCGTGAGGCCGGGGTCCAAGCCAGGCGCGTGCAATTCCGACAGCATTGCTGGAATGCTGGCCCGGAGCTGCTTTTTCCTAGCTGCGAGGGGGGCAGGGGTCTCTCCAGGCTCTGGGCACCACGTTGCTGTTTGCAGCGGGCCGGGCAAGCGACCTGCTGGCCAGGACAATCTGTTAAGTGCAGACACTGCAGGAGATAAACAGGACAGAGATAAGAGTGGCTGGAGCTCTGATAAACAGAGGCCAGCCAGGGAGGGCCGCACGCAGCCGCGGACGGGGCTATCTGCTCATCTCGCCCTTCCGCTCGGCGTTCTCCCTGGAAGGACACGCAGTACCTGCAGCCTCAAACCTGCCACCGACGCAGGCGAAACCAGTCAGGACCAGTTCGGGGGGAAAAAAAAAAGAAAATATACAGAAAATGAACAGTAAGGTCAACGTGACAGGAAAGGAGCGAATAAACTGGATGTCCCTGTCACTGCGGGGGTCGCACGCAGCGAACACAGCACCCGGCCGTGGGGCGCCCTTCGCTCGGCCGAGCTGCATCCCGGGTTTCCAGAAGCTGGGAGGAGCACCAGGGTGTTGGGATTAAAGCTCCAAGGGCTTTTTGGTGGGTGGGTGGGTGGGGGAAGGCCTATCTGCACATCCCACCTCACTCTGCCCACGCCTGGGGAGCGAGAACATCCAGCAAGGATCCGTGGAGATCTCCATCCGTGGAGAGCCAAGATTGGGACCCCTCAAACAGGGCAACTAATGCAGATGGACTTGAATTTCGGAAGCGTGGTGCTACGAGGGGAAATACCCCATGCATTTGCTTCCCCCAACTTACATTGAGCTCGATTATCCACAGCAGGGAGATGAAGAGCAGATCAAAGGTGACGAAGAGGCAGAAGGTCCTCCTCACGTCCGAGATGGCCTTCCTCTTCTCCGGGGAGAGGTAGCAATAGGGAGAGAGGCCTTGGCTCTGGGAGAAGGACGTGCTGATGGAGGCGATGGCCGGGAGGCTCCGCTCCAGCTGCTGCTGCAGGTCTGTCGGCTTGCTCATCCTCGGCCCAAGCGCCTCGGGGCCCACGTCAAGCGGGGCGGCATGGGCGAGCCGCGCAGCGCGTCACCTGCGAGGAGACACCACGGGCACCCTCAGGAGCCGCGGGGCCGGAGCCCCAGGCACACGAGTGCCAGCGGGAAGCGCCCGCGCGGCCCCTTCTCCTCCTCTCCCGTTGAGGGCAGCCGGTCGGAACGGCTGACAGCGACTCGCGGCTTGCCGGAGCGCCCCGCGGGTGCAGGGAAGGGAAACGCGAAGCCGACGCGTTTGGAAACCCGTTTCCAAGCCATCTCGCCAGCCCCTGTGTTGGGATTTTCAGCCGGCGCGCGAGGAAGGAGGAGGCCGGAATGGGCCCGGAGCTGCGGGATCCCGGCCGAGCCCCACGTCCCACAGCAAAGGCACCACTAGGGACCTTTGGGATTCTTTCCCAAACGCTCATGCTCAGGGACACAGGGCTTGCAAGGAGCTGCATCAACCCCTGCTCCCTCCAGGACGGGGGAGGATTCCCGGGATTGCGYTTGTCTACGGCAAATCCCTCCTGGAAAAGCCCCGGGACCCAGGGGAAGGGGGAGCGGAGTGGCTGGAGACGCAGCCGGAGCAATTCCAGCAGGGAGCAACCGCCGGGCGCGGCTGGAGCCGCCCCCAAATCCCGGCCCCGCGCGGGGCGTCCCCGGGAGCGGCGCCTCCGGACGGCGGCTCCGGCGGCTGCGGCACTTGGGATGAGGAGCGCGGGGCCGCCTCGGAGCCAGGCACGTTCCCAACATCGGCGCGCGGAACAAGGCAGCGGCTGGAGCCCCCGCCCCGGGCGCTCGCCGCTCCGACACCCTTTTGCTCCCTGCAACTCCAGAGCGCTTCCAAACCACCCGGCACGGCTCCCACGGATCCAGCTTTCCGCACGAGGCCGGCGGGAGACAGCGTGTCCATAGCTGTGTGCCCGGCAGGAGCGGGGYCGGGGGTGTCCCCGCCAGCGCGGGCGCAGGGGACGGAGCGGGGCCGGGTGCAGGTCCTTCCACAGGGACCTGCGGAGCTTCCCCGGGCGCAGGGAATGAGTGGCTGCCGCGGGGAGCCGGCGCCGAGCAGGAGCCCCCGGCGCGGGGCCGCCCGGGACACGGGCCGGCTCCGGGAGCCGCTGGGGGCGCGGGACGGGCGGGCGGAATGCCCTGCGGGATGGGGGCTCCGGGGAGGCAGCGGCGGCTCCGCGCGCCGGGCAGAGCCGTGGAGCCAGCACCGGGATGCGGCGGCTTCGGCAGCGCCCGCGGCTCCGGCAGCGCCTGCGGCCCCGCGGCCCTTTGCAAGGGGAGCAGAGGCCGGACGGGGGCTCCGGTCACGGGCAGCGGGCAGCGAGGGGACGTGGGGACGTGGGGCGAGGGCGGCCGCGAGGGGCCGTGTCCCGCCGGCTCCGTATTCCAAGGGCTCCGTGTCCCGCCGGCTCCGTGTCCATGTCCGGACAGGCTCCGTATCCCGCTGGCTCCGGTTCCGTGTCCCATGGGCTCCGTGTTCCACAGGCTCCGTGTCCGGACAGGCTCCATGTCCCGCCGGCTCCATGTCCCGACAGGCTCCGTGTCCCGACAGGCTCCGTGTCCCGACAGGCTCCGTGTCCCATGGGCTCCATGTCCCGCCGGCTCCGTGTCCCGACAGGCTCCGTGTCCCGACAGGCTCCGTGTCCCGCGGGCTCCGTGTCCATGTCCCGCCGGCTCCGTATTCCATGGGCTCCGTGTCCCCCCAGCTCCATGTCCCGACAGGCTCCGTGTCCCGACAGGCTCCGTGTCCTGCCGGCTCCGTGTCCCGCCGGCTCCGTGTCCCGCCGGCTCCGTGTCCATGTCCCGCCGGCTCCGTATTCCATGGGCTCCGTGTCCCCCCAGCTCCATGTCCCGACAGGCTCCGTGTCCCGCGGGCTCCGTGTCCCGCCGGCTCCGTGTCCTGCCGGCTCCGTGTCCCGCCGGGCCTGCGTTCCCTCGGCG
>NW_020454328.1:1413393-1419317 GCF_003342845.1 Nothoprocta perdicaria | reverse complement strand
CTCCCGGCTCCGGCCCCGCTCCCGGCTCCGGCCCCGCTCCCGGCTCCAGCCCCGCTCCCGGCTCCGGCCCCGCTCCCGGCTCCGGCCCCACTCCCGGCTCCAGCCCCGCTCCCGGCTCCAGCCCCGCTCCCGGCTCCGGCCCCACTCCCGGCTCCAGCCCCGCTCCCGGCTCCAGCCCCATTCCCGGTTCCAGCCCCGCTCCCCGTTCTGCCCCCGCTCCCGGCTCCGGCCCCCCTCCCAGTTCCATCCCCACTCCCGGTTCCGGACCCGCTCCTGGTTCCGGTTGCAGTCCCGCTCCCGGTTCTGCCCGGGCTCCAGCCCCATTCCCGGTTCCGGCCCCGCTCCTGGTTCCAGCCCCATTCCCCGTTCCAGCCCCGCTCCCGGCTCCGGCCCATCTCCCAGTTCCATCCCCACTCCCGGTTCCGCCCCCGCTCCCGGTTCCGCCCCCGCTCCCTCTCCGTACCGGCCCTACTGGGCTCCCCCGTCTCCCGCTCCTCGTCGTCGCTGCCGCCGCCTTCGGGGTCCTCGGGGATCTCGGTCACCGCGAGCGACTTCAGGTCCTCGTCGCGCTCGTCGAAGCCGCCGGCGAAGGAAACTTTCTGCCCCCCTGGCGGCGCCGAGGCCGCGTGGGGACGGGCGCGCGGGGACCCCCCCGGCCGCCCCCCGCCCCCGGCGCCGCCGGTACCTCTGCGCTTGTGGCCCTTGGGGCCGGCGGGGAAGAGCCGCGGCTCGGGCCGGGCCTGGCTGCCCGCGGCTTCGCGGAGGCGCCCGTGAGACGGCGGCGGCGGCTCCCGGCACGGGGGCTGCCGCCCGGGACCCCCCTCTGGCCGGCGCCGCCCAGCCCCGCGGCCTCCGCGCCCCTGTCCCCGTGTGGCCCCTTCCCACATCCCGCAGGGTCCAGCAGCTCCTTCCCGGTGTCCCCGTGTCTCCCGGGCTCCAGCAGCCACGTCTCCGTGTTCCCCAAGCTCCRGCCGCCCCTTCCCTGTATCCCCTTGTCCTCTGGGCATGGACAAACTTGTCCGTGTGCCCCCGCTTTGCCCAGGCTCCATCAGGCCAGTCCCTGTGTCCCCATGTCCCCTGGGCTCCAGCAGCCCCGTGCCCATGTCCCTACACACGAGGACTCCATGAGCCCCATCCCCACGTCCCCAGACCCCAGCAGCCCTGTCCCCATGTCCCCTCATCCCACCAGCTCCAGCAGCCCCGTGCCCATGTGCCCACGTCCCCCGGGGCTCCGGCATCCCTGTCCCCATGTGCCCACGTCCCCCGGGGCTCCGGCAGCCCCGTGCCCATGTGCCCACGTCCCCCGGGGCTCCGGCAGCCCTGTCCCCATGTGCCCACGTCCCCCGGGGCTCCGGCAGCCCCGTGCCCCAGCCTCGGTGGCTCTCACCAGGCTCCAGGCCGCCGGGCTCGCCGGCATGGGCCACCTCGTGCTCTCCGTCATCGGCCTCTCCGTCGGAGCTGTCCCCGCCGGCCAGGCCGCTCTCCAGGTGGGACTGCACGATGCGCTGCACGGCTGGGACGCGCGGTGCCCTCAGCGCCCGCGCCGCCCCCGCCAGCCCCGCGCTGCCCCCGCAGCCCCGCTACCTTTGAGCGAGGGGGGCGTGTAGGCACACGGGTTGGTCCTCTTTGGTTTGAGCAGGCAGCCCTCGCCGGAGCCTCGCTGCGAGCGGGGTGCAGCGTCGGCACGCGCCCGACGTGCCGATGGCTCCGCCACCGGTGTCACAAGGTGTCCCAGGTGTCCCCCCCCGCCCCGCGCTGGCAGCGACCGCAGTTCCTCGTGGGGACCCGGGATGGGGACCCCAGGATGTGGACGTTGGGATCGGTGCCGCAGGGTGGGGGTGCCGGGATGGGGACCCCACGATTGAGGACTCTGGGATGGGGAAGCTCCACTGGGGACCCTGGGATGGGGACTCGGGGAGGGGACCCAGCCTTGAGGACTATCCCGAGGACATCTTCATGGTGGGGACCTTGCAACGGGGAGCCAGCCTTGAGGATCTGCTTGAAGASGTCCCCGTGACGGGGATCCTGCCATGGGGACACCATGGGGCTGGGGCCACGCGGTGGCCAGGACATCAAGGCTGTCCCAGCACCCACGTCCTCCGCGCAGTCCCCCCGTGCCAGAGGGGTTTGCGCTGCCACCAAGCCCCAGTGCCGGCCTCRCTCGGTGCCCGTGCGGGGCCGGAGGCGCCGGGGAGGTGATAAGCGCCCGGGCCAGCCCGGGACGGGGCCGCCGATAACCCCGGGCGGGCGCCGCGGCCGCGCCGTCCCGGCGCCCGCTCACCTGGTAGGGCAGCGTCTCCTCCTCTGCGGGACATGGAGTGTGAGAGAGCCCGTGAGCGGGGACAGGGACCCCCAGCACGCCCGGGGTCCTTTGGGACCAGGCAGACACCTCCCCCCATTGCCATTCCCAGGGATTTGCCAGCCCCTGGGAGCTGCTGCCACTGTGTCCTGTGCCCACCACCCTGTCCCAATGCTGTTGTGACCCCCTGTCCTTCCTGCTGTGTCCCATCCCTGCCACTCTGTCCCATATGTGACACAAAATCCCATCCCTGCCACCCCATCCCATTCCTGCCACCGTGTCCCATCCCTTTCACCACATTGTGTCCCTGCCACCCTGCCTCATCCCTACCCTGTCCCATACGCGACACAACCTCCCCTTCCTGCCACCACATCCCACCCCATGTACATCCCCACCGCCGAGGCCAGTCCCCAGCACGTGCCCTGCCACCGTGTCCCGTCCCGTCGCGTCCCCGCACGGTCAGGGTGGCTCACCTGGGGACGAGTGCTCCGAGAGCTGGAAGAGCATGGCCGGCGTGGGCCTCCGCCGTCGGATCTGCGTGAGCGGGACATCCGCGTGGGGACGGGGACAGGAACAGGCTGTCCCTGCCCTTCCCGGCCCCCGTGGCAGCCRGCCGCGCGCTGTCCCAGCCGCACACCCGGCAGCGCTGCCCGGGCACCGTCCCGCGCTGTCCCCCCTTGTGCTTCTCCCTCCTGTCCCCCTGTGCCATCCCCTCCAGCCCCCCTGTCCTGTTTCCTCCTGTCCCTTCGAGCCGTCCTCTCCCTGCACCTTTCCCTGGGATCATGGTTCTCACGGAGACCTTGGCACTCTTTTCCTGTCCCTGTCCCCCAGTCCAGCCCCATTCCCTCCACTCCCCTAGTCCTGTCCCCTCCGTCCCCATGTCCCTCCCACCCACCCTGTCCGGTGTCCCGCGGGGCCCCCCGCTCCCCGGGACGGGGCCGCGTGGGGAAGCAGCGGAGGGGACGACACGAGCCCCTGCTCCGCCGCGACCGCCGGTGCCCGGGGCCGCCCCGACGCCGCGGCGAGGGCCGGCGCTCTCACCATCTCCACGGCGCGGGGGTCCAGCTGGCTGGGGGGCGCCGGCACCGAGAACTGGATCTTCTTGCGGTCCTTGGGGTCCATGGCCGAGGGTTTCGGGGGGGCCCTGCGGGGTTCGGCAGCGCCCGGGCTCGCGCGGCGCGGACTGAACGCGGCGCCGGGGAAGGCAGAGCCGCGAGGAGGAGGAGGAGGAGGAAGGAGCGGGGGGGAGGGAGGACGCTCTCCTACGAGCGCGCTGAATTATTCATCCCGCGGGCAGGGGGGCCGGGGCCGTGGCTAATGAGCCCTCGGGGAGCCCGATTAACCCGCGCGCCGCCGGGCCGGGCGCCCCCTCCTGCCTCAGTTTCCCCAGCTCGAGGGAAGCCCCCCAGGCCTGGGACTGAGCGGGACAGGTCGGAGTGGGACCCCCGGGGAGGGAGGTGGGTGGGAGAACCCCCTTCCCCCGGCTGGTTTGGGACACCGCGGTGCTGCCCACGGGATGGGGACGGAGCTGCTGGGGGACCCCAAGTGTCCCCTGAGCTGGGGCTGGGCTCTGTGTGRCTGTTCCCAACACGGATGTTTCCAATCAAGGCAAAGCGTCCGGCACGGAGCCAGCGGGAAGCGGGGGCAGCGGCCCCCCCGTGCCGGGCGGCACCTCTAACGCTGCCTTTCAACTTCGGGCAGAGCCAGGGAGTGGAGGGCGAGTGCCCGGCCCGCTCGGTGCCACCGCGGTGCTGCACGTGCCGGACTCTGCCCCGCGTCCCCTGCCACCAAGGCCACCAGCCCCGGGCCTGCGGAAACCGGCTCCGACGCGGAAACAGGGGCTGGCGCCGGCCCCCGGATCYGCAGGTGCTGCAACGGCTACGGGTGGCCCTGGGCCAGGAGCTGCCGCTCCGGCAAAATATTTACCTGCGTGGCAGCGTGCCACTGGCCACCCGGGTGCCTGCTGGGCACGGCGGGGCGAAGAGCGGCAAGATGTGGCCCTGACCGGCAAAACGCGGGTCTGCTGGAGGAACGAGGGTCTGTGGGGCGAAACATGGGTCTGCAGGGCGAAATATGGCTCTGCACGGCAAAACACGGGTCTGGCTGGAAAAAACAGGGCTCTGCATGGAAAAACATGGCTCTGCACAGCAAAACATGGCTCTGAGGGGCAAAATAGGGCTCTGCGAGGCGAAATGTGGCTCTKTGTGGAAAAACGTGGCTCTGCATGGAAAAATATGGATCTGCATGGGAAAACATGTGTCTCCATATGAAGACATGGGTCTACATGACAAAACATGGCTCTGCATGTCYTCTGCATGGCAAACAGGGCTCCGCGGAGGGGTGCACAGCGAACACGGCCCCGTGCAACAACGCACCGTAAGGACCCTGCAAGGGGCTGCAAGGGCAGCCCTGGTCCCTGAGGGCCGCCGGGGAGCCGGGACAGGGCAGGGCGGGTGTCCCGGGACCTGCCGGTGCCTGAGGTTGTTATGGCAACAGGTGCCAAAGCTGCYGGTGTCACTGGGTGCCCTTCCCAGCTCCCAGCGCTGTGCAGGGAGCGGCCGCGATGCCCTCCCTGTGCTGCCCCCCACCCACGGCTGCACCCCGCGGTGCAGGCAGAGCCCCCTCCCCAGCACACGCCACACGCACGCGTGTTGCACGCGTGTGCGGCAGCCTGTTGCACGCGTGTGCCGTGCGGCTGCCCGCTGGCCGCGCGTGCCGGGCCCCGGTGGCATGCAGGGCAAGGTGCCCGCGGCCGTCCYGTGTCGCCGTCCCCACGTGCGCCCGGGCTGCGGCACTGCGGGGGCACGGCGCCCGTGCCCGTGCCCGTGCCGCGGGGGCTGCAGCTCCATGCAGCAGCGCAGCCTCCCGCACACAGGGTAAAAATAGCAGCGCGCTTGGGGGAGCGACGTGCGCTGCCTCAGCGCCCCCCCCCACCAGTGCCGCACTGAGCGGGGAGCCCACGGCCTGTGTTCCACACGCGGTGACAAGGACGGGGCCCCTGGCACTGCCAGCAGCGTGGGGACAGAGCGGCCTGGCCATGGGGCGCTGCAGGGACACGGTGGTTTGGCCACRGGGTGTTGTGGGGATGGGTCAGTGTGGGGACGGGTCGCCGTGGGGATGGAGCGTGGCAGGGGTGCGGTGTCGTGGGGACAGGGTGGCACGGGGACAGGGCACCATGGGGACAGGGTACTACAGGGATGGGGCATCCTGGCAACAGGTCACTGTGGGGGCAGGACACTGCAGGGACAGGCCGTTGTAGGGACAGGGCGCCGTGAGGACAGACCGAGGTGAGGACAGGACGTGGTGGGGACAGGGCAGGACGCCCAGGGGACTGAGGGTGCCCGTGCCCCATGGCTGGGGCCCAAAGGTGGGTGCTGAGTGGGCGGGGCTGGAGGCAGGGGGAGGGGCTTAGTAGAAGTGGGCGGAGCGAGGGAGTTGGTGGGGGGCACAGCAAGGGGGGGCAGAGGTCCCCCCAGGTCCCCCCCACCCTCCAGCCTGGGAACTCCCTTTCATCCACCACCCTCCTCCCGGCCAGGCCGGTGCGGAGCGGGGGCTCGGACACCTGGGCCCGCTGCCCGGGCTGGGGGTGCAGGGGTCGGTGGGGTGTGTGTGGGGGGACTCTCCG
>NW_020454328.1:1406267-1413219 GCF_003342845.1 Nothoprocta perdicaria | reverse complement strand
GGAGGGCGGGGGGGGACCGGGGGGTGCTCCGATCCCACGGGATGCGGCTGCCAGCCCAAGGGCCGGCAGGATGGGGGGGTCCAGCCTTGGCACTGGGGGGGTCCTGTGTCCCCAGCAGGACGGGAGGGCTCTGCCCCCCTCTCCCACCTAGGAAGAGGGGGAGCTTCCCCCCCCCTCGTTCCGTGGCACCCTCTCCCTGCAGCAGCCCGGGGGCTGCTCCTGCACCCGGCCAGTCCCTGTATCCCGGCGGAACGGGGCGCTTCACGTCCCCGGGTCCTCGGGAGAGGAGCTCGCTGTCCCCACGTGCCCGGCGCAACGCGGGGCACGGSGGGGGTCGTGTCTTGCCCCCCAGCAGCACGGGGCACCACGTCCCTCTGCGCCTGGCACCCCCCGGCTCTCCCGCTCCGCAGCGCGCCGGGGGGCTCCGTCCCCGCGCCAGCTCCCCGGTGCCCGCTGCCAGCCCCGGCACTGCGGCGCGCGGCCGGCAGATGTCCCCCCCAGCCCGGCTGGCACCGCCGCCGCTGGCACCGCCGCGCCCGCCTGGCACCGGCCGCCGGGGCCGCCCGCCGGGGCTCCCCGCGCGCGCCAGCGCCGCGGCCACCGGCGCCGCCGATGCTCCTGCCGCCTAACGCGGGCGAGCCCGGGCACCGGGGACCCAGGGCGGGATCGCGGCGAGGGGCAGCAGGACGGGAACAGCGGCCGCTTTGCCCGGCCCTGCCTCAGTTTCCCCACCCCCGGGGCACGCGGCGCCACCGCCTCGAGGCCGAAGGCTCCGCGGGGCCGCCTCGCTCAGCGCCGGCCGCCAGCGCGGACCAGTTTGCAGCCTCCATTCCCAGAAGAAAGAATAAAGTTAAAACATCTGTTAATTTATAAACCAATTTAACCATGACTGGTTAATAAATAGCTAACAGCTGCCAGAGCCGCTACCCCTCGGCTCAGGAGAGGGGCACGCGGGGATGGCGGAGATGAGCAGATGAACCGCGCCAGCTCGCGGCATCTCATCCCTGAATTTCGGGAATATCGTGGTGCTTTTTCCTGCCCCACCAGCAGCATCCATCTCCGGGATGCGGGTGGCCGTGCCGGTTGTCCCCAGCTCCATGTGGGGCACGTGGAGGCCGTGGTGTGAGGCTGGGCCCTGCTCTCCCCAGGTAGGGCGCAGGCAAGGAAGGGTTTTGCTGGCACGGTGCTGCAGGAGGAGGTGGCACTTTCCTGCGGTGGCGGCGGTGGGGAGGGATCCTGCAGAGGGGACTTTCAAATGCAAATCCATAAAGGGAGGAACATATGGGTTTGGCAGCGCCTGGGAAGGTGCCCGTGCTGGGTGGCTCTGTGCCCGCCTGTGCCCCTGTGCCGGGGAGACCCGCAGCCCTGAACCGGGGCTGGTCCCAAAGGGCACCTGAGCAAGAGGGTCCAGCTCGTGCTTGTGCTCCAGCACTCGCGTGTGCGTGAGGGGCAACGTCTGTGCACGSGGTGTGCAAGAGTGGGGTGTGCAAACACGGGGTGTGCAAGTGTAGCACGTGCATGGCGTGTGCAAGCATGGGGTGTGCAAGAGTGAGGTGTGCACCGGGTGTGCAAGCGTGGGGTGTGCATGGGGTGTGCATGCTTGGGTGTGCAAACATGGCACGTGCAAGCATGGGGCGTGCAAGTGTGGCACGTGCATGGCGTGTGCAAGCTTGGGTGTGCACAGGGTGTGCAAGCGTGAGGTGTGCGAGCAGGGGTGTGCAAGTGTAGCATGTGCAAGCATGGCATGTGCACGAGCAGTAAAAGTGTGGGGTGTGCAAGCATCAGATATGCGAACATGGGGTGTGAAAAGGTGGGGTGTGTACAGGGTGTGCAACCASGGGGTGTGCATGGGGTGTGCGCAGAGCACACAAGCACAGGCAGCTGCATCCCCACATCACAGCCCAGGACCCGCTGTCTCTCCTGAGGATACCAGGATGTGATGTTTGGGACAGGGCCAAAGAGAGGCCAGGATGWCACCATTTCTTGGGGATGGGGACAGCAGTGTCCTGCCCAGCAGAGCATCCTCAGGGCCTGGTGGCCCTGGGCGCAACGTGGAGGAGGGGACTGAGTGGCGGGGATGGGGTGGCCAGACCCCCTCTCCTCACCACACGTCCCCTCTGTGGGTGCGGGGCCGACCCGGCCGCGGGGGCACAACACATGTCGCAATAGTAATGTAATTTGTAAGTTAACAATGGGCAGCTTGAGGTTTATATTTAATTACAACGTTTGCACCAACCTGAACTCACCCTTATTCATCAATAATGCATGGGTTTGTGTTTATCGCCGCTTAATTAATCTGTGCTTACGACAATTAAAGGCTTGCAAAATCCCCAAAGGTGGCGGCGGGTAAACGGCTGCGCCGGCAGCCGGGGCCGTGCAGGGAAACCGAGGCAGGGCCAGACCCGGCATCGGAGGACGGGAGGGTCTTGGTGTCCCCAATCCCAGATTTGGGGCCGCTCCGTCCTCCCAGCGCCCACCGGCACTCCCCAAACGGCGCCGCCCCGTTTGCCGTCACCTTGCCGTCCATCCCGCTTCCCGTTCCTCCGGCTGCTCCCGGTGCTCGGAGGGGCCGGGGCGCGCGGGGCCGCGCGGCGCTGGCCCTTTAAGCGCGCGCGCCGCCGCTGTCCCGGATCAGCCGGAGCGCCTATTAAAATTTTATGCGAAGTGTAAATGGGCCAGGTCTCCAGCTTCCCGCTCCCTCCGAATGATTTATTACTCGCAAATACCACAGAACTAATTAGTATAGTAATTAATTAATACGAATTTGCATATTTGCATGTGCAATTAGTGCAGTGGAGTGATTACTCCGAAAATGAGAAGTTGGGCTTGTCAGATGTTGGTGTGAACTGGAGTGGAAAAAGCCTCGTGCAAATGAACGCGGCGGCGCGGCGCGGCGCGGGGCGGCCCACGCGGCGGCCACGCGGCGGCCACGCGCGGCCCCCGCCCCGCGGCCCCGCCGTGGGGACCGCTCCAACCGCGGCCATCTCCATGGCGACCGGCCGTGCCAGGCGCGTCGCCATGGCAACGGGCCGGGCCACGCAGCCCTCGCCATGGCGACTGTCGTCACCGGCGCCATGTCGCCATGGCGACTTCCCCCTCCATCTCCGTGGTTTCCCAGCCCCGCGCCGGGCGCTCCTGGGAGGCGTGGGGTGCTGGCGTGGGGGCACCCCCACAGCAGGGTGCTGCAGGGTGGGGGGCGAGCACCCCGGAGGGCTGCGTGGGGGTCCCCGAGGAGCCTAGGCCCCCGGGATGGGGGTCCCCAAAACACCCTGTGATGGTGAGYGGAGGGTGCTAAAGAATCTGGGGCTGGGGGGGTCTCCAAGGCCTCCCAGGATGAGAGTCCCCCAAACRCCCTGCAGTGGGGAATGGAGGGAAAGGAAGGGCAGGCAGGTGCTCTGTGATGTCACAGCCCCCTGTGACATCACYGGGGTGTCTGATGACCTCACACATGACAGCGCCGTGGCGTGTCCCCCGCTGCAGAGCGGAGCCAGCCCACGGCCTCGGGGACACCCCACGCAAAGCCACGGGGGCAGGACGGGACATGGGGATGGAGAGGCCCTGGTGACCCCTCCGCACCCAGCCACTCTCTCCCTCTTTAACTCTCCATGTGTCTTAAAAAGCGTTTCCAATCCATGAGGGCTGGATGTGACAGGCCGGGCGGGAGTGGGATGCAGGGCCCCGATCCAGAGGAAGAAGAGGGAGCTTCAGCCTCGACAACGTAGCCTGCAGATCTTTGTGCAGTCACACGTCCCAGTGCGCCCTGCCATGATCCATGTCCATGTCATGGGGGGCATCTGCGTGTCCACGCGCCCCCAAAACCTCTCCCTGTGCAAGGGAAARGGGATTTGCCAGGAGCGCCCTGGCACCCAGAGCACGTCAGAGCCCGGACCCGTTGGGCTCCACGCTGCTCCCACCTGCCTCAGTTTCCCTGTGCCGCCCGCCCCTCCCCGTGTTCCCGTTTTCCCTGGCGGTGGCTTGGGCGCGCGGTGCTGCATCCATCTCTCCCAGCCTTCACCTCCCAGAAATATTGCAGCGCGGCGCCGGCTCCATCTGGCAGCGCGGCCCCCGCCGCCCCCCCCGCCGCTCGCCRCGGCGACGTGCAGGCCGGGCCCCCACCGGCTGTGCTGGGCTCTGGGGGGGGTGCGAGGGGCTCAGCGCCCCCCGCCCAAGCCCCCCGCCCCAAATCGGGGGCCCACGTGGCCTTTGGGAAGCCGCTCCATGCTGGGAATGCGGCCGCCAGCTGAGCCCTGGCCAGCTCGGCTCCTGCGGCTCCCTCCGAGCCCAGCTGGCTGCGGAGAGACCCCCACCCGGCTCCCACCTCCAGCACCCACCTGCATCCTGGCTGCCCCCATCCTGCCCCCTCCCTGCACATCCCGCCGGTGCCTCCTGGCTGAGCGGCGGCATCCAGAGCGCGGGGACCCGGCTGCTGTATCCGGGAGACCCCCGGAGCGGCCATTCCCTGCTCAGGGTTCCCTAGGGAACACTTGGGGCATTGCGCACCCACCTGGGCACTGCCGCCTTCGCCACCCTCGGCACCGGCACGACCAGGATCGCTCCTGCTCGCCAGCAGCCCTGCGGCCGCGTCCCGGTGCCGGCCAGGCCCGGGCCCGCGGCGCTGTGCCGGCCCGGCACAATTAGCGTGCGSTTCGGGTTTTCATCTCCCCGCTCTGCTTTCATCTGCTCTCCCTTTTTCATGTCTGCACTTTCTTCTCTCTCCAAGCGCTGTGCATGCTGATGAGGCGCCCGCCCAGCTCCTGGCCCGGCCGCCYGCCCGCCTGCTGCTCGTTAGCTCCGAAAACCGCGGCCGAGTGGGGCTCTGCCAGCTCCTCGCATCTCCACGTCCCGTGTCCGTGTGGCTCGGCCCAAGTGCCTCTGCTCAGCTGGCCCCAAGCAGACCCGAGCTCCAGGGCCTCACTCCAWCCTCCATCCCATGGGATGGCTGCCTTCCTTTCTCCCTTTCCATGATCTTTCCTGTTGCTTCAAGACCCCTCGGGCCATCGCTGTCCTGTTTGGSTCCAAATGGGGGTTTTGGCCTCCCCTGGAGACGGAGATGTTGCCTCGTCCCTGCTGCCAAGGGCCTGTGCTCATCCCGTTGGGAGAGGAGCCTGCCCAGAGCACAGGCAGGAGCCCCCGGGGCTCCCGGTGGGCTGTGGGCGCTGACCTGGGTGCCCAGGGCTCCCACGGCTCCGTGCGGGCACCGCAGTCACCTACAAAATGAAGAGGGCAACAACAGAGGGAGCCGAAATTGTGTTGCAGGGAAGGGCCGTGCGGCACCGGGAGACATCCCAGCACATGATGCCCCAGGCGCGATATTCCCAGCGGGTGCCCCCATCYGGGCTCCGCGTGGCCGCGGGGACGGGGAGAGGTCAGGGCTGCGCGGCCGCATCAGCACTGCCAGGGTGGGCTCTGCCTCGCGCCGCCCGGCGCCAGCCCAGGTGCCATCTGCTCGGCCGCGGGCTTGAGTGACAGCCTCAGATTTGGGCAGTGGGGGGGAGCTCGCCGGCGGCAGAGGTCCCTCTGTCACACGCTGTCCCTGTCCCCTGCACCCAGGGCCTGGGTGGGGGCCGCTGGCAGCGCCCCGGCAGCGGGTGCAGAGAGCCCTTTGTCTGCATGGGCCCTGCTGCTCCTTCCCCGGCACCGGGCTCCATGTGCTGCATGGGATCCACTGGAAAACCAGGAATGTCCCYGTTGCAGAGTCAGGGCGCATTGGGAGCGGGAGCCGCTCTGCCTGGCATGGAGATTGTCCGGCTCCTCCWGGACGCGTGGAGCATCTGAGGCAGAAGGGCTCGTCCCGGGTGGGGGGAAAACGCCCTGCTCCATCCCAGCCTCTCCCAAGAGCTGCGCCCTGCACCGGCTTCAGCCAAAGGAGCAGCTCCGGGATGAACAGGACACACAGAGCCTGGAAAAACAGGAGCCGGTGCCRCGGGGACACCCTGCTCCCCTGCAGCCCCGCGTGCGGCCGGGCCCGGGGCCGGCGCCGGCAGCGCTGCCGCTGCGGAACGCCAGGCGGGAGCGAGCCGCGTGGCAACGCGGCCCAATTATGGGCTTCCCTCTTACCCTGCTATTACCCGCCGCAAGTTTGCAAACACGGGCGGGATTGCAGCGGTGATGCGGCTGGCTGGCACGCTCGGCGGGCAGGCGGCTGGGAGCCGGGCCTGAGGCTCGCCTGGCTCCACTGGGAGCCTTGGGGACACGGGGCCGGCGAGCCAGGGATATGCCAGGCAGACAAAGGCCTTCCCGGTAGCAGAGCGACGTGGTGGCACCAGCCTCCTCCTTGGGGACAAAACCAAGCTGGACCCACGTGCTGGGGGTCTCGGGGGCTGGTGGTGCCAGGGAGAGGGTGCAYGTGGGGCGCGTGCCGCTCCATGTGCACCAAGGGCTGTGCCTGTGTTTGCTGGGGGGCTGCAGAAAGAGGCTGGCACGGCCRTGCTGGCGAGGGGCAGCACGAGAGCCGCCGTGTGTTGGATCCAGCCTGTGGGAGCCCATGGGGACGTGCCAGCCTCATGGGATGACCCTGGGGCTCTGCAGCCCCCTGCCCACCCCAGGGCTGCCATCAACACCCCTGCACGTGCAAATGCAGCCAAAGCCACCGCCACCGCTTGGACACCCACCAGCCCCTGCCCCGGCCGGTTCCCGTCCCCCAGCCCGCACCAGGCCCTCAGTGCCGCGCGGTGGCGGAGGGTGGGGACGGAGCTGGGCGAGCTGCTGTGCTCTTTGTGGCGAGGCGCAGATGCCAGCTTGCCGCGCAGTCCCCGTGGCATCCCCCCTATGCCCCGGCGCCCGCCTGGGCCGCCCCCGGCACGCGAGGCTGGCCCGCGGTGCCCCGGCTCCCCCRGCGCCCTGCCCGCGTGCTCCATTGTTCAGTGCGAGCCCTGCTATCGTGCTCATCTCACCCGGGTCCCATTTTGCGGCGTGTAGGCAGATCTGTAGATTTGGAAGGGGTTTTTTTTTT
>NW_020454328.1:1396543-1406240 GCF_003342845.1 Nothoprocta perdicaria | reverse complement strand
TTTTTTTTTTTTTTTTTTTGAGTACAGAGTGACAGATGGCGAGTCCTCCTTCCCCAGAGAGACAAATCTCCCTGAATGCAAGCGCATGTCAATCATTAGCTCTCATGTGATAGCTCTCGCGCATGACGTGCCAACCATATGGCACTGGCAGCAGAGCTGGTACCCCCTTTGCTGGGTAGAGATGCCACTCTCGCCTCCTTTTGGATAGAGGACTGCAGGAGGCTGGAGCACCTCAAGGAGCCGTGTCCTGGTCCCAGAAGATGCTGGGAACAATGAAATAAGAATTCCTCCAGTCAGCGCCGAAGGTGAGTTATGTAAGAAGTGGAGGGCTAGGGAGGGCAGCGAAGAAAACTTGAATGGAGAAAAAGCAACTTCCATGTTGATTTGGTTTCTCCTCCACGTCTCGCCCTTTTTCCCCATCTCCTGCTCCGCTCGCTCCGCGGCTCCCCCCGACGCCGCCCGGCGCTTTCGGCCGCGGAGCCCCGCGGTGCTCGGAGCTGCCCCGGCCCACCCGYGGCGAGGCGTGGTCCCGGGGCCGGAGCGGGCAGCGGCGGCCGCCCCGCAGCAACGAAACGGGCGCGGATCCGCGGCAGGGTCCCCCCCGGGAGCCCCGGCCCGGCCGAGCCGCCTCCCCGCGGCGCCCCTGCCCGTGGCCCCGGGCGGTGGCCCCGGTTCTGGGGGCGTCCTCGCCGCTGTCCCCGCGCCCCGCGGGGTCTCCGGGGGCCCTTCAGCGCCGCCGCAGCCCGCGGACGGCTCTCCGGGAGCCCCGCGCCGGGGGGCCCGGGCAGCCCTGACGGCTCCGGGGCGGCGGCGGGGCTGCAGTGGCTGCTGCTCGTTCCGGCCCCGGGATGGTGCTGGCGGAGCCGCGGCCGGAGCCGTTAGGCGCCCGCGGCGGCCAAAAGTTGACGGTGCCCAGGAGGGGTCGGTGCCCCCCGGCCCAGCCCGCGGGGCAGCGGGGCGGGGGCTTCCGCGGCGGACGGAGCCCGGGGGCGGCGGGTGGCGGCGGGATGCGGAGCTGCGGAAACGCGGCCCGAAACGCGCGAGCAGGAGCGGGGCGATGGTCGCGGCCGCAGGGAGGCTGGGGCGGGGGGACTGCGGCGCGACGCCCTGCTCCGAGGGAGCCCAGATGCCCCCCAGGCCGGCGAGCCCGGCTGGGCGGCAGCCACGGGCGACCCCGCAGCCAATTCGTTTTCGTTTCATTTTGGGCACGGGCGCGCCCGTTTCCGTGCGAAAACGAGAGCGGCGGCTCTGCCCGCGCCGCCCCCGGCTTCTCCACCGCCCCGGGACCGAGGGCACAGTCGCCACCCACGGAGGTGGCCCCCGGGACGAGATGGTGGATCCGCGGCGCCCCACGCCGCTTCTCCGGGGCGGGTTGTGGGGGGGCGGCCTCACGACCGATCGTGTCCCGGAGCCTCGGCCTCGGTAGGAGGGAGCCGGGGCGCGGAACGGGGCCGGGCCGGGCGCCSTCGGCCGCGGGTAACGCTGCGCTCTTTGCCCCCGCTCCAGCCATCATGTTGACGCGACTTTTCAGCGAGCCCAGCCTCATCCCCGAAGTTCAGAAATTCTCCAGCTGGGCCGAGGAGTGCGAGGACGATGCCCGCAGCGACAAGGAGGAGAGGAAGGGTAAGGGCTGCACCCTGCCGGAGGAGCAGCCCGAGGGCTCCCTGGGGGAGAGCAAGGAGGAAGGGGAGCTAGGAGGGGACGAGGAGGAGGAGGAGGAGGAGGAGGAAGGCCTGGAGGAGGCGGAGGGCGACCGGCCCAAGAAGCGTGGCCCCAAGAAGCGCAAGATGACCAAGGCGCGGCTGGAGCGCTCCAAGCTGCGGCGGCAGAAGGCAAACGCCCGCGAGCGCAACCGCATGCACGACCTGAACGCGGCCCTCGACAACCTGCGCAAGGTCGTGCCCTGCTACTCCAAGACGCAGAAGCTCTCCAAGATCGAGACGCTGCGCCTGGCCAAGAACTACATTTGGGCGCTCTCCGAGATCCTGCGCTCGGGCAAGCGGCCCGACCTGGTCTCCTACGTGCAGACTCTGTGCAAGGGGCTCTCGCAGCCCACCACCAACCTGGTGGCCGGCTGCCTACAGCTCAACTCGCGAAACTTCCTCACGGAGCAGGGCCAGGAGGCGGGTCGCTACCACGGCCCCAACGCCTCCTTCGCCGTGCACCCCTACCCGTACCCCTGCTCGCGGCTGGCCGCGGCGCAGTGCCCGCCCGCCGCCGGGCCCGGCTCGCACGGGCTAAGGACACACGCGTACTGCGCCTCCGCCTACGAGAGCCTCTACGGCAACGCGTCCCCCGACTACAACAGCTCGGAGTACGACGGCGGGCTCAGCCCCCCGCTGTGCATTAACGGCAACTTCTCCCTCAAGCAAGACTCTTCCCCCGACCACGAGAAAAGCTACCACTACTCTATGCACTACTCGGCCCTGCCCGGCTCCCGGCCCTCCGGCCACAACCTCGTCTTCGGCTCGTCGGGGATGCGCGGGGGGGTCCACTCCGAGAACATCTTCCCCTACGACATGCACCTCCCGCACGAGCGGGGCCCTATGTACGAGGAGCTCAACGCCTTCTTCCACAATTAAGCCCCCCCCGGCCGCCGCCGCCGCCCCCGCCGCTCCCCGGGACTCCGCCACGGGCTTTGGTGCAATACGGAGACCTGGCCCCGGCGGCGGCTCCCTGGGCCCCGGGGGAAAAAGTGCTTTTTGGGGAGTATTTTTTTTTTCTCCGAGGGGGAAGTCGCGCCGAGTGCTGCTCTTGGCTCCCCCCGGCCARCGGCGAGGCTCGGCAGAGACACACCCGGGAGCCCGGTCGAGCCCGGGTCGCCGGGTCTGGCCGCGTCGTTTGCTTTTTAATTCTTCTTCTTTTCATTTTTTAATTTATTTGTATTTATTTTAATTTATCTTAATTTATTTGTATCTATTTTTTTTAACCCTCACCGTTTTGGGCCGTTTCTTCCTTCCGGTGCCGCACTCCCTCACCTCGCGCATTGGACACCCGCTGCCCGCGGCCCGTGGGAGCGAGAGGAGACCCGCGCCGCGGCGCGGAGCGAAACTTTCCGAAGCAATAAAGAGGCGAAACGGAGATACCAATATTTCTATCTATGCAAGCAGACCCGGCCCGGCGGACGCTCAGAGATGCACTTTGCTTTGGGGGGGCCCCGGCCCCGCTCCCAGCCCCGGCGCCCGGGAGCTCCTCTCGCAGCGCGTGTGTCAGGACGTTTTTTACCTGTTTTAAAAACTTGAAACGGAAAAAAAAAAAAAAAGGAAAAAAAAAAGGAAAAAAAAAAARAAAAAAAAAAAATGCAGAGCCGTCCCGGTTTTCCCGAGCTGGTGGAGCAGGGACCGTGCACGGCAGGGCAGCCCGCAGCTATGCAAGCGGCAGCGGGGCCACAGCCCCGGGCCCGGCGGGGCTCCCGGCTCCGCTCGGCTCGGCTCGGTTCGGCTCGGCTGGCTGTCGGGCCAAGGTGGGCTGGCCGAGCCCGTTTCGTTTCTATTTGTCCCAGTTTTGATGCATTCCTTCGGTCAGGAGACGCCGGTAAAACAGAGATAACGCTATTTTTCAACCTGCCCGCACCACCTTAGATAAACCAGCATTTTTAGAGAACAGGGAGGAGGAGAATTTCTGAGAAATGTTTTAAAAACGAAAAAAAAAAAAAGTTTTGCAAAAAAAAAAAGAAAAAAAAAACAAACAAAAAATAGACAAAAAGAAAAGTTGTAGCAAAGGGGACCCGCCTGTCCGACACCAGAAGTGCTTTCGTGTTTCTGTTCCGTTTCATTTCGATTAATAAATATTTATGGCCAACGATATGCAAGAGCCCCCCCCGCGTCCCCGCCGGCGCGGACATTGTTGGCGGCGGCGCGCGGCGCGCAGGGTCGGGTGCCCCGGCGACACTGCATGCATCGGTCCCCCGGGACCCCCGGGCCCGGCTCGCTGGACGCTGGCAGCCTCCGTGCCGGGGCAGCCCAGACAGGACTTCTCTGACGTGCCCCGAGCGGTGGCCGGTTGTGATTTTGAGTCAAACCTGTAATTAACGAGCGTCCTACGACGGCGATTAATAAATATTAAATGTTGACTCCGCCGTGTTCACTGCTTTCCTTGCGACCCGCCCACCGGGAGATCGGCACCGATCGGCCGGACCTCCGCCCTGCGCTGGCACCGGGGCCGGCACCGGCCGCCTTCGCTCCCTGCCGTCGGTTCCGCGCCCGAGTGCGCGGTCCGCGCTACGGCGGAGCTCATATAACGCGGCACTGCCCCACGCGTGTCCCCCCAGGGACGGCGGAGGCGGCGAGTCCCCCCCGCCTCTCCCCTCTTCGCCCATCAAGGCACCGGGACCGGAGCCGCGGCTCCCCGGTGGCCGCGCGGAGCTGTCCGCGCTCCGCGGTGCTGAGCGGCCGCCCGGGCCTCGCCACCCGGGCTCGCTCTGTCCCACTGGAGACCCGGGCCTGCTCGCTCCGGTTCCCTTGGGGCATCGGGGGCTGTGGGCACAGGGGCTACAGTCTCCACGAGGTGCGCCGTGCCCAACAGCTCGGTCCACGCTACCCGGGGCACCGGGCACGGCCAAGAGCTATTGGGGAAAGAAAACGATTGCTTAGGGGTCCCTTGCGGGAGCCTTCGAGCAGCCCGGAGCGGGCTGCGGATTGCCTTGGCTGGAAAGGACCATTTGGAAAATTGCCCCGGCTCTACCCCGACGTGCGGAGCTCGGCCTCGGCAAGGGGCAGCCGCTACCGGCAGAAGGAGCGGAGCAGGCAGCCGCCCAGACGCCCCGGAGCGGGGAGCGGGACAGCTTCGGGGTTGGGACCTCATCGGGACCTCAGTCTCATCGGGACCAGGACCCGGAACGGGTGGCGACGGCCACCGCCTTGCCGGGTGGCTCCGGCCAAGCACTCGATCTTCCCGCCGAGGGGCGAAGCCGCCTCTTCCGACGACTCTAACCGGAGTCTGCTTCGGGAAAGGAATTATTTTTTTCTGTGAAAAAAAAAAAAAAAAAAAAAAAAAAACCCTTTGGGGAGGAGAGAAGGACACGGCGGGAGCGGGCGAGGTGGGATCCGCGGCCAGTGACACCGGCGACGGGGCTCGGAGAGGCGGCGGCGAAGGTCGCATCGGTCCCCGCCGCGGGAAAGAGACGCAGGGAGAGCGGCAGGAGCGGAGCCGAGCTGGCCGTGCCAGGCGGGCTGAGCCGCTGCCAGGCGGGCGGGCCGGGCGGCCCCCGCCGGGCCGAGGACATCTGCTCGACCCCGGCGCCTCGCTCGGGAAGGGCTCGGTACCGGCGGTGCTGCGCTCGCCTGCGGCGAGCAGCGGGTTTGTCCCGRTTTAACACTGCCCTTTCGGTGCTAAACGGCGGCGGGTTGTGGTTTTAATCGCTGTTATTTTGTTTCCGCAGCGCCCGCCCGGCTCCGCCGAAGCGATTCGGTGCAAACACTTGCCCGCGTGTAACGGGGACGAGATGGCCCCGCAATGCGGCCCCGCACACGGGACAAAGCTCCGTGCACGGCCCCGGTGCCGGGCTCCGGTTCTAAGATCCAGTGCCAATCCCAGTGCAAGGCTCCAGTGTCCGTCCCCAGCGCGAGGCTCCGGTGCCCGCTCTCGGTGCCAAGCCCCGGTAGCTGGCGCCGGCGGCGGAAGACGGGCGGTGGGGAACTGCTCCCGCCACCCCGGCGGGATCCGCTTAGATTTCGGGCATTCACGGAATCCAGGGCGACCGAGGGGGGTGTGTGAAACCGGCCGGCTCGGGCTGTACCGGGGCCGGAGGGACGGATGAACGGAGAGATGGAAGAACGGAGGCACCAGGGCTGGGGAAGGAGCTGCCAGGCACCGAGCCGGGGCTGGACTCAGCCCCTCCATTTCCATRCAGAATCGGAGAGGGAGCGCGGAAGGGGGGCGATTTCTTCCCCCACCTTCCCGTGGGCGCCGGGATCGAGCCGCCCGCTCCGCCCGGGCCCGACCTCTGCCCCCCGGTGGCCCCGGTGCCCCCCCGAGGCCGCTGCTGGCGCGGGCGGAGCGCGGCGGGGGCGAGGGGCGCGCGCCAGGCGCCGGGTCGCCTCTGCCACCGGCGAGTGCCAGCCGAGGGGGGGGCGGGGAGGAGTCATTGCTTCAGTTTAAATTTCATGGCATCTGTTCATTATTATACAGTGCGGATTTTTATATGGACAGCTAAATTAAAGACAGATTTCTGCCAAAATTGCAGATACCATAAAAAAACGGATGCTGCCGGCGCTAGGAGCGCGGCGCGCTGCGGATCCCGGCCTGGTTCCGCCGCCGCGGCCGGGCCAGCTCGGCCCGAGGCCGCGGCCGGGGCAGTGGGAGCCGGGCGGGGCGGGGGGCACGCGGCCGGGCGGCGCGGCTGCCCCCGCATTTTCCAAAGGGGAAAAACTCCCTTTATTTTTAATTCTGCCCTCCTCGCAGGGTGCCCGTGGGGTGACCCGGAGGCGGGAGCGGGACCGAGGGCGGGATTGGGAGCGAGCCTGGGCTGGCAGCGGGCGCTGCCGCCGCACCGGGGGCTGCGGAGCCGCCCCCTCCCCCAGCCGCGGCCTGACAGGATTCATCGCAGAGGAGTTAAAACAAGGACATCTGTGCCTGGAATCGCTGCGAAGCTCCAAATCTGCCAATGCCTGCTGGCACCGAGCGCCCGGCACATGCCTCGTACTCCGGAATGCTGCACAGCCGGGCGGCCCCGCCCGCGGAGCCCCCCCGCCCGGCCCGGTCCGGCCCGGTCCGGCTGGCCCCGGGGGCAGCCCGGCCCTGCCCTGCGTGACCGGCCCCTCCGTGGGCTCTCATTTCCCTGCGGGACATGACAGTTGCCCGTGGCGCAGGGCCCCTCCCAGGCCCCATTTATTCCCACCTGCTGGGGGGCAGAGCCCCCTCCCCTACACACCCCTCTGCAGAGCCCCTATCTGTGCTCATCCACAGCTGGACGGGGCAGGCCGGCACATCAGGGATTCCAGGACATTCGCTTCGGAGGGAGGCACCGYGCTGGGCATCGACACCGCTGTGGGGACACTGGGGACCGGGGCCAGGCTGAGCTGGGGGACCAGGGGGGAAGGTGCTGGGGGCTGCATGAGCGGCCAGAGCCTGGGGGGGTGCAGGGGGTGTGTGCAGAGCAGGGGGTGGCCATGGTAGGTGCCTGGGGGGCCATGGATGGGGCTCCTGCCATCAGACCCAATTACTGGGTGGCCTCTGGGTGGCCTCATCATTAGCGACTTAATTTGGATAAGGGCTTAAACAAACACAGGTGCCCACACCGGGTGAAGCTGCTGCCCCTGGCCCCAGTGCTGCGGGAGGGGAGGGACGCAGAGGGTAAAGAGATGCCCCCGGGAGGATGAGGGGTGTTTGGGAGGAGGGCACCTGCTCCAGCGGGTGGGATGCTGCARCATGGGCACATGCAGTCCTTCCCCATGCCAGGAAGGGGTGAAYGGGGACAGAAACCCCTGTTCTGCAGCCCCCCTGCAGCCCCCTCGCCTGGAGCAGCCTTGGGGGGGTGAGGCTCAGGGGGCTGCAATGCCAACGGATGGAGGAGGCCTCTGTCCCAACCCCTCCGCAGGGCCAGAGAAGGGACAAACCGCACACGCAGCAGGGCCAGGCCCGGCTGGGGCGGCAGAGCCAACGTGGGCCCGTCGGGAGCGYGGGGGCAGCTGGTGCCCAGCTGAGCATCCCGCTGCATGTCCTGCTGCTCCCGACATTCCCAGGGCACGGGAGCCCTGGGTCCTGGAGCTGCCCCCTCTCCAGCTCCCCGGGGCTTCTCCCGTCATGGCCTGACCTGCAGGTTCCCGGTGCTGCAGGAGGAAGGAGCAGCAGAGCAGAGACCTCCCCGTGCTCCAAGCCCGAGCAGAGGGGCACCCTCCTGGAGGGCAGGCGCTGCACTTTCATATGGGAAATGTCCATTTTGTCGCCACTTAAAAGCTGATTTACAGCCACTGCATGGGCAGCCCTCGCTTGGCCTGCGTTCCTCCCATAATCTGCCCATTTCTCTTGGCAGCGCCGGCGCAGCCGGGCTCAGCGCAGGGCTGGATGCGGCGGAAGGAGCCCCGTGAGCCCCCCCGTCCCCTCCTTGCGCCGTCCCCCYTCTCCCTCCCCAGCGACTCCGCAGCCTGTTCCTCATGCTGGTCCCCACAGCTGGAACCCATCTGCTTTGACTGCATCCTGACAGTGATGAGACGGGAGCTGCGGTGGCCGCATCCCGCGTGCCCGGTGCCGCTGCCGCGGCGCAGAGGGGTCCCAGTGCCCCCCGCGCGCCCACCCTGGAACTGCTGGGATCCTGTACCCGGGTCCTGAGCAAAGTAGCTGGATGGGGACCGCATGGTTGGGACATTAGGGACAGGTAGACGGGGAGGGCTCTGCTCTGGGTGATGAGCAGGGTGGGATCTGGCCCCGGAGCTGAACAGAGAGGAAGCAGCTCCCTGTCCCCATCTTCCTCCTCCTCCCGCTTCTGTCGCCATCCCTATCTCCATCCGTGCCACCAGCCTTGTCCCCATCGCTGTCSCCGAGGGTCAGTGCCCACAGCTTGGCCCTGGCCAAGGTGGCAGCCCTGGGCCCAGGCCAGCCCAAGAGGCCTCCCCATCCTGGAGTTGTCCTGGGAGATGAAGAGGAAGAGGAAATCAGAGAGGGGAAGCGCCAGGCAGGAGATGCCACCCCTGGCACCSGCACCCAGGCCTGGCCCACGCAGAGGGCACCTGGGCTGGCCCTCCCACCCGCCCCTCATTCAATTTTGCTCCACCATATATCTATATATACACACATATATATATTATATATATATTGTTAAGTGTAATTGAAAAACACACCTTAGGATCATCACATTAATCTGGCGTCTGCTTTATTAGAGCAATTAAAGCTGCTCGCAAGTCGAGCGCTGGGCAGCGCGGCTGGATGGCACCGTAATCCCGGCAAAGCAAACAAGTCCTGAGCAAAACTAATTACATTTAGAACAGCTGTGATAATAATCCTAATTCAGCCCCATTTGGTGCCTAAAATCCCGAGATCCGTCTGCAGAAGTGGGGAGGAGGGGGGGCCTCTGCAACAGGGAAAAGCCGCGACGTGGGGCCTGTTCCCGCCAGGACAAGGGCAGCACCCGGAGCAGGGCTGGGGATGGAGGCCGGGAGGCTGGTGGCCTCCTGGGGACCTCCCTGGGCTCCTGCGCTGGGAATCCGGCTGCTGCTTTTTGTGGGAATCCCCCGCTGTGCCAGGGGCCTTGGAGGTGTCCGGCTGCGGGGGGGCCAGGCCGCCTGGGGGGGCTGATGGACTGGGGGGGGCAAGAGAGAGCGGGGGACAGGGGGAGCTCCCCCATCCCGCTCCCCATCCCTCTCCTCATCCCATTCCCCATCCTGCTCCCCAGAYCACTCCCAATCTCACTCCCCAGCCCACTCCTGAACACGTTCCCCATCCCGCTCCCCATTCTGCCCCTTTTCACACTCCTCATCCYGCTTTCCATCCCGCTCCCCATCCCACTCCCCATCCCACACCCCTTCCCATTCCCCATCCCGCTCCCTATCACACTCCCCATCCCGCTTTCCATCCCGCTCCCCATTCTGCTCCCCATCCCACTCCCCATCCCGCTCCCCATCTCTTTGCCCTGCCGGGGCTCAGCTCCCTGCATCCTCACTGGGAAGGGGGCAGATCCTCACACAGCTCCAGGACCTTCCCCTGCTCCAGGCCCCCTCCAGGACCCCCCTCATCTCCATCCCACCCCACCCCACCCCACCCC
>NW_020454328.1:1394572-1395179 GCF_003342845.1 Nothoprocta perdicaria | reverse complement strand
CCTTGGGGACCTCAGGGCCCCCTCAGGTGACCTGTTGTCCCTTGTCCCCCCCCTCCACGTGACGCTCCCCTGTTAGGTGACCTAGAACACCCATGGGTGCCCTCCGGCACGGACTGCTCAAACCCCGCCCCCTGGAAAGGGGCGGGGCCGGGGGCGGGGCCATGCAGCACGAGCAGGGCCAGGTTGGGTGGAGAAGCAGCGGGCGTGGCCAGGCCATGTGGGTGTGGTCAGAATGGGTGTGGCCAGGGAGGGCGGGTGGTGCAGGAGTGGGCGGGGCCAAGACGGGTGGGCAGGGCCAGGAAAAGAGCAACTGGGCGGGTTCTGGAAGGAMACAGGAGGAGGAGGAGCCAATCAGGGCGCGGTCAGGGTGGGGGCGTGGCCGGGTGGGTGGAGCCCTGGGCCTGCCGGGTGTGCCCGCGGGATGAAGACATGGGCGCCACGTGGCAGCCGTGCCCGGCGGCGGCGCCCGGTCCGTTCGTGCAGCGCGGCCGCGCGCGAGCGAGCGCAACGAGGGCGGCAGCTGCTGCGGCCGCCGCGCTCCCGCCCGGCATCCCGCTCATCCCGCTCCTCCTGAGCGCTCCCGCCCGGCATCCCGCTCATCCCGCTC
>NW_020454328.1:1366653-1394336 GCF_003342845.1 Nothoprocta perdicaria | reverse complement strand
CCCGGCATCCCGCTCCTCCCGCTCCTCCTGAGCGCTCCTGCCCAGCATCCCGCTCCTCCCACCCTGGCATCCTGCTCATCCTGCTAATCCTGCTCCTCCTGCTCATCCTGAGCGCTCCCGCCCCCGGCATTCCGCTCATCCCGCCCAGCATCCTGCTCCTCCCGCCCCAGCATCCTGCTCATCCCTCTCATCCCACTCACACTGCACGCTCCCGCCCCGGTATCCCGCTCATCCCGCTCATCCTGCTCACCCTGAGCACTCCCTCCCCACATCCTGCTCCTCCCATGCTGCTCCCGCTCATCCTGAGCGCTCCCGCCCCGGCATCCCGCTCATCCCGCTCCTCCCGCGCTGCTCCCGCACGTCGCCCCTCGCTGCTCCCGGGCTCCGCACCACACAGACACCAATCCCGGGAAAAAAAGCTGGAAAACGCCGTGGCCCCTGGATGGGGGGGGCACAACGTGGGACCCCCCCATTCCCAAGGCCGCTTCCGTGCCCGGCGCGGGAAGGGGCCACGCGGGTCTCCCCGCGCCTCCTTCCCGCCCCCTCCTCATCCCTTTTTTTTTTTGGATAGCAGTCGGATGCAGTATGCAAATGAGATGGTTATTACCGCAATGTTCGTCAAGCTGAGCTGAGAAGACATTAATAGCCTGATGAATATGCATGTGAATTTGTTAATTAAGTTAATTATTCTGCTGAAAATGCATTCGTCTTCCAAGGACATTTTCCCAATGATTTTTACATGCTTCAGTCATTAGTCATGCTATATTTTATCGGGGAAATGAGTTTGCTTAAGTTGTAAAAAAAAAAAAAAAAAAAGGAAAAGAAAAGAAGAGAAAAAAAAAAAAAAAAAAGAAAAAAAAAAAGAAATTAAAAAGAGAGAGAAAAGAGGGAAAAGGAAGATGGAAGGAAAACAAACTAAAAATAAAAACCGAGGGAGAAGGGAGGCCGAGGGAAGTGCGGAGGGGCCGGGAGCGGCGCTGCGGGCAGGGGTGGCAGGTGGGTCCCCCCCACTCTCGGTGACAAACTTTTTTTTTTCCTTTTTTTTTTTTTTTCCAGTGCCAAATTTCCAACACATTAATTAATTGTTGTAGCCAATTAACTGTAGTTGTGCAAATGAGTTTAGCACTAATTACCATGCAGTGCCTGTAATCACATAAAAAACTTGCTGGGGGATGGAGGGGGAGCGTTGGGGGGGCTCACGCGGCCGAGGGGAGATGGGGCGGCCGTGGGGCGGCCGGATGAGCCGTGCCGGGGACACGGAGTGCCCTAGAGCGCTCCCCATGGCGCGGGAGGGCACGGCACGGCATTGCATGGCATGGCATGGCATGGCATGGCATGGCATGGCACAGCCCGGTGTTGCATGATATGGCATGGCACAGTGCAGCATGGCATGACGTGGCATGGCACAGCATTGTTTACCGTGGCACAGCATGGCACGGCATGGCGTAGCACGGCACGGTGCTGCAAAGCACAGCATGTTGCAGCCAGMAGGGCACCGCATGCTGGCATTGCATGGGGCAGCCTTGCATGGCACGACGCAGCATTGCATGGCAGAGTTTTGCGTTTTGTGGCATTGCACAGCGTGCTATCGCATGGCATCGCGTTGCTCAGCACGCTTTTGCATGCCGTGGCATTGCAGTGTGCTATTGCATGGCATTGCGTGGCAMGGTTTTGCACGGCGTGGCATTGCAGGGCACAGCACTGCACAGCATTGCATGGCATGGCTTTGCACGGCATGGCATGGCATAGTGCGCACTGCATAGCGTGCATTGTGTGCATAGTGTGCATTGCATAGTGTGGCATTGCATGGCACGGTTTCGTGTGGCACGGCGTTGCACAGCACGGCATTGCACGGCATGTTTTGCATGGCACAGCATTGCATGGTATGGCTTTGCACCGCGTGGCATTGCACAGTGTGGCATTGCACGGCACGGTTTCCCATGGCACGGCATTGCACAGCATGGCATTGCACAGCATGGCATTGCACGGCACAGTTTTGCACGGCATTGCACAGCATTGCACAACACGGCACGTTTTGCACGGCACAGCACTGCGCGTCCTGCTCTTCCCTGCCAAGATCCCATGCCATGCCGTGCCATCCTGCCCCGGCAGCGCTGCCCGCCCGGGATGCAGCGGGTTAAAGCGGCGGGCCGGGCGCTATAAATTTTGCATGGTGGCGCGGGCGCGGGGGGAGCTGGGCGGGCGCCAGCGGGCTGTCTCTAGGTAACAATAAACACCGCGCGCAGCAGCAGCTGTTACACTGACTCTCTCTGCATCACAATGCCGAGATAACGCTAATAAAGCGGCGGGCGCGCGCCCCGCGTGCCCGCCGTGCCCGCCGCTGCCCCCGGCCCGCGGGGGAAATGCGGGGGTTTGGCCCCAAAACGGGGMGGGAGGTGCCGGGTGCGTGCGGGCTCCTCTGCCTCCTGGCGCTGCCAAGGCGGGAAGGGCCGCCCGGAGGAGCTGCCCCAGGGTGGCATGGCACGGAGGTGCGAGGAAGGTCGAGGAGGTGTAAGAATTTGCAGGGAATGGCGGGGATTGGCAAGGAATCGCAGGGCATTGCCGTGGCATGGCAATGGATACGCCACGATGCAGCGGGATGTGCTGGGATGCTGTGGGATGTGCTGGGATGCTGTGGGATGTGCTGGGATGCCACGGGATGTGCTGGGATGCAGCGGGATGTGCCGGGATGCTGTGGGATGTGCTGGGATACCACGGGATGTGTTGGGATGCAGCAGGACGTGATGGGATGCAGCATGACATGCCACGATGCAGCAGGACATCCCGGATGCAGCAGGACATGCCCGGATGCAGTGGGAAGTGCCGGGATGCAGCAGGACATGCCCGGACGCAGCCGGGATGCGACGCCCCGGGGCTGCGGGTGCTGCCGCAGGGCGCGCGGCCGGCGCCGCATTCCAGCGCAGGCGGCGGCTGCGCCGCCCCCCCGGCCCCACTCAATATTCATGCTGCCCTACATTGCGCCGCCGGCAGCCGGCCCCGCGAGGCCCCCCCGGCCGCGGGCACGGCGGGCGCGGGTGCCCCCGGCTCCGGGGCGCTGAGGCCGTGGCGCTCGCCGCACGTGTGAGCTCGCCGCCCCGGCTCTCCCTCCTTGAGCGGCGGCCAAGAGTCCGGCGCCCAAAGTGGCGCTGATTGATGGCGGCGCTCGCCGCCTAAGTGCCCCCGGCGGCCCCATCCCGCCGCCGGCCCCGGCTCGTCCCCGGCCCCTCTTCAGCGCCCGCGCCGCCTCGCGCCGCTCCCGCGGGGCCCCTTAATTAAAAATACATCCAATTAAATGGCAGGTGAGGCCGCGCGCGCGCCGCCTCCCCTCCTGGCCGGGCACAGCTGCGCCGCAAGCGCAGGCCGCGCGGTGCCACCGGGCGCCTTCCCGCGCCGGAGCCGAAAATGCTGGAAACGGCCCCATTTTCCACGCTGGCACTGGCAGCACCACAGAGGATGCCACGAGCATCCTGCCTTCCTCCTCTTCCTCCTCCTCGGCGCGTGCCAAGGCCGGTGCCCGCGGGCTTTGCCCAGCACGGTGCCATCCTTGGGGCTGCCCGGCGGCACCGGCTGCTCCGGGATCGCCCGGCGCCAAGGGAAGGGCTTGGGAAGGAGGTGGGAGGCGGCGCCAGGCGGAGCAGCTGGCAGGGCGAATGGAGCAGAGCGGCGGTGCCGCCCGCGCGCACAGCRGCTCCTGGCGCCGCGCACACGCGTGTGCACACGGCAGCACACGCCTGCACACGCGTGTGCACGCCCTGGGCCCATGCATGCACACGCAAGCTCCTATCCACACGTGCATCCGTGCAGCCCTGCATGCCTGGCACACGCGTGCCCGCTGGGGCGTGTGCTCGTGCACACGTGTGCCTTGGCCCTGCACGCTCGCACACGTGTGCACACACGTGTGCGCYCCCACCCTTGCGCGTGCGGCACCGTCACCGTGTAGGGACCCGAGCTGTAAACGCGACGGGAAGGAGCCGCCCGGGCACCCTGCGGAGAGGCTGCAGCCCCCAGCGCTGCCCCCGGCCCTGTCCATCCCTCCCACCGCCCCTTAAAATACCCGGGGGGAAACTGCGAGGGAGAAATTGTGAGGGAGAATACCCCAGGGTCTTTTAGGCCATGTCAGCTCCATGCCGGCTGTGCCCAAACCCTGGGAAAAGTCCCGTTAAAGGTTGGAGCGCGCGCCCGGCCGCGGCGGCTGCAAGGCCCACGACGGTCCCGCGTCACGCAGCAAAAGGCAGTACGTACAGTAACAGGAAATATTTAATTTTCCAATCTCCACTTTCCATTTTTATAAACTGAAAAGGAAAAAAAAAATCGAATATATTACAAAATATCTGTACAGAGACAAGGGTACAGCCCGGCAAAGGCGGCTCCGTCGCGGCCGGCAAGGCGGGAGAGGCCGGCAGCGGCGCAGAGCCCCGGAGCAGAGCGGGTCCCCCCGCGTGGTCCCCCCGCCCCAGCAAAGCCGGGTGTCCTCCTTGTACAGAGCCCCRCAGGAAAGGGAAAAAAGGGAAAAAAGGGAAGGGAAAAGGGAAGGAAGGCGCCGCTGGCAGGGATGTGGGAGCGGAGTGGCGCGCCGGGATGAGCCAAGGATGCGGCCSGTGCTTGGAGGGATTCAGCTCTTCCCAAAGCCCTTGGGGCTCCCGTGTCCTCCCAGCGGGACAGGTCAGGGAGGAGCCGGGGGAGCAAAGGGCTTCCCGGGGCGGCCGCAGCGGGAAGCGCAGCCGCCCCGCCTGAACCTGGCGCGCGCGCCAAGGAAACAAAGCCATCTAATATATAAATTAAACGCTGGAGAGGTGACTGGTTTATTTAGTGCACTCTGCATCTTACAGAACTTTTCCTTTTTGCTCAGCAGGCGGGAAGTGGAAATTAAAAAAAAAAAAAATTACATTTGAAATTTTCAAATGGTGTCACGGGCCCGGGCCGGCTCAGCAAGGCGGGAGGCGACGCGGGTTTTACGCGCGCAGGGGCCTCCCTCCTCCCCGGCCACAATCTTCCCTTCCACGCAAGGGAGATCTCCCCCGGCCCAAGAGGCAGTTCCTGAATTTCCGAATAAAAAGAAATAACTCCCAGTTCTGGAAGAGCCGGAGCTCCCGCTCTCACCCCTTTCATAGTCCTCAACACTTCAAAACAGCGCCAGCTCTGAAGGTAAAAGAACGAGCACGTGTTTTCCCTGGGAAAGGTCTATTTGGGGAGAAAAGGGTCCCAAAGTGGTATTTTCACTTTGCTCTCAGAAGTCTTATTGAAATGAGCAACAGGGCAAGGCTCTGCCGGAGCAAACCCATTGCAAAGGCTTCCTTAAGGACACCAAAAAGATGTGTGATAATAGAGAGAAGTTAAGGGCAGGTGGGGCTCAGAGCTGCTGACCCCAAGCACGGAGGGCACCAACAAAAGGCTGGGATTTTCCCCCAGGAACAGGGTTTTTTCCTTGAATTCTTAAAATGGTTTGGAATTGCCAGCTTGCAGAGAGAATACTGATGAGTGATGCACTCCTCGGCTCTCAGGCGCCTTAAAAGAAAAGAGAAATAAAAAGGACTATTCCCACTACAAATGGAGGGCAAGAAGAGATATAACACCCAAAGAGACCCTTCCCAAAAGCCAATTTACTGAGGTTACCATGAAAAGAGAAGCGAGCGGGAGCCTGGGAGCCAGCAGGGCGGGAAGCAGCCAGCTCCAAGGCTGCACATGGAATGGGAAGAGGAAAGGGCCAGGCCCAATGCTCGCTGCAGAGAAAACCACTGGAAATAAACTCCGAGTCCAAGCCCGTGCCGCGTGCCGGGGCTCCAAATCCAGGACAATTGCTCTAGGTTCTCCTGGAGCAACTTTTTTACCAAATTTTTTTCTTCTTTTTAAAGGGGATTGAGGAAAAAAAGGAAAAAAAAAAACCCACAAAAACAAAAGAACTGCATTGGGAAGTAGCCTTTCCCTTGGCCCTCCGTGAGCGCTGCCTGCGGCTCCCGTTTTCCGGAGTGCTAGCGCCCAGCTTGCAAACATTGCAATAATTTCCCTCATCCGGGGCTGGTGGTTTGCTCCATCCCTCGTCTTTCGAGCGGCTTCTCAAGGACCTCGTCTCGAGGCTTCCCCTATGTGGAGGCCGGGAGCTCGCCGCGCGTTTCCAGCGCTAACCAAGCGCGCGAGGGACGCGGCGGCGCGGCCGGCGCAACGCGCAAGAGGCCCCTGCTCCGGCGGGAGAGGAAGGGTGGAAAAAAAGAAAAATAAAATAAAAAACCCCAATTGTTTCGCTAAAGGGCGAGAGAGGGGAGGCGCCGGGCGAAGGGGCAGTGTCAGTAGGGGACGCCTCTGCCCCGGCCGCCCCTGGCGGGCGCTCTGCCGGGCCCGCGGAAAGCCTTGCCGTACGGAGCGGCCCAGGCGGGCGCCGCGGCGCTGCCCGCTCCCAGCTCGCCGTAGCCGGGCACCGGCGGCTCGGCGTGCGCCAGCGCGTTGTTGCTGCTGCCCTCGCCTTTCGCCGAGGGCGGCCCCGCGGCCGGCGGCACGGCGACGGGCACTCTGGCGAAGCGGAGGTCCTGGTCCCCTGGGAACTGCAGCGATCCCGTGCCCTGGTAGCTGCTCGTCTCCCCGAGGTGGCTCACGGAGCCCAAAAAGGTCCTGCTCTTCCCCAGCGTGGGCGCAGCGGGTTCGAGCGGCGTGGGGCCGGGGTTGAGCTCCTCGGCGCCAAATCCCCCCTCCGAGCCCTCGTAAGTCCTGGCCGAGCGGGAGCTGCCGACGTCGGCGGCCCTCGGCGCGTGGGGCTCGTGGCTCCGCGGCTCCGCGTGGCTCCGCGGCTCCGCTTCGTGCTGCGACAGGAGCTGCAGCAGCGCCGCCGTCACGGCCGGGGTCAGCTCCTGCGCCGCGCCGCACACGTCGCCTTCGGCCAGCGGCGGCAGCGCTCCGGGGGGCTCGGGGGGTCTCTTCTCTAGGGGGAGAAGGCGAGGAGGACACGCTGTGGAAGGGTTACTGCTTTAAACTTTCAACGGCATCATTAAAAAGAAAAGAAACCCACGCGAACAGACATGAAGGCAGAGAGCACCCCCCGCCCCGTGCCCACCCCGCACGCCCGGGCACCACGGCCGCTCCGCGACGGAGGCTCCTACAGGCTCCCAAAACCCACGGAGGCTCCTACAGGCTCCCCAAAGCCGCCCTTTGTGGCGAGCTCGGCGCACGCCGTCGCCGCCAGCCTCGCCAGCAACAGCTGGCCGAACACATGGGCATCCGTGGAGAGAATTCCTGCTCCCGGATGAAAGGCTGAGTGCGGGGAGGCAGATGCGGAGCCGCGGGACGCAGCGCAGCCCTTGGCAGCGCGGGGACAGCAGCCTTGGCTCACGGTCCCACCGAACCGTGGCCCCCCGGGTATCTAAAACACACCAAGAAGCTGCCAGAAGCGCCCAGGGCGGCTCCCAGACAGAGCCAAGGGAAGGGGAACATCCCACCGGGCGCTCTCCTTGCCGCTCAGGACTACCCGGGAACGGCTCTGCCCCTTTTAGGGCCTTTTTAAGGCTTCTAGAGTACAGTCCCAAACAGTCTCCTATTTGCATGCTCTGTACAGATTGCCCTGAAGCCTATGAGGAAAATAAATAAATTAATTAAAAGCCAGTCATCCCCTCCTCCCCCTTTTGCTTTTTTTAAATATATCAGTCCTGAAGTAACACGGATTCCGGTTTGCAAAAGGATCTCTCCTAACGAGAACAAAAGCACCGTGCCAGCTCACAGGGCTCTCGCTACCCTGCCCGGCTGCTCCGGAGTTGGCAGCAGGAACAAAGCAGCTCCGGGAGCGCGAGGAGCGGGAGCCGAGCGCCGGTCCTCGCCGTCACCACGGGCTCGGAGCCAGGAGCGACAGCGCGGAGCGGCAGCCTCCTGCGGGACACGATCCGCTCCCCGGGGCCAAGTTATTAATAACTGGGGTTCAAGTTATTACTGGCGAGGATATAAGAGGCCACGGATACCTTGGTCGAATCAGATCCTCAAATCAGTTACAAAACTGGTTATTAAAAAGGTCAAACTTTATTGTGAAAACCAGTAGTCTTCCAGGACCACCCCTCCACCCATATCAGTCAGTCCACTTTAAAACTAGATTGTGTTTAAATCCAGAAAACAATCTTCAGGTCATTTTAAAGCCAAGCTGATTTGGGGACAGTATACCATTTAAAATAATTATAACAGAGAACAAAGTTATTTAATTGAATCTGCTCTACAAGAACCTAATTATTTTCCAGTTCTAGGGCGCAAAAAAAAAAAAAGGAAAAAAAAAGAAAAAAGGAAAAAAAAAGCACGATCACAACTGGCTTGTGGTGGGCGGGTGTGTTGAAGGCACGAGAACACAGCACGTTCAGCTACATTGCAGAGGAGTTGTGTATCGGGCCAAAAGAGGCTCCCTGGAGAGTTTGAGACATACTCAGGAGGCGCTTCTAGAATTTGGTGAGGTCGTCACAGGATGTTGCTAATAATTCAGAAAAATCAACAGAAACAAAAGACATGGAGACGTTTACACTCACCTTTGGAAAGGAAATCCGAGAGTTCACCGATACAATCGGCTCTCTTAAACCTGTCTCGTAGTTGCCCTAACTGAGCCAGTCGCGTGGCTCAACTTGAGAAGCTGCTGAATTCAGGCCTCACAAAAGTCACCTCTACATAAAGATTAAGCACACTAAAGCCAGATGCAGGAGGTTTATGCACCTAATTGCCGCTAAGCCCTCCCATTCAGCACTCTGGGTSATTTCAGTTCCCACGTTCTTTACCATTTTGTCTGCACTTTGTTTTTGAGGGGCCAGAACAGGACAAGGGGAATGGTGGAAAAGGCAGTTGGGACAGACTGGCAGAACTGGGGAACTGCAGAGATCCAATGACCTGTGCAAAAAAAAATCTACCTCAGTGGGCAAATCCAACATGAGTCATGAAGAATGACAGGGTGCAGATTACCAGTCATGGGAGTATCAGAGCAAGAATCGAACTCTGCAAATTCCCCCAGTCTGGCTGGGGAAAAACAGAGYCTTTAGTCTTCCCTGACCTGTTCACCATGGAGCATTACAGGACTTTATATGTTTCAGAGATGCGGAGCCRTCTGGGGTTCTGGTTTGGATGCCCTGGAAAGGCCTCCTGAGCACAGGGAGCAGGTCAGTGTTTCTCCCAGTCTCAGGGGCTAAGGTCGACCACAGCGAGCGTCCAGCTCTCTCCCTCCTGCTCCCTGTGTCACAGGACTCAAACATCTTAGCTCCTCCTGGCCGCAGTTAAACTAGAGGCACTTGCACAGAAGGCTTTAACTGCTCAACTGGGTGAAGGGCACCAAGACACTCAAGCAACCACCGCTATTTATTTACCTGTGCTTTCCTCCGGGTGCACGGTGGGGGTTTTCCTCGGCCCCCGCTGCTCGCAGCTCTTCTCCCCGTTGCTCTCCTCCAGGGTTATAACAGGCTCCTGGCTTTTCATGAGCTGACTCAGCAGAACGGCCAGCACGTTCTGCATGTCTCCCTGAGCGCTGGCTGCTTCTGGAGTCGCCTGCTCCTCCGCTGGCTGGGCCTCCGCGGGTGGCTCCTCTATGGCTTCCTCCGCCGCCACCGCCTGACACTCGTGCTGCTGAGTGGTGGCTTCTGTCAGAGCGTTGATGGACTGGTTGAGAGCCTCCAGCTGCTGCTGCATCTCGGGGTTTGAGTGTACATTCAACAGCTGGGCCATCTGTGGGACACTCAGATCAGTCTGGCTCTGCAGCAAGTTCAGTAAAACAGCGAGTTCGCTCTGATTCAGCTGCTGGGTGATATCTCCAAGGCCTGCAGAAAACAGACAGCATCACAGAAAGGTTAGAGAGAGCTGCAGCAGGCTGGTCTGCAACCACGACGCCCAAACTCCCACATCCCAACACCCTCCTTGCTCTGCRTCCCTGGGGAAGGCCGGGAGGCTCGAGGAGGAGGATTCCAGGAAGGCTGCTCCGCTTTCCGCTCTCGGCTCGCCCTTGCCGGCTCGGATGCGAGCAGCGCTGCAGCAGCACCCCGTGGTCCTGCTCGCGCACTGCACTCGCCAAGGCACCGCGGGGCTCGCGGCCGAGCGGCGCTTTGTCACTGCCTGCCCCAATCTGCCACCCGAACCGCGCACGCAGCTGCTCCCCAGCCCAGCTAAACCCAGCGGCCCCACTCGTGGAGCGGTTAACTCAGCGGGGGCATCCCAGGAACCGCAGTGGCGAGCGGCTACCCGAGCGGTTACACCCGAGCAAGGCTGCTAATACATGAGGACATGGAAATCCTTCAGCTCAGTAGCAATCAGAGCAGCAGGTCTGGTGGCAGCTCAGCACCTTCCCAAGGTCTCTGCAGCATTCAGTGGATCAAAAGCCCTCCCTCTCGCACATTCCCTGGCACAGATTTCTGCTGCTGCTTGGAATAAAGGAAGAACGTTCCACTAATGGCAAGAGAAACTAGGCCACGCAGAACAGAATTCCGTGTGGAAAGCTGGCCTGGGATCACACAGGCCTCCATGCTGACCCTAAAGCAGCCAGGTGGGTCTGAAATAGAGGTGCTGAAGGGCATCACCTCCYCCTGTGGCATGCTGGAGCGAAGCCACACTAGTGAGGGTGACCAGAGTGTCACTTCGCACTGACCTTGCGTGTCACGCAAACTCTCTGGGAAGCAGGGTGCACCATTTGGATTGAGAAGCTTAAAAATAAGCTCCCTGCGCTGGTAGACAACCAATAACGTGRAACTCCTTTCTCAGCTGTTTGCTAATCTGACCACCACCTTTTGTCCATCTGCCATGTTTCACTGAACACATGGATTGCGCATTCCCTGGAGCAAGAACCGTCTTCCGTGCCATTTGTCTGTACAACATTTGACACAAAGGAAGCTCCAGCATGCGGCTGAATGCAGGCAGCATCCAGCTCAGCGGAAGGAAGACCTTCCACCAAGCAATCAGCCTGGTCCAGACAACTTTGTCTTTCTCTGCATTCCCTGGAGGCAGAGCACCTCTCCTCAAGGCATTTCCTAGACACCAGAAGRTTGATCAGTTTTGGGAAGAGTGCACAAGTCCTGCTTTGGCAAGGCATTATGASCAAGACATGTTTTTCTGCAAGAAGCACTGTGAAAAATCTGCATTTCCACCCACCAGCCACTAGTCTGTTTTGCTCCATGCCTAAACTTTATGTAATTTCATCAATAAGATCATGAACTTCAGCTCACTTGAATTCCTTCCGTCACCCTCCATGAAAGCATGCATAGGAACCAATAATGTAACTTATACAGTGAATTTRTAATCAGCTAGTCAGAGACCTCCAAATATCATCCAGAATTCTGTGCATCCAGTAGTCTTCAGAGCAGAGAAGGGAGAAACAGAAACAAGAAAACAAAATAACTCCTCCTATCCCAAAGAGAGAGATGAGGGAATGTTATTTCTATAGAATTCAAGAATCACCTAGACTTAAAAACAGGCGTAAGCTTTTAAAGTCGGTGAGGGCAGAGATGGCAGGGACACAAGTTAGCAGGAGGATCTTTCCACAGACAGGACGAGGCACTGACCTACTACATCTCCGACGCCAGGCTCGGTTTTGAGCGGGGCAGGCGGTGGCTGCACAGGACTGCTGTTGTTTTTCACAGTGTCTGTGCTTGTAACAGAGGTAGTTTCTTTYCGAGAAACTTTTGATAACGGTGGCTCCTCCACTGCAATCCCACTCTGCCGCTGCCGTCGCCGTTTCTTGCTCCACAGCTCGTGACAATCCTGCCAATGGGGGAGGCTGGAAGAGAACAACAACTCTTAATAGTTGTCATCCAGGAAGGATATTCGCTTTATCCTCAAAGATCACAGAAAATTATTTGTATCGTAAAAGAAGCACAGATGTTCCCTTGACTGCAATGCACTTCTATACTCAAAAGGGACAAACCCTGGAACTGGGGAAGGATTCATTCGCATGCGAATCATTTAATTTGCACTAGGACCTTAGTCTTGAAAGGGCTGTGCTACTAAATGCACACAACCTGCCGTAAGGGTAAATCTGTTAAGCTTTCGAAGTAYGGTGGCTTGGAGTGAGCAGCTGCCATTAGGAATCCTGTAGGAAACAGGAATCTTAAAAGCTATAACCACACTTGCATGCAGTGAAGCTCCAGCAGAGTTTCGYATTCTGCTCACCCAAGGTGCGAGAAGACAGTGACAAAGGGAGCTTTAGAAAAAGCAACAGGAGAGAGGGGGGAAAAAAGAGCATARGAAAAACTATTTGCTCAGCTGTATGACAAAATCCTGGGGCACAGTGGAGAAAAGAAGCCAGAAATCTTGACTCAGTGAAAATAAGGCCAAACTGACAGCTCCTTCCCAAAGCTCTCAGAGGGCCACTGTGGTGGCAGATGCCAGCTGGAACTTACTCCGGGGGTGCCATCTTGCTGAGGTCAACATCCTTCAGGAAGTCGCTCTGCAGGGCCTGTTCTGCCGTGCAGCGCTTGCCGGGGTCCAGCGTCAGCATGTGATCCAGCAGATCGAGAGCAGATGAAGGAATGCTGCGTGGAGATGGAAAACAGGGCTGAACTAGGAGGTTGTTCTCGCGTTAAGGGGTTACTCTCAACAGAAGCCCACTTCCAGACTAACAGAAACCTATGTAGGCAAATTTACTGGTAAGCAATGCAGCAGCTCACAGAAATCACCAGAACAGGCATCAGATTTGCAATATTTTCAGTCTCATTTTTATCACTCTTGAAGAGCAGCTCTGCTACAAATCCCCAGAGATTATCACACAATTATGTTCTGCCCCTAGAGAGCACATCTGCGAAGTCAGACAGCCTCTGCACTGTGCAAATGCCATCCCGTGAAGCTTCCAAGTGCAGACTGACAAGGCAGACTTCGGCTAGACATGTACACAGAGCCAGGAACCCCCTCCAGGAGGCACCCGTGGCAGATCAGGTATTTAGAGAGGGGACAGCGACCACGTTCCAGCCTTCCACAGATGACAGAAGCCCCACTGGAGAGGGATGCAGGTAAGCAGGAGAAGCAMCATTTCATCCTGCCCAGGAGACTGGAGCCAAAGGATAGCACACCCATCACACAACATAAAAGGCTGCAATTCTAAYGTGCCCACTTATCCTCTTCTCTACTGAGACTTACAAGGAGAACTCTTCRCGCAGGCGCCTTCGGTATTGCTTCTTCGGCTTCATAGTGTTGAAGTAGGGCAACTTGATGACATCTGGCCACACTGCTGGACAAGGGCTCCCACAGAGCCGGCTGAGAACCAGAAAAGCAGAGTGTTATCAGCATATGAAACATATCCGAGAATAGTCACCACCCAAGTGAAAACGTTTCCACTTARGCAATTTAGCATATCAGCATTTTAYGGCTGGGGACAGTTTGACAAGGATGAGACAAAGGCCCAGGTTAAAAAGGAAGCATCACAAACAGCAGAAAAGATGACTGAGAGTTGATGAACCATCTAGCAAACTGAATTTTCARCAGTGAGATTAAGGGTCATGATTTTTGCACTTCAACAACACTAGTTTACTGAGGGTGCATACATTAACAGACACACGCTTGACTGCAGGTGTGGACACCCAGAGGCCTAACCATTCACATTTGCAGTTATCATCATTTACCGGTCCTAATTTGCAGGCAGATTAGAGGAAGAGGGCTCTTATAATACACAGACTGTGTGCACGAGCAGTTTCTGCAGTGCCTCTTCTCATAGGCATGCATGTGCAATGCTTTACCTGATTAATTCAAGCTGAGCCAGTTCCAGATTGGCTTGAAAAATAGGCTTCTTTGTAAACAGTTCCCCGAGGATACAGCTGGAAAGAGGAAAAGCAAGAGGTCATGACAGCAAACTCTTGGGATGATCGTTTGAACACTGCAGCATTGCTGTTCAGAAGCAGCTTTGCCTGAGGAGAGTTATTTGCATTAGGGCTTGTAGTTGAGAACTGACAAACTAACCTACGTGTAAAGAGCCAGCAATTCCACCCAACTGGGAAATGGCTTTCACTAGTAGGCTGGTTAACACACCAYGGGCTTAATACTTTAACTCTTTGCAAGGAAAATGGAAAACACCGATAGCCGGATGAGAAGAACAGCCAGACATCTCAATTTCCCCAGGTTCAGCCCAATTCTCCCTCCAGCTCCACTGCCACAAGTTGAGATATCTGCTCACCCAGCTCTTCTCTGCTGACAGGAGCTTTTCATTTATTATTACCAGGCACAAGACAGTTTTACACACGTCTGTGCACGCAGGGCACTTCCTAATAGTTGGAAGGGAAAGAGAATGAGGCAAAGGAGAGCTTGGGCTCGTTCAACCCTGAACATCTACTCTTAAGCCTTCTGACAGGAATGACAACTGGTGCCAGACAGAGCCGTGACCTCTTACAGGCACCTGTCTGCTGGAACTGGACTAACCCCTTGTCTGGCACAAGGCAGTGAACAGTAACTGGACTTCCAAGCCAGAATTTCCACAAGTAATTAGCAGGATACGTTTTACACTCCTGTGTRTCAATACCTAAACACATTTTGTTTTAGGAGCTATTATTAAACGATTTAGCGTTAGTTAGTTAACACAAATCTATTGCTTTAAGGCACAGAACTCGAAAGCATTCCAATACCACTGGAACACTTTGTCCAGCTGGAAGAGAAATCGGATGTGCCAAGGGACAAGCCAGGYACTTACCCGCAGCTCCACACATCTATGGCTGGTGTGTAACGCTCCTCACCTAGCAGCAGTTCTGGAGGTCGATACCACAGCGTAATGACTTTATTTGTATATGGACGGCTGTAACAGAGGATATATAAAAGCACATTAAGTGCCACAACAAGGCTTACAAATTGCAATCATTACTTCCAAGATGTAGCATTAAGTATTTAAGTGTGGGGCTTTTGAGTACCTAGACTTCCCTGTCCTGCAAGAGGCTGCCACTACTGAACAGGGGTGGACCTCATCAGGTCAAGCTAAACGGGGACATTAAGATCAAAAGAGCTTGCCACACTTAGGTCAGACCTTTCTCCCTTCTTCCACCTCATCATGCCTCACCTCTCCTCCGAGCTGTAGAGTCGGGCAAGTCCAAAATCTGCAAGTTTGATCTGCCCACTGAAAGACAAAAGCAATCACTAGTTGAAATCACAGCAGTAAAAGCAGTAAAAAGAAAGAGGACTCCTGCACACAGTAGGCAGCTCTAACAAAGCAAGGTTTGCAGTAATTATTTTGGCAAAGCCCGTCTTAAGTTTTTCAGATCCTGCTTGATCCTTCCAAGAAATGAGAATATCTGCAATAATTCAGTCTCTTCTCTATCACAAAATCTACCCAGTGGACCAACATTCCAGTGAAGTCTTTGACATGGGTGTCAACATGTGAATGCAATTATGCACAGAATTAGCCTTACCGGCTCAAACTTTTCTTATGGATACCCAGGCAAAGACTTGAGAATTAACAGTAAACAAATACCATATTAATGTGTTCTGTGGTGAACTATCAGAGCACAAAATGTGCTATCTAAAAAAGAGAGTGAGAATTCATGGAGAGCTGCTACTTCCTACTTTAACCTTCAGTGCTTTCTCTGCGTACAAGCACTTACATAAACASTACAGTAAAAGTCAACATGAAAGAAACACAACTAAAAGGAGCTGCAAATCTAAGCAGAGGGTCTCACATACAGAGATTGACACAAGCAGATCACCCTGTGYTGTATCTAGCCCCAAGTTACCTGTTGTTCAATAAGATGTTGGAGCACTTGATATCTCGATGAAGGAAGTTCTTTTTATGACAATAATCCAGACCTTCCATTAACTGTTTCATGAAAGACTTGATATGGTCCTCTGAGAAATGTACCAACCCGGATTCTAGCAGCCCCATTAGGTCATGGTCCATGTACTCAAACACAAGGTAAAAGGCACCTGGTAAAATAAAGAGATAAATCATTTGAGASACAAGTAGAAAAGAATATTGTTGAGAAAAACAATTAATTGTGAGAAAAGTCCCAAAGCAAGAAAAGTTCATGGCATGTTTGAGCACCTTTCTTTCACAGTGATGGAAGATCAAAGACCTTTCACACTATCAGCTATTCTGTCGGCACCAATCAGTGTTAGAAGTGTTTTGTAAAGGTTTTTCCAAAAAAAAGTATTTTCTGACTCTGCAAGAACAAATGTGCAATGCACCCTTTTAAGTCCACCTCTGCTACATGGAGTGAAAACTCATATTAATTGGAACCTATTATTTGATGTGAAGCCAAATCCAGATGAGAAACTTCTGCTGGAACTGCTACATCAAGAAAGAACACAGAGAAAACTTACAGTAAGGATAAGTCCTGCGGTGCGTAGAAGTRGAAATCTAACAAAGATTGTGTCACYTCTTCAGCTAATTGAAACCACACCCTGCAGTAAGTAATACCTTTGTCCTTCTTGAAATCCAGTGCATCTTGTTTGTCCGTGACTATTTCCTTCATGTTAACAACACTGCGATGGATGAGCTGCCGCAGGATTTTGATCTCGCGGATGGCTGTAATGGGGAAGCCTTCCTTTTCGTTGTCCAGCCGCACCTTCTTGAGCGCTACCAGCTCACCTGCCAGAACAGGCCGGGGTTAAAGCATCCGCACACATCCCTTCCAACACCTCTGTCAGGCTCTCTGGCCTCCAAGGGGAAAGTTAAAAGCACCTATGGGCCCAATGAACTGCCACCAAGAAAACAGCAGAGCCAACTCACGTTGCCAGCCTCTATTTTTTGTCACTGCTGCTCTACCAGAGGCTGTGACCCAAACAACTCCATCAGTAGCAATGACACCAGTGCATCTTCAGTGCCAAAACTGTGCCTGCCATGAGCACTGGAGCAGGAACCACAGTGCATCTGCAGCGCACAGCTGGACACCAGCTTGTGGATAACAGGATTTCTGGGGCTCTGCACTTTGCTCCTCACTTTTAAGCCCCTTCTGAAAATACCCAATGTTCATTCTAAATCTGTAGCCATTTCTGGTTCTGCAGGCACCAGCACCAAGCCTGGAGGGGGCTTTAAGTACAGCCACACGAACAGAACGAGGCCATAAAGAAGCAGGATTGACTTGAAGTCCCTTGGCATCTTTACCTGTATCCTTGTCCTTGGCTTTGTACACCTGCCCATACGTCCCTTCTCCAATAATCCCAATGATATCAAATTTGTCCACGCAACGCTTCCCCCAGTCGCTTTCCGTCTGTCTCCTTTCCCCRTACCGAGGACAACAGATTCTGAAAGAGGAAAAAGGACCGTTAGACTCCCAAGTGCTCCACCTTGCCCACAGCCCTGCAAGCCAATGTCTGCCCCACGCCTGCAAGCTCTGCCCTACGAACAAAAGCAGAGCTCAGGCGCCTTGTTCTACTTCCCTAGCAACTGAGTGTTTCTCTCAGCTACTCCACGTACGAGAGCTGCTAGGGAGAAATGCTATCCCTTTWCTTCAGTCACACACTAAAGCACCCCAGCCAAAAACACTGTGTTGCTATCAGATCCTTTCCCATCAGTTTTGCACTTGAAAAGTTGAATCATAGCTTTCTTCTACGGGGCGAACAAGCAAAAATCAGAACGGGGAAGACAAGCAAAAGGCTATCATGCCACCTCAAATCCACAGGCAAAATTACTTTGTTATAGTCTCTTTGGACATGTAAACAGCTACACGGATTTCTACAAAGACCTCAGTACAACAAAGTAGTCTGAAGAACTAAGCTTATCTAAAAAAACGAAGAATTATATTACAGTAGCACAAAACCCAGTGTTTGAAGTCTTCTGCACAAACACTAGATATTTGATCTTTGTTTTAAATACAGTGTAGCTGGCATTGCACATGCAAAAAGACTCTACACATGCAGGAGTTTACTAATGCTTGACAACTGCATGAATTTTGCTATGCAGGGAAGTTGCACACACCTCACAACACGCCTGACACCTCAATCGTGCGTGAAGACAAGGTCCATGACTCCTTTCCTATATAAGCTCTTCTTAAAAGCACTAGCAGCTTTATATATGGATATTTCTCMAATTTCTTTGGTCTAGAAGCTACTAAAACATAAATGGATGAAGGAACTCAGGGCAGATGTGGCTGAAGACTGAAGGTTACACACTCCAGCAATCCCTGACGTGGGAATGATCAAAGAGAAGGACAACCGAAGCTGTGGCAACTTGGACATGAAGTCTAAGCTGCAGCCTCCACTTGATGCACAACCTCCTCTTCTTCACAAGCTGCAACTGCCGTGCTCTTAATTCTCAAATTGTTGAGAAGTAGTTTTCAATTACCACCAGAAATAGACAGTACATAATCGGAAGAAAAAAGAAAAAAAGTAAAAAACTTGGTTTATCTGAACACTAATCTGAGATATAAGATTTTCAGTAAAACAGAAGCAAGTCTGGCTGAAGATTTCGAAGTATACATTGTGTTCTCCTCATCCTACAGATTGTGGGGAAGATGCTAAGAGAAGGCAAAGGAGGTGCCAGATTCAACTTTAGAAATGCCTGCACTTTGAACATCCTGTCCGAACAGRGACACAGAGAAAGCCTAACAACTCAAAAAAGCCCCCAAAAACAGGAAACCAGCCTTACTTTGGTCTCTTTTTGAACGGTTGCTGAGGTGGTGTGGCTGCCTTTGGTTCTGGGGAGTCAGGAGGAGATGGGTCCCCTCCAGGGAGCTCTGGAGGGAGCGGGAGGTCCGTGAGTAAGTGTCGTGGTCTCTGCTCTCTATCTTTCTTCACAGGTTTCGGAGGAAGAATCTCTTTTGGACTAAACTCCGAAAAGTTAATATAATACAAAGGTCAGACTTAGTAGCCAATTAAAAATAAACCAAAAAAACCCCACTACTGTAGGCCAAAGGCTCTGTGTTTGAGCGCAAAGTTAGGAGCCCAAGTTTAAGTGACAAAATTAGCATAAGCATAAAGCAAAGAATAATCAAGTTTTACAGAGCTAAAAAAAAAATCAGCAGAGAAAAATATTAAGTTTGGACGACTTCAAATAAGCACACTGCTCTTTGCAACTAAAACTCTCCCAGTTTATACAAATAAACATTTTTTTTTGCTGAAGTTCTCGGAAGATGCAGAATTCAAGTTATCATCAGGTAACCCCTTGCTGACCCTTACTCCACTATCAGGTCCATTTATTATAACAATTAACCGCATGACCTGTTAAGGACCACCATAAACAGGCACAGACACACAGAATTAATTCCCTACATGAGTTGCTTTCAAATTCCGAGCGAGGACCAAAACATCACTGAATTTTGCATATTGCTGAGAAACCAACAGGATGTGCTTCGTTTTAAAGTATCAGTGGCAACAGTGGCTTGGTTTAGACCAGCAGAAGTCCCATAAGCAGAATCTAATTTCTCGCCTGTGCTTGTATGTGGCAGGGAGAAATCCTAGGGAGAATTACTGAACAGTCAGTCTTCTCTTGCTGACATGCTGTTCTCTGTGCTTAGTTAATCTATTTGTATGTTAACATTACGTTAACATTAGTGCTGCTAGATGGTTGCTCCAAGTTGCATTGCTGCCAGAACATTTAGACACTTGGATTAGTTTTCCTTTAATTGAGAAATCTATAACTAGATTCTTTAACTAGTCAACTCTTGCTCCAGAGTTGCCCAAACAAAAACAATGACAAACTGACGGCCAACTGCCTGACAAGTCTCCTGGAAGTTACCTCCCTTCTCCGAGGCACGCCTTCAATCAGCTGGTTTTAGATGATCTTAGCACTATGAACCGCTAACCAGGTGCTCCCAGGAACCTAGGCAAGCTCTAGTGCTGCTGGGCACAACCTCTATCAGACCCAGGGGAAGTCTGGACGCTGGACTCTAGACATCACCTTCCCCTCCTGCAGCTTTTCTGGCCAGGGCAAGCGACTCCCAGGGCCCCCTGAGTGCTGGAATGACTAAGAGTCATAGACCAAACACTACTCAAAACATCAGCAAGCATGAGAAAAGGTCAAAGAGTCTAGCCAAGTGAGATGCATTCTGTACTTGGACATTTCAAGGTATATTTTCAAATCTTGCGCTTACCATGCTCTTAGACCTCTGCAGGAGTGTTTTCCTAGCCTCAGTATAGGGGGGAAAAAAAATCTGCTCAGAGTTTTACTCACAGATTTGGYTAAGAGTGAGCTTCTCTATATGGTTAGTGGCATTTGCAACCAGCATTAGACTCAGCAGCTGAAGTGAGATTTCTCRTCTTTTTATTGGGGGAAACAACACTGGAAAGTCTAGCAACCAGTTGTGCTGTTACTCACGYTCCCAAGTTCATTGTGCTGGCAGGGATGGAACAAAGATAGAGCCACACTCGTGTAGAAAATAACATATAGCCCTTGTAGCCTTTTTTTCTGCAACTGGAGATGGGTGAAAACAGAACATAAACCTGGGCAAGCCTAACTTTTATGATCACCATGGTGAGAGCATTGCCCGATTTACACCAATACCAGGGCAACCTATGAAAATCAATTAAGGGAATTGGAAAAACACTCTTTTTGTTAAAAAAGTCAATTATATAGAATTGTAACTGTCATGCAAAACTCTGCTAAAAATGTAACTTCACTGAGACACCTAATACATTCTTCAGTGGGGGCTAGGAAAAGACAAAGGCTGTTAGAAAACTACAGACTAAGCAGAGCAAATGGGAAAAAAAAACACCAGCGATTGTCTATCTTCTCCTGAAATAGCAGCCTTACCCTATAATACTAAACAGATACAAAAACAGAGAGGAAAAACTTTTTTGTTTTCCCCTCTCCTTTCATATTTCTGGTATTCTGTAGTGACTCTCTGCCATCCCTCTATCCCAAAGGAAAAAGAGAGATTAAAACCGTGGACAAAATCGTGTTAGAAGCTAAGCAGAAGAGCAGCTACCCAAGGGAGAGCCACAGCCACCGTGAGAACCACAGCAACTCTGCAAGCTGGGATTAGAAGTGAAAGGAGAGAGGGCTCCCGCGCACCTTGCAGCTCCACAGGAGGAGCACAAGGACACCAGCCGGCACGTTAGACTTGCCACTACAGCCCTGCTCCAGGTGTGATCGTCTCTGATCAGCTCTTTGACAACAGAAAGAGTAATTTGAGTAATTTTTTTAAGGCTCAAAATATTGAGGTGCAGTTTCACTCCTTAACATTGACACATCTCTATTCTCAAAGAAATAAAACCTGCAATTTCAAAATAAGCTTTTGCAAAAGGCTGCAGTGCAAAGGGCTGCATAATTCTGGATCCACAGGTCATTATCATAACAAACATGGACTAAGCATGACTTAAAATTTCTACCAATCAGCATTAAAATGGTAGCCAAACCACTCTCCCTTACTGAGATCACACAGACTTGTCGCACAGGCCATAAAACTTTTCCTGTAGAGCTAACAGAGTCAAAAACACAGGACTGGCCACACAACACGGTACTTATTAGACARCAGCATAATCTTCACTCCTGGCTGGCTAAGCTAGCAATCACGAAACTAATCAAACTAAATTTGCTCTTCCTTTCAGTGTTTTGCATTCAAATACAAACTGAAGGAAGCTGTTTCATGTGACCTTACCTATCCAAGTCATCTTCCCCAACTAAAATAGGGGGGAGTGGGAGCGGAGGCAACGTCGAAGTTTTCAGGTGTGGGATAGCAGCCGTCACAGACACTTGGGTTTTTGTAGCGACTTGGACAGAAGACTGAGAGTTCACCTGAGAGGATAAAGTAGACGTCCTTGGGTGGGAAGAAGATGGCAAAGATGTCGGGACTGAAGTAGGGACCTGAACGGGAGTCAGTTGGGATGGTGGCAGAGGYGGAACAGCAGGTGATGGAGGCAAAGGTGGCAACGGTGGAGTTGGGGGTGGTGGCGTGGTGGTCGGCAGAGGTGGAGGGGGTGATTTGATTGAGGGTAATGGAGGTGGAATCTCCTTCTCTGCTGTGTCTGTCTCTTTTGGTGACAGAAGCTCCTCTTTCACTACTACAGGCTTCAAGTCTTTTGTTCCCGTTTGTTTTGCATCTTTAACTGGAACAGGATATTTCTTTTCAGAGTTCTCTTCTGCTTTGACTTTTACTGTGTCTGTAGATGCTTTAGTCTCTGCATTTGTATACAGTAAATTAACTAATTCTGTATCTGAAGAGGACTTTTCAGATTTAACAGTTTTGGTGACCTTTTTAGACTCCGTTCCTGACTCCTTGAGTTCAGCTGAGCTGTTCTCCTTTCTAGAAAGGAAAACAGGCGAGCCCTTTGCCTCCTTTCCATCCACCTTTGCTGCAGCCGCTGCTGCTGCCGCTCGTTCCTTTTTCTTCCTGCTGAGTTCTGCCCCCAGACTAGAGTTCAGTGGCAGCCTGGTAGGGGATATACTGGAATGGCGACTACGTGACCCAGACCTCTGCTTTTTACTGTGAGATGATGAGTGTCTCGAATACCCAGGACTTCGGCTTCGGGACTTCACAGATTTCCTGGGGAGAGAACAGAAAGATAAGTCACACGAAGCAAGTCTCAACYTCTGAGCTACTCACCATTGCTAAAGGCACGCTCTGAAAATAATTCAAATTCATTATTTGTCAGCTAACTTTAAAGAGTCCATAACACTTGCCAAGAGAGACTCAAGTTACCAAAACCTACTTTGAGACCCGAAACACATTACAGTAGCGAATATGCAGCTTCCAGGATCAACACTGCCCTTACATCATGCAGTTAAAATAGAAAGAAAGCCTCAAGACTGGACAAGCCTCAAGGTAGAGATGAGACTGCAGATGCACGAGCTGAGCAGTTGACTTCAGCCGAGAGGATGAGCCAGCAGTTTATGAATCTTTCACTGTAATTGCGTGGAGCTCTGCAGGAAACAAGAGGAAAACGTGACTGCCTTCATGGGAATCCCGCCTCAGGAAACAGCTCACTTCAAGCTAATTTTTCCCCCGATTCCTTTACTGTCATCAGAACTCTAATTTGCATATTGGGAATCAGGGGAAAAAAGAAACAGGAATTTAAATTCTGTATATTCAGAAGGTCTCAGTCTTCATCTACAATAAATGGGCTCTCAATCAGTAATATGTGCAGAAGGCACTGAAAGACCTGCACTGCAATACGAGGCAGGAAGTGTCCAACACCATCAGGGCTCGCCACATAAACACAGCACGACCCTAGTCAGAAGACTGCAATACCTGCAAACTCGATGGAGAGCAATTTGGAAACTATTGAAAAATAGAATTGGAAACTTATTTCCAATCTATATGTCATTTTTTTTCCTGAAGTCATYCAAGTGTCTTCCCCGCCTCAGTAAATTGGTCTTTGATGTGAATGCTGTCTTAAGATCATGCCCTTTTCCATGGGTTCTTGTTAATGAGCTAGATGTCCCACTTTGCCATTCAGATAGCACATCACCGGCCACATCCCACCACAAAGTTGCCAGAAGCTGAAAGAAAACACTCGGCACTCTGTGCAGGGACAACATTTGCAGGTTAGGAAAACATTGACAATGAACTCTGTGGGTTGTAGTTTACTGCAACAACAAATAGTTTTAGGGTTTTCCTTCACTATTTCCTTTGTCTCCTTTAACAGACATCCTGCTTAAGATATTCTGAGCTCAGTTCCTTGTTCCTGGGCTTCTCKTATTCCCTCTGCAGATAATATCTCCCTAGTGCCCGCAATAAGAGAGAAAATGCACAGGCAGATTTTGTTTGTAGAGAAATTCTTCCCATCTGGGACAATCCTTTCTGCTTTACCTGCAGCCAACACATTGGTACTTTCAACCCTTCTCACCCTCATGTGAACCAACAGCACCCAAAGGCTTCCTCTGCTTGCTGTAATTAACAGAGATTTGGGGAAAAAGAAGGTTGGATAGAATTCTGCAGGGTTCAAAAAGCATCATTAAACTAGAGAATCAGAACGGTCTTTAAGAGGAGGAAATGCTGGAAGTCTCCAGATCTCCTCATGCTGCAAGAGCAGCTACTGCCAATAACTTGTGGCAGAGATGAACCCAGAGCAGTCCACGCTTAAGGGCTTCCACATTAGCCCCTAGACAAATACTTGAGAACATCTGCCAAGGTTAAAATATTACACTGTTTTCCCTACTGACCAAATCAGCCCCATTTCCTCCTGAATTGAAAGCAAGTTGTCTGGCACGACCATTTGAAACACAAGCACCCTGTATTTGCCCCAATTAGGGCAGCACGTTGATTTAGTTTCCTAGAACTGTATTTTGGATATATGGATTAAAGTAGAATGAACTTAATAAATAGTCAGTGGAAATAACTCAGTGTCTCAGGAAAGGCTGTCACCTCTTCTGAAGAATTTAAGCCATGGTCGCATGCTTAGGACAGAAGGAAGAGTATGAGTTTAAGACTATTTCTCTCCCAGACTGTCAGTGCTCTTCTGCAGGAGCCAGGGGAAGGCATCGCACTCTCACACTGCGGCCACCCTGGTGCTAAGCCCAGGATGGTTGAGGTTGGAAAGGACCTCTAGGGATCATGCAGTCCAACGCTGCTGCTCCAGCAGGGACACCCAGAGCACGGGGTGGCAYCCAGGCAGCTTTGGAAGTCTCCTAAGGAGGAGAGTCCACATCCTCCGTGGGCAGCCTGGTTCAAAACGCTGGCACAAGGAGGTGCCTCTGTTCAACCCTGCTCCGTGGTCGCTTCCCCATGGAGCGGGAGCAGGGAACAGGGGCAGTGCCACGCGGCTGGGGGACATCTCTGCCTTCCGCGGCAGACGTGGGACCGTAAGCGTAAATGGGCTTCCACACTGTGCTCACTGCCAGCTTAATGAAGCAAAACCAACATATCAATTATAACCTAAAATTTGCCTAATATATGGAAAATACATTCAATTCTCTCCRTCCCTTATACATGATCACCTAAGGCACGTGCTTTCTGAAGGCATAATCCATGCTTTCTGTTCAGATCTAAAGAAAATACATCAAAATCAGGACGTTACCTTTCAAGAAAGGAGAGAAGAGTGACAGGTTATCAACTGAAGTCCCAGATTCAAAGACTCTGGTACAAGCAGAGCGTAAACAATAAGTAACCTTCAAAATCTATTTTGGTTTGGGTTTCGCTTCTCATCAGTGAGCAAAGATGCCTTTAAAAAGGGTCCTAGAAGAGTATGTAAGTTCAGGGAAGCATAAAGTGCTTTGGAGTAGCTCATGTCTTTAAGGAAAGGCTGATTTCCCGGGTCAGGAGCAACTGGGGGAAAAGACCTTGTTCAGGGTAGGGCTCTCCCTGGCAGAGCCCACGGGCACCGTTAGCTCACATCACACAAGTTTCTACTCCTTTATCTTMCCCTTGCACAAAGCATTCCTAAATAGCCTGCGAAAGCACTGCCATGAGGGCAAAGAAGAGGGAGGGGAGGGAAAAGAAAACAGGAAAGACTTGGTTCCCTCAGCATMTCTCAGATATATGTATAGAGTACAAGAAGGAGAACCAAGTCTGGGGTCTGCTGGCTGAAGGGAAGACGGGGCAACTCCTGCTTGTTTGCAGGACTGCAAACTCCTGCATTTCACATAGAGGGTTTCCCATGGGAGCTTCCAGGCCGCTCCACGGCGCAGCTCTGGCAGGGAGGATGTTTGAAGCGCAGAACACAGCAAAGTGACAAGAGCAGCTCTCGCAACAAAAGCGAAATTCCAAAGCCACCAAGTTCTCTGGCAACTACCGATCGCTAAACCRAACCCTGGAGGCAGATTCTTCCCACAGCTCCTGCTTGGGCCGAGGGATGCAGCGCTGCCAGCACAGCGCAGAGCATTTCAATAGTTATTGCATTCCAGGTCAGATCTTAATTGCCATGGAGCTACAACCAGAGCTCCACAGCACACACAGCGCCAGCCGGAGACGCGCTCAGGTCTGTGCACACACCAGGGTGGTTAATAAACATCTGAAATAAAACACAGTTAGCACCTCTTTCAAGTAAGGAAGAGTTAGGAAGCGTTTGCAGCTGTATTTCTGCCTGGGTGAGGAGGGAAAGGAGGGAGAAAATTATAATTAAGCCAAAATAGAACTGCTTCCTACTTGCCCTTCCAGAATGCCCTGATTTTAGGATATGGAAGCAAGTAACTCCATTAGAGAGTGTTTAGGCTACAAAAATGCAGTTTACACATGGTCATCTCTAATTCAAGCGAAGAAAAAAAAAACAAGTTAGTTTAGAAAGAGTAAAATGCACTCAAACCAAGAGTTGTCCTCCTGAAAAGCGTGAGCAGATTTCCACATCTAGCAAAAAGACAAATGATTCTACAAACAAGAGGGGAGATTCTTCCCAAGGGAAATTCCCACCCGTGAAGGGCCTCTGGAGGGGAGGGCTCCATCCCCAGGGACACTGCGGATCCCCTCGGCAGGGGCCACCACTAGAGGAGAGTGTAACATAATCCCGGGAGCTCATTCGGCCCCAGGCCTCTCTGCGTGGAGCCAACATGGAGGCTGCTTAGAGCCACCCAGGGAGGTGTTTTCCAAGGTGCGAACGTCGTTTTCCAAGAGAACCACGGGAAACCTTCCCAAAGTAACACCACACACGTGACCCAACGCGTCACCCAACGACGCACCAGGGGACAGACTGCGATCACGAAGGGTAACGGGGATAATTTCCACACCCCCAGAGCCACTCGTCCCGAGATGCTTGCCTGTCCTCCCCGCTCCCGCAGCCCACGACGGCGCCACGCGGTCACGCACCTGGCGATGGGGCTTCGGCTCACGGAGCGCTTGGCCACGAAGGGGCTGCTCGAGCGCCGGCGCCCGTAGGGGCTGGGCGACCTGCCGCTGTAGGAGCCGCTGCCCCGCTCGTAGCTCGAGGAGCGCCGCCGGCTATAGGGGCTGAGGGAGCGCTGCCGGCGCCCGTAGGGGCTGGGGGAGCGCGTGCTGGACTGATAGGCCGCGGGCTCCTTGTAGGGGGGGCTCACGGACTGGCGGCGCGAGGAGCCGCCCGGGCTCTTCTTGTACGAGTCGTAGTTGCTGGAGGTGTGAGAGCGCGGCGGGCTGAGGTCGTACTCCTGGATGTAGGAGGCTCCCGAGGGGCTGTCGTCCAATTTGGGGCTGTCTGACCATTTTCGGTGGGGACTTCTGGATTTCCGCTTGGGACTGTCAATGGTTTTGTAACTTTTCGGAGCATCCCTTTTCCGGTGGCTTTTGCTGCGCTCCTTGTGGCTGGATTTGAGCTCCCGGTCCTTCCTGGATTTCTCCTTGTGCGCTTTGGCTGACCGGGACTCCTTGTTGCTGCTCTTGGAGGAAAGCGACTTCGGGTGCTGCTCGTTGTCATCGAGGAGCCTCTTGGAGGATCCCGATATTCTGTCCTTGGTGGACCCTGACCTGCCAGACGCCTCCAGGCTCTTTTCCAGCTTCCTCTCCTTCTCCGCCTGCTTGCTCCTCATCAGCTCACGGATGCGCTTGTGCTGGTGGTGCCGGTGCTTCTGGGCCCTCTCGCTCCTCTCCGCTTTCCTGTCCTCGTTCTCCCTCCTGTCCAGCTTGAGGGCCACATCGTCCGAGAAGGTGTCCGAGTCGGAGCTGATGTCGTCGTACTCCACGAGCGGCTTGATCACCGCGCCCAAGGGCGCCGCGCTCTCCGGGGCGGCCGCCGGCGCCTCCTTGGAGTGCCGCGACTTGTGGCGCTTGTGGCGGGAGGCCGGCCGGTGCCGCTCGCGGCTGTTGGAGGCGCTGGGCGCGCGCTGCGAGGCCCCGCCGCCGCCCTCCTTCTTGCCCCCATGTCTCTCCGGGTTGGGCATTCCTCCCCCACTGCGCTCCAGAGCAGGGGGGGGGAGCCCCCAAAGTCCCCAAAACCTCCCTCAGCACCCGCCGCCCTCCCCCCGCACCATTCAGGGCGGCGGCGCCCGCCACCCCCAGCCGCCGACACCC
>NW_020454328.1:1350949-1366463 GCF_003342845.1 Nothoprocta perdicaria | reverse complement strand
CCCCCGCTCACTTCCCAAAGCGAAACGGCACCGCGTCCGGGCTGCGGGAACGGGGAGGGGAGGGGGGGCGCAAACTCTCGCGAGAGCGCGCCGCCTCTCGCGATAACGCCGCCCCCGGCGGTCCCGCGAGAGGAAGGGAAGGGGCGCGCGGTTGCTCTCGCGAGAGCTCGGCCCGCCCCCGCGCGCGGCCGCCCGTGACGCGCAAGATGGCGCCGGATCAAACTTTATTGGCGCCGCCGGGAGCGGACAACACTCCCCCCCGCCCCCTTGGCGCGGCGCCTGCGCGCCGCTCCCTTCCGCCGCGAGCTCTCAACAAAACTTTATCAGGGCGCGCACGCGCGGGTCGGGGTTCTTTGCAGGGCAGCCATGAGAGCAGCCCCGGCACCGGGCACGGAAAGGGGAGCTGCGTAACGGGCTCGGGGAGCGGCGCCGCAGTGTCCCGCGGAGCCCCGCCCGGCCCGGCCGGAGGACGCTCTTGTGCTGGGGTTGTGGTGTTTAACAGATGCATTGTGCGGCCCGCGGGGAGCCCCCGAGGCGGGTCCCGCCGCGCTGCAAGCGGCACCGGGCCGCCGCCATTGCCTCGCGGAGCCCCGCCCTCCCCCAACTCCCGCCGCTCTCGCGAGATCTCCCCCCCCCCCGGCGTGGGCAGCGCGGCTCTCGCGAGAACACGCCGCCCTCCTCTCGCGAGGCCGCGGCGGCAAGGCGGGCGCTGCCGCGGCCGTTGGGATGGCGGCGGGCGCCGCCGCGTGAGGCCGGCGCCGAGGGGCCCGGCCCGGCCCGGCCGCGCCATGAAGGCGGCGCCGGGCGGCGCCGAGGGTGAGTGCGGCGGCGGGGCCGGCTCGCGGCTCCCGTGGCGCGGCGCGGCTCCGGCGCGGGTTGGGCCCTCGGTGCCTCGCGAGACCGCAGGAGCGGCGGCGCCCGCCGGGCTCTCCCCGCCGCCGTGGCCGCGAGCGGCGCTCCGTGCGTTGCACGGCTCGTTCCGTTCATAATAAAGACAAATACCCAAGGGGCATTGAAGCCCGGCACCCCCGCCCTCGGTGTAACGGAGAGTTACAGCGTCTGGAAACGCCTGACACGCGTTTAACTGCGTTCCAGTTGGGTGGGGAGGGGACTGCGCCCCTCGTGTTTGCCCTGCCCTGCCCTGCCAGCCAGACTGTTGGGCTGGTCAAAGGGTGTCTCTGTAGGGGAGGCTGCCTGCAGGGTAGCAACAGAAACACCACGTTATAGTGCCCTGGAAACTACCGTTCTTTTTCATTATGTACGTGTTTTCTGTTATATATTGGGGAAAATACACCCTGTAATCCTCAGGGAGATACTTCTCATGGCATTGAAACTTCCAAAAATGCGATGAAGTGAGTTTGTRCAAGCACAAGTGTCTCTTGGGATGTGGCAAGCGTTTCGTAAGGGTTGCCTAGAATCCGATCTGCAAGGCTCTGCTGAAGGCAGAGCAAAGCTGACCGTTGATATCGCAGTGTACGGAGCCTTGGCGGGTTCCAGAACAGCACACAGACACCAGTCCTTGGTGTGTTTTCATGACGACTGCCCGGTTGTTCTGTTGGTAAAGCTTTGAACATGGCCGAGTTCTCTTTTCTGAATATCCTTCTATGATTTGTCTTATAGAGGCGGAGAAGCTGAATAAGATGAGTTCTCTCTTAGAAAGACTTCATGCAAARTTTAACCAAAACAGACCTTGGACAGAAACCATGAAGCTAGTCCGCCAAGTCATGGTGAGGATTGTTGGGATCTGCGCAGKGGAGTTTCAGGAGCATCTTCAGTAATGGTTTTACTGGTGGTTTGTCAGGTCTCTTCAAAGTCCTTTACTTTTTGGCCAAGCCTCATCTTCCCACTGGGCTGGCGTGGTTGAGACATCCTCGTTTTGGGAGTGGTGTGTGTGTCCTGAAGAGACAGTGCTCTGCTCGCAGCCTCGTGGGCAGGACGCAGCTGTCATCCCAAGCCCAGGACGAGGGGCAAGCCCGGTRTTTGGACTGCTGGGAGAAGCCTTGTGCATTCTACCGCTCACTCTTTTGAGATTTTGTTTCATTTTGTTAAGCCCTTTGCTCCCTTCTCGGTGGTGTTTGGAGATCGCTGTTGTTTTAGTCAAATTTATGTTTGAGACATTGGTTTCTGGGTGGAGGGAGGAAGGAACAGAAGGCAAGAGAGAGAGCTGCATGGAAGGTTTCTGCATATCTTGTTCTGAGGTGCTAAAGGTTTGCTCCTCTGGTTATTCCTTTGTCTCTTCCTGTATAGCTCTCAGCTTCTGCCTATGAAGAAGTTATTGCAGTCTGTTCTTCCAGATGAGGAAGTTGCTTAAAGAACAAAATCAATTCGAGGGGTGCCTTTGTTACCTGCTACCAAAATGGATACTCTTGTCATATAAAAATCAAAATGTGGATGTAATTTGGGCATGCAATCTAATCTGCCTTTAATTAGCTGAAAACCTCACTTGACTGAACAAAAATTGCAGTAATTCCCTCTCAGTGAGTGCTGCATCAAAAGGTCATTTTTCTCCTTTCTGACTAAGGAAAAGCGAGTTGTGCTGAACTCTGGGGGGCACCAACATCTGGTGAGCTGTTTGGAGACCTTGCAGAAGGCGTTAAAAGGTTGGTATGTTCTGTGCACGCGCTTTCCGTGCTGCTGAGCGGTGTTAGCTGTGGAAATACTGCACATGGCAGGGTTGTTGCTAGCAGCTGCCTCTGTGTGTGTGTGTTCATGTCTACGCAAGCGTGCTTACCTGTTACAATTCCATACCGCTCAAGATTGCCTGTTACTTTTATAGCAAATGCCTGTGCTTGAATTCCACTTGAATGTGCGAGAAGATCCGTTCTTYGTATTTCTGAGAATGTTTGTTTCTCCTCTATAAATTGTTCTAGCTGAATTTGGGGTATTGGTAATATAACTGCATGTGTAAAGGTSTGAGAACACCTGGGAGTGAGCTGGCTCTTATTGCTGATGGCTCGTTCCCGGGGAAGTGCTGAACTAGTTCACTAAGCCTTGCTCTTTGCTTTTTCCATCTAGTATCTTCTCTGCCTGCCATGACAGATCGCTTAGAGTCTATAGCTAGACAGAATGGGTAGGTTGTCTTCTTTATTTTATGGCAAAAGCATTTCTTGTGCATCTGTACACATCGTAATCTCCCTGCTGGTTCAATTGTTTTTTGTGTGCATCTCATAGTAATTTTTGTTTTGTTTTGTATGTAAGCCTTGGATCTCACCTTAGTGCAAATGGCACTGAATGTTACATCACTTCAGACATGTTCTATGTGGAAGTCCAGTTAGATCCTACAGGGCTGCTGTGTGATGTCAAGGTGGCTCACCATGGAGAAAATCCTGTGGTATGTATTACTGAAAACATGGGAGCGATACTRTTTTGTCTTTGGAACTGCCATTTTGGTTCCCTTCTCTATGGGAAGAAGAAGTGGATTGCCCTGAATGTTCATCTAGGCCTGACAGCTTTACTGCTCCTTCTAGTGGGAGGTAAAAACCTCCACGGGGCAGTCCATTCTTGTGATTTTATCTGATGACCGATGCAGTGCATGCGTGCAAGGACCATTTTCCTCCCTATTTTCTTCCRTGTAACATTTTAACTGGAAAAAAATGTAGGAAGTTACTCATTTTGTTTGTGGGAATTTTATTTCTCGAGGAAACAGCAAGTTGCTTAGGAARTGGATCTTAAAAGATTTAGCTCCCTGAATGGAAAATGCTAGAACTTAAAAGCATGCAGCTAACATGCTGAAAGAAAATAGCTTTACTTCCATCTTCCACATACTGGAGTTTGCCCTTGCATTTCACTTTGGCATAGCCATTTCTCTGAAGATCAGACCATTTTAGTTATGTTTGTGTAAGACAGAGGTTTTCAAATAAGACTTGACTGTTTTAGAGAAATAATCTCTTCTAGAAATAGAAGCTTTATTTCAAGTCATTCATTTAATAGGATATGATATTGTTTGAATTTCTCCCAGAGGCGGTTGTCAAGCAGAACTAGAACGGTAGTGGTTTATAGCTGTGAATGTTTCTTATAATCAAAAACTGATGCTTAGAAACGTCACTGTCCTAATACTTGCAGTGACATTGCTGCACAGAGACTGAGACGACAACATTTGACACTGATACAGTTCTCTGTTCTTCCCTTCCTAGAGTTGTCCAGAATTGGTGCAACATTTGAGGTGAGTAGCAAGTGGTGTATTTTCAGACAAGATTGTATTTGCAGCATTCACATCAGCTACAAATTTAAATTCATGTTACTTTTTCTCTCCTCCTTTTAGAGAGAAAAATTTTGATGAATTTTCTAAGCATCTGAGGGGGCTTGTGAACCTGTATAAGTTGCCAGGAGACAAGTAAGCCTAAAATATGAGCTTTGTTTGTTTATGTCCACGTATATAAAATTAAACATTTCTACATGCTCTTAGTTGTATGTTTATTTTGTTCCTTATGTATGAGATTCCTGACTCCCATCAACATAGTTGTGCGTGTATGCACTGCGTAGGGATGATTTAATCTGAAGTGGGAATATGGAATGAAAAGTTAGAACTTTTGAGTATTGTAGCGTATCAGCCAGTAGTTCTATAGTTGGATTTCATTGCACAGTKCCTTTTAATTTTTATTTTTTCTTGTATTGTTTTCTTTCTCAGCAAACTTAAAACTAAAATGTACTTAGCATTACAGTCCTTGGAGCTGGATCTCTCAAAGATGGCTGGGATGTATTGGTAAGAACATCTGTATTGTTGGTGTTTGTTCATTTGTCTTCTCTTATTAGTACTGTATCATACTAAGTGCTTCTCATCACAGAGAAAGTAGCCCCTATTCTCATGACAAATTCTTCTTGCTAGGAAGTTCACTGCTGAGTTTTTAGAAGGCMTGTGCAAGCCAGGGAGTGATACAGAGTGATAGAAAAATTGCCCAGAGCTTCCTGGAATTTGCCAGGAATTCTTTTTAACTGCMAAGTTCGAATAAAAAAGAAATGTGGGGAAACAAAGTAGCCTTTTTTTTTTTCTTTTCGTCCATTGCAGTGTGAAACTTAAGATAGTTTTATGTAGCTAATCTGTAGATAATCACTCTGTGTTTCCTGGGCTCTGTTTGTGTGTGYGTTGAGCTAGAATCTTAGACTGTCACCAACTCATGAATTTTGGCTTTAGCTGTGGCTTTGGCTTGTTACAGACCTGTGACCGCCTCTCTTGCAGGCAAGCCACCAATGCAAATCCCCTCGACAAGATTCTTCATGGCAGTGTTGGCTATCTCACCCCCAGGAGTGGAGGTATCTTTGGTTAACATTTTTAAAAAGGAAAAAAAAATGCAGATTTTGTCTGTAAAAGCATCTTTGTTCAGTATCTCCTTTAAGGTGTTCTGGCCCCAATATTGCAGAAGTTCTGCAGTTACCTGGGTTAATAATAGTCAAGTAACTTATGTCRCCAGTATGCTTATTTATAAGGCTCTCTTGCACAGGTCTCCTGATGAATCTCAAGTATTACGTCTCACCGTATGATTTATTTGAAGAAGGCACTGGAGCCCCCATTGTTTTGCATGAGAACAATGGTAGGTCACCTTTAAAAGCTGATGCACTCCCCTGCTTGGAGGAGAGTAGAAAGCCAAACTGCAGCAGTCTGGCTCCCCTCCACTGTCATCTCCAATGCAGGAAAATCATAAGTTGCAGAGGACCTGGGTTCAGTAAGCACATGTGGAATTGTTGGCTTACCTGCCCCCGTTTTTGAACCTGCTGGCTGTTGTGGAATTTGACAAAACCAAACACCCATTAAAATGGAGAAAGGAGAGGGCGAAATTGTCCAAAATCATTAATTCCTTTGCTTTCTACAGAACAATACAAACTTGTAAATCTGTTTGAAATGTATTCTAAGAATTATGCAACAACAACAACAAAAAGCACACTAGTGTAACAGTTAGCAGCAAACGCTGAAAACGACCTTTTATTGGGGAAGTTATGTATTTCCACTAGTTCAATTTAACTCAAAACTTGTGTTTATTTTTAAGCTTCTCTACTTTTTCTTCTTGCTTCCTCTTTCAGTTCCTCGGGCTTTGGGGATGAATGTGTCCGTAACAGTTGAGGGAACCATGGCAATGTACAAACTTCCAATTGCACCATTGATTATGGGGTCTCATCCTGTTGACAGCAAAGGGTAAGCAAAGGACATATCTGCCAGACCTTTCTCAGTGGCCTTGTTTTAGAGGCAAATTCAATATTCAGTTGCCCTTTAAAGTCAGAGTGGGAAGGTGACTGCATGATGTTACAGCATTATAAAGTGACTGTCTTTAAACTGAGACGTATTTCAGAGATGTTTAATGCTTTACATGAGTGCATTTATCATTCAGAATGCATAAACAATCTACTTGTATTTGAACAAGCAATAAAATATGTGTCTAGCCCTCAAAACAGAAGCCGGTGTCGTGTTCTGCAGCTAATAAAGATTTTACTAACTCAATATTTTAGGACACCATCCTTCTCGTCAATCACCAGTGCAAACAGTGTGGACCTTCCCGCTTGCTTCTTCTTGAAATTCCCACGACCCATTCCAGTATCTCGAGCTTTCATTCAGAAGCTGCAGGGCTGCACAGGTGAGTTGCAGATCTGTATTTCCTAGATTTTTACTAATCTGCCATTTACAAAGAAAGCCAGAATAGCTACTCAAGTTCTTGTGGCCCGATTTCAGTAAGAGCTGGATAGATTTCCTTTGCTGGATTGTATCTCGTGTCTCACCAGCTCTTTCTGGGTCTCAGATGCTACCAGTCTGTGCTGTTTTGTTTCCTCAGGTATTCCATTGTTTGACACAACACCAACGTTTGTGCCGTTGTATGAGCTGATCACCCAGTTTGAGTTATCCAAGGAGGCTGATCCTCTGCCTTTAAACCACAATATGCGCTTCTATGCAGTAAGTATATTGTACAGCCAGGGCGCGCTCCCCGGTATAAGAGGGCTGTGGAGCTTCTAGAGGGGGTCCAGCGGAGAGCAACAAAGATGATTAAGGGACTGGAGCATCTCTCGTACGAGGGAAGACTGAGTGAGTTGGGCCTGGAGAAGAGAAGGTTGAGAGGGGATTTGATCAATATGTATAAATACCTGAAGGGTGAATGTAGTGAGGAAGGGGCCAAACTCTTCTCAGTGGTGGCCAGTGGTGGGACCAGAGGCAATGGGTGTAAGTTGAAACCCAGTAAGTTCCTTCTCTGTATGGGAAAGAACTTCTTTCATGTGGGAGTGCCAGAGCCCTGGAGCAGGTTGCCCACGGAGGCTGTGGARTCTCCCCTGGAAGTCTTCCAAACCCACCTGGATGTGACCAGGTGCCCCGTGCTCTGGGTGTCCCTGCTGGAGCAGGGGCTTGGACTAGATGATCTCTTGAGGTCCCTTCCAGCCTTAACCGTTCTGTGATTCAGTAGACTTTTAGATGAACGTGTTTCAGGTATCAGTCCAGGAGAAGCTAATGTAAATAGTGAGATTACCCTCCTAGATGGATGATATTAGCAATTAAGACCTGGTTGCTGACTCTGCTGCAGTAGTGACAGCAGACAGTGTGGGATTTAGCCTTTCCAGGTTCTAGCCCTTCTTGCTCTCATCTTAAAGTGTGACTGAAYAAGGCAAAATCACATCACTTTGAGAGAAAACTTGACTTAGTGGTAGGAGCTGTTGACTTCAGAGGATTTCTCTTTCCTCAAAAGAGATGCTATACTGTATGAAGCTAGTTTGGTTAATGAAGTGAATACTGTCTATTTCTGAGAAGCCTGAGGGCTATTTTCTTTCTTCAAATCTGCTGGTCATTTAATAAAAGGAAAGTATGTTTCTTGCTTACCATTTCCAGCCAGAAAGGTGSTTTGACATTGCTTGGATTTGAAGCTTGCTCCTTCCTTCCTAGATGTTTGGTTTTGCTTTGTATCCAACATTAGTTGTAGTAAAGTGGGAATTGTTTGTCAGGCTCTTCCAGGACAGCAGCACTGTTACTTTCTGAACAAGGATGCTCCTCTCCCAGATGGAAGAAGTCTTCAAGGAACTCTGATTAGTAAGATTGCCTTCCAGCACCCTGGACGGGTTCCTCTCATCCTCAATTTGATCAGACATCAGGTGGCTTACAACACATTGATTGGGAGTTGCGTCAAGAGAACAGTTTTAAAAGAAGGTAGGTACCACATGAAGTAATGTGAAAAATGATATGTAGCTGATAGGACGCACTGGATAATTTTCTCAGATTTGGTAATAAGAAATCAGAAGAGTGTAGGAAATACTTCTTCCCTCATAGCCTTTTATTTTTCTGCATATGAGAGTATTGAGCATGCGCCTCTAGTTCATTTCCCATGATGTTTAGTAGTTCTCTTATCTTCCAGATTCCCCCGGGATCCTTCAGTTTGAAGTTTGTCCTCTCTCTGACTCCTGTTTTAGTGTGTCCTTTCAGCACCCTGTGAATGACTCTCTAGTGTGTGGTAAGTGGACTCAGTAAAAGCATGTAGGTAATTCTGAAAAGAATGGCAGCTTTTTTTTTCTGCCTATAACCAGAATGTTGATCTCTTTCAAATGCCTCCTGTCTTTCAGTGGTTATGGACGTGCAGGATTCTACGCATGTGAACTGTAAGCTGTACAAAGGGCTTTCTGATGCTCTTATCTGTACAGATGACTTCATTGCCAAAGTTGTTCAAAGGTGAGCCGGSTCGTTTTGTGGTGCCGGTCTGTGTTGTTCAAGAGTTGCTTATAAACCAAAACGCAGTGGCTCGTGTGTGCTTTTAGTAACTGTGCATGCTGACAATAACCCTTCACTAAGTCTTTCATCCTCGCAGTTCTCTTCCCTAAAATTGTTAAAATTACCTTAGTGAACATTGCTTGGTGCAGCAAAATGCAAGCTAAACCTTGTGCTTTGTGTTTTGCAGATGTATGTCCATTCCTGTGACCATGAGAGCAATTCGTAGAAAAGCAGAAACGATTCAGGCAGACACCCCAGCCTTGTCCCTCATTGCAGAGACAGTAGAAGATATGGTGAAGAAAAATCTTCCCCCAGCCAGCAGCCCAGGGTATGGCATGACCACAGGCAGCAATCCAATGAGTGGTACCACCACACCAACCAACACTTTTCCTGGGGGGCCCATCACTACTTTGTTTAATATGAGCATAAGCATGAAAGAGAGGCATGACTCAGTGGGCCATGGGGAGGACTTCAGCAAAGTGTCTCAGAACCCTATTCTCACTAGTTTGTTGCAGATCACAGGGAATGTGGGGTCTACCATTGGCTCAAGTCCAACCCCTCCCCATCACACACCACCACCAGTATCCTCACCAGCCAGCAACACCAAGAACCACCCCATGCTCATGAACCTTCTTAAAGAGAATCCCCCTCAGGATTTCTCCACTCTGTATGGGAGCAGCCCTCTCGAAAGGCAGAACTCTTCCTCTGGCTCCCCCAGAATGGAAATGGGCCCCGGGGGGAATAAGCAAAAGAAAAAAAAATCCCGCGTCCCAGCAGACAAGCCCAAGCATCAGACTGAGGATGATTTCCAGAGGGAGCTCTTTTCAATGGATGTTGACTCCCAGAATCCTATTTTTGATGTCAACATGACTGCAGATACCCTGGACACCCCTCATATTACTCCAGCACCTAGCCAATGCAGCACTCCTCCTACTACATACCCACAGCCTATACCTCACTCACAGCCCAGTATTCAGAGAATGGTTCGACTTTCTAGTTCGGACAGCATTGGAGCCGATGTTACTGATATCCTTTCAGATATAGCAGAGGAGGCTTCCAAGCTACCCACCACTAATGAAGACTGTCCACCCATTGGTACCCCAGTAAGAGACTCTTCTAGTTCAGGACATTCACAAAGTGCCCTCTTTGACCCAGATGTTTTTCAGACCAACAATAGCGAGAATCCCTACACAGATCCTGCAGACCTAATAGCAGATGCTGCTGTGAGCCCCAACAGTGATTCTTCAAACCATTTTTTCCCAGATGGAGTAGATTTCAATCCTGACTTGTTGAATAGTCAGAGCCAAAGTGGCTTTGGGGAGGAATACTTTGATGAGAGTAGTCAGAGTGGAGACACTGATGACTTCAAGGGCTACGCACCTCAGGCTCTAAGTACTTTGGGGGTGCAAGTGTTAGGGAGTGATGGGGGAGAAAATAAATTTAAGGGGAGCAGTCAGTCTGATACAGTGGATTTTAGTATTATTGCAGCTGCGAGCAAAGCACTGGGGTCCTCTGACATCATGGAGCATCACAGTGGAGGTCAGAGCCCTTTACTAAATACAGGGGATTTGGCAAAAGAAAAGTCTCAGAAACGGGTAAAAGAAGGCAATGGTTCTGGAAGTAACATGGCAGGTCCTGGGCTTGATGGGAAGCCAGGGAAGCGCAGCCGGACTCCATCCAGTGATGGTAAAAGTAAAGAGAAGCTTCCRAAGCGGAAGAAGCAGGAAACAGACGGGAAATCTCCCTCTCATAGTTCATCAAACAGGCCTTTCACCCCACCTGCCAGCACAGGTGGGTCCAAATCCCCTGGGAGTTCAGGCAGATCTCAGACTCCTCCTGGTGTAGCTACTCCTCCTATTCCAAAAATCACGATTCAGATTCCGAAAGGAACAGTGACTGTTGGCAAGCCATCTTCACATGGCCAGTATACGAGCAGTGGCTCTGTCACCTCCTCCAGCAGCAAAAGCCATCATAGCCATTCTTCCTCCTCGTCCTCTTCCTCCTCCTCTTCAACCTCAGGCAAAATCAAAAGCAGCAAATCAGAAGGGTCTTCTGGCTCGAAGATGAGCAGTAGCCTCTATTCGAGCCAAGGTGGCTCAGGTTCAGGTCAGTCGAAAAGCTCGGCTCAGTCTGTGGGAAAGCCCGGGTCCTCCCCCATCACCAAACACGGCCTCAGCAGCGGTTCTGGAAGTACCAAGATGAAGCCTCAAGGAAAGCCATCGTCACTTATGAACCCTTCTATGAGTAAACCAAACATTTCCCCATCTCACTCGAGACCTCCAGGAGGCTCTGACAAGCTGGCTTCTCCCATGAAACCCGTTCCAGGTACTCCTCCATCATCTAAAGCAAAGTCACCTATAAGTTCAGGCTCTGGCGGCTCCCATATGTCTGGGACTGGATCGAGCTCGAGTATGAAGTCCTCCTCGGGAATGGGTTCCTCTGGGTCTATGTCTCAGAAGCCACCTCCTTCATCAAACTCTTCTACAGCATCTTCATCTTCCTTTTCGTCTAGTGGGTCTTCCATGTCTTCATCCCACAACCAACATGGAAGTTCCAAAGGGAAGTCTCCTAGCAGAAACAAGAAGCCATCTCTGACTGCAGTCATAGACAAACTTAAACATGGGGTTGTCACTAGCGGGCCTGGTGGTGAGGACCCAATGGATGGACAAATGGGACCGAATTCCAATTCCTCAAGCCATACTATGTCCTCCAAGCATAATATGTCTGGAGGTGAATTCCAGGGCAAACGTGARAAGAGTGACAAAGAGAAATCTAAAGTCTCTGTTTCTGGAGGATCTGTTGACTCTTCCAAGAAGACTTCGGATTCCAAAAATGTTGGAAGCACCGGAGTGGCCAAAATTATCATCAGCAAACATGATGGTGGCTCCCCTAGTATTAAAGCCAAAGTAACTTTACAGAAACCTGGGGAAGGTGGTGGGGATAGCTTAAGGCCTCAGATGGCTTCTTCCAAGAGCTATGGGTCCCCTCTCATCAGTGGGTCTACTCCAAAACACGAGCGCTGCTCTCCCAGCCACAGTAAGTCACCAGCATACACTCCCCAAAACATAGACAGTGAAAGCGAGTCGGGCTCTTCCATAGCGGAGAAATCCTATCAGAACAGCCCCAGCTCCGATGATGGCATTAGGCCTTTGCCCGAGTATAGCTCGGAAAAACATAAGAAGCACAAAAAAGAGAAGAAAAAAGTGAAAGACAAAGACAGGGACAGAGATCGGGATCGCGACAAAGACAGAGACAAAAAGAAATCTCACAGCATTAAGCCAGAGAGCTGGTCTAAATCTCCAATTTCTGCTGATCAGTCTCTCTCCATGACGAGCAACACTATCATTTCAGCCGAGCGACCATCCCGAGCTAGCCCTGAGTTTTTGATTGGGGAAGAAGATGATGATCTCATGGATGTTGCTCTGATTGGAAATTAATTTTCTTACTATCTTTAAAAGATGAGCTGTACGCAGGACCTGCGGGTTCTAGAGGTGGAAAGAAAAGAACCGTTCACTGCATACCCACCACACTGAATTTTGAGAGGTGTGTTTTAAGAGAAAAAAACAAAAGTATTTCCAAGGATCTCAAAACTCTGAAGAGAACACGTGTGAGTGCCGACGTCTGGCTATGTCCAGCAGCTCCATATAGCAAGCCAGGTTCCTGACTGTGGCCTTGTTCCTGCGGCTGCTTACACTCATCCTTAATTTAGAAGTGTTAATAGTCCTGTTAAAAAATAACAGGCATAAAACTAAGTATGAGTGTAAGTGTGTGAGCAGACCCCCAAACGGTGCAAACAGAAACATAGATGATTCTGGGAGAATCTGACTTCCTCTGCCCCCTCTTCCCCTCCAGAATAAGTTGATCTTATTTTTAGGAAAACTTAAGCTATTATTTTAGGGAATGGTTTGGGGTTCGGTTTTATTCTTTTTATAAGGGTGGTTGGAGGAAAACAAAACAAAACAAAACAAAACAAAAAAAGGCTTTTTAATTATTTTTACTTTTATGGCATTTCTTCATTCAGTGCCTGATTCGGAGCGGTGCTGAGGAACTTGATCTTCCTCTGCTGGGGCCGCTCTGCAAAATCAGGCACTATGTTCTGATGTGTATCAGCATTTTATTCCAGGTCAAAGCGATGAAGGATAGCTGTCTTTCGTTTGACTTTCTTTTCATTTTAGCTCTTTATTTATGTCCGTGTTTGAATGCCTCGTGCTGCTTGTTTTCATGCAGTCTCTGTTTTAATCGAGTGATGCAGAGCCCAAAGGGACTTGGCAGGTTGGGTAGAACCTATGGTTTTGGAAAGCTCTGCACACGTGCAGCCACTGTAGCTTTGGTGAAGTTGGTAAAATTGCGGCATGCCTTGGAGCAAAACTAAATTTAAGAAGGGGCACCACTGTCTTAATGTGAGCACTGCTTCCTCAAAAGCCCGGCAAACAGAATTTCCCCAGAAAAGCCTGATGCTGCATTTGTAACGAGACAGACTTTATAAGCTGCACACCAGACCCAGTTCTGCAAACGCTCTACCACTATGTGTAATTTATCTGCTGCGAGTACTTGCATTAATATTGATAGGACAGCTAGTGTGCACTCATGGTTAAAAAATGGGGCCTTACTTGCTCAATCTGTTCCCGTTGCTGAAGTGCTTACCGTTGGGTTTGTCTTCTTTTCTTTTAACTTGCAGCGCGTTTCCCAGATAGCAGCCCTGGTAACGCACGTAGGCATTCCCTGCTCCCTGGGAGGGCAGTCATCCCTACGCTGGTGTTAGCGCACACTTACACTGCTGGAAAAYCAGACCTAACTGCTCCGGCTGCATCTAGGTCGCAGCAGAATCAGTATTTTCCTTAAAGGATGGATTTTCCCCTTTTGGCTGGACTTAAGAGCGTGATTCCTCTGTCCTCTATACTTTTATTGTGGTCTCTGAAAGGAAGGAGCCTGAGGAGGAAGGTGCTTTGTTTTTAAAGCAATTCAAGCTCTTTTGCCTAAGAGGAAAAATGGGAAATGGAGAATGTTCCGTGAATGTGTCTCCTTTGAGTTTTGTGCTGAGTGGAATCCTGCTCCCACGGAGTCTTGCTGTTGACTCATGGGGACCAGGAGTCTCCTTAAACCACCAAAATTTGCAGTCCTGCTAACAACTTGACCCCAGTAATACTCCAGACAAGCAGTTTCTTCTCTGGCTTTTAAAAACCATAGCAAGACAGCAACTGTTCGATTAATTGTAGGGATTTTTTCACTTTCCAGTCTTCAGCTTAATTCCAGGATTCCTGTGCAGTGCAGGAGCCATGAGATTCTCCAAATCCACCCTAAACTTTGGGGAGCTCTTGTATTTTCCAACCTTCATCCTGTGCTCCTAGTGGTCTGCGTACAGTAGCTTCCCTCGCAAAAATGTTCCCATCTTCATGTGCTGAGATGCTAGAAAAGAAGGAAATAAAGCCTAAACCTGGAGCAAATGACATTATCTTATGCAGCATCAGAATCATATGACTGTGGGGTGTCTGTGAAGAGGATGTAAGAAATACAGCACCAGATGACTTTATCTTGAGACCCTGCTACAGCGGCTGCATCTCGGAAATACCTGTTCAGCCTCCAACAGGTTGTCATCTGCTTTAATTTTGTGCCTCATTTTAAGTTGCTTTGTTTTGAAAGAGCCCGTTGAACTGTTCTGGGTCGTGTGAAGGCGTGAAACAGCCTTCCAAAGTAGCRGTCTTATAAAGTTGGATCAGGCCTGGGGATTTCAAGGAATGGTTTGCTAGATACTTATCATTAATTGGAGTGGTGTTTTGCCAATATGAAACATACATTAAAAGTTAAAAAGTGAATACTGTTCAGCTCCGTAATTAACACATAAATGCATTTTAAATGAAAGAGCTGAACATGTTTCCTTCTCTGCTTGCCCAAGACCAAAGTTCAATATTCTAAATTTCTCCTGCAAAAGGTGGGCATCACGAACACCTACAGAAGTACAGGGAACAAAGTCTCATCCTCTCTAAGCCTCTGTGACACCAAGTGCTGCAAGAGAAACTGAGTCCTGAACTGTGGTCATAGCAGGTAATAAGCTTTTTGATCCATTTTGATGCACTGTCCCCTTTCCCCTTTGTACCCCATTCGTTTTATATCATGTGAGAAAAAAAGATATATCAGAGCCAGGCAACGGTTGCATGATGCTTCTATTGCATTGATTAGAGATGAGGTACACCTGTCAATATAACACATTTTACATGTAAATGCTTGGTCTCTTACAAATGTTTTATTTTTTAAATATTTTGCTTATTCTCTACGATATTTTACATCTTTCAGTATTGGAAAGATAAATGTGTAAACAAAATAAAAAGCCAAACCTTTTAATCTCAGGTAGAGGAATTGAGATTAAAAGAAAATGGTTCTTTCCTAAATGGTCATTATGTAAATATGTGTCTTGAAAATTTGCTTTCTTTTTGTGGGCAACCATGTAAATAATTCCAGCTCCTTCTTTTTTTCATTCTTTTTTTGATGTAGAGTGTACTTTCAACTTTTTTGGAAATATTGCAAAAGAACATGTTTATTTACATGCAAATAAATCTCTTTGGTAAAGAGGTCTCCGTTTTTCTGGAAGCCGCTCCGCTTCCCCGGGGCGGACTTCGCGTGGAGCTGTTTCCGGTGTCCCGGAGCAGGAAGCCCCATCCCGGATCCCGATTCCCGCCTCGGCGCCGGGGAGCGGCGCTTCCACGCTCGATTTTCCCGCGGGAATGACGTCACCGGGCCCCGCGCGCGTGATTGGCCGGCGCCGGCCGGAAAGAGCGCGCCGGGGGGGGGGTGCCTGCTCTTCCTCCCCCCCCCGCGCTGTAGCGGGGCGGGGGTTCCCCGGGTATAACG